>NC_045773.1:79432630-79783584 GCF_008692025.1 Phocoena sinus | reverse complement strand
CACCCCTAACCCTTACCCGAAGCCTTACCCTAACCCGTCCCCTAATCCTGAACCGTACGCTAACACTAACCCGCACCCTAATACGTATTCTCACCCTAAACCGTTGTCGTACCCTAACCTGTACCCTAAACCGGCCCCGTCCCCGTCCCCATCCCAGTCCCCGTCCACTAACCCTAACCCTTACCGAAGCCTTACACCAACGTGTCCCATAATCCTAAACTGTATGCTAACACTAACCCGTACCCTAACACATACGCACACCCTAAAACGTTGTGGTACACTAACCTGTACCCTAAAGCGTCCTCATCTCGTCACCGTAACCCTAACCCTAAACCTAAACCTAAAACTTACCCGCAGCCTTACCCTAACCCATCCCCTAATCCTAAAGTGTACGCTAACACTAACCCATACCCTAACACTTACACTCACCCTAAACCATTGTCGTACCCTAACCTGTATATTAAACTGTCCCCGTCCCTGTCCCCTAATCCTAACACTAACCCTAACCCTTACCTGAAGCCTTACCCTAACCTGTCCCCTAATCCTAAACCGTATGCTAAGTCTAACCCATACCCAAACACGTATGCTCACCCTAAACCACTGTTGTACCCTAACACGTACCCTAAAGTGTCCCCATCCCTAACCCTAAACCTAACCCTTACATGAAGCCTTACCCTAACACGTCCCTTAATTCTAACCCGTACGCTAACACTAACCCATACCCTAACACGTACGCTCAGCCTAAATCATTGATGTACACTAACCTGTACCCTAAACCATCCCCATCCCATAACCCTAACCCTAACTGTAACACTTACCCAAAGACTTACAATAACCCATCTCTTAATCCTATCCTGTACGCTAATACTAACCCGTACCCTAACACCTACACTCACCCTAAACCGTTTTTCCTACCCTAACCTGTACCCTAAACCGTCCCCATCCCCTAACTCTAACCCTAACCCTAACCCTTACACAAAGCCTTACCATAACCCGTTCCCTAATCCTAACCCGTACGCTAACAATAACCCATACCCTAACACGTACACTCACCCTAAACTGTTCTCACACCGTAATATTTACACTAAACTGTCCCCTGTTCCTAACCCATATGCTAACACTAACCCATACACTAACACGTACACACACCTTAAACCGTTGTCGTACCCTAACCTGTACCCTAAACCGTCCCCATCCCCCACCCTAACACTAACCCTAACCCTTACCCAAAGGCTTATCCTAACTCGTCCCTAAACTTAACCCGTTTGCTAACACTAACCTGTACCTTAACACGTACGCTCACCCTAAACTCTTGTTGTACCCTAATCTGTACACTAAACTGTTCCCTAATCCTAACCCAAACACTAAAACTAAACCGTACCCTAACACGTACCCGCCCACTAAAACGTTGTTGTACCATAACCTGTACCCTAAATCATTCCCTTCCCCTAACACTAACCCTAAACCAAACCCAAAGCCTTACCCTAACCCGTCCCCCAATCATAACACGTACGCTAACACTAAACTGTACCCTAACATGTACCCTCACTCTAAACCATTGCTGTACAGTAACATGTACACCTAAACCATCCTCGAACCCTAACCCTAACCATAACCCTAAACCTAACACTTCCCCGAAGCTTTACCCTAACCCGTCCCCTAAACCTAACCCGTACGCTAACACTAACCCATACCCTAACATGTAAGCTCACCCTGCACCATTGTCGTACCCTAACCTGTACCCTAAACCGTCCCCGTCCCCTAACCCTAACCCTAAACCTAACTCTAAACCTTACCCGAAGCCTTACCCTAACCCGTCCCCTTATCCTAACCCGTTCGCTAACACTAACCCGAACACTAACATGTACATTCACCCTAAACCGTTGTCGTACCCTAACCTGTACCCTAAACCGTCCTTGTCCCCTAACCCTAACGCTATCCCTTACCCGAAGCCTTACCCTAAGACGTCCCCTAATCCTAACCCATACACTAACACTAACCTGTTCCCTAACATGTAGGCTCACACTAAACCGTTCTCGTACACTAACCTGTACCCTAAACCTTACACGTACCCTAATCCTAACCCTAAGCCTAACCATAAACCTAACCCTTACCCGAAGTCTTACCCTAACCCGTCCCCTAGTCCTTACCCGTACGCTAACCCTAACCCGTCCCCTAACACGTATGCTCACCCTAAACCGTTTACGTACCCTAACCTGTACCCTAAACCGTCCCCACCCACTAACACTAACACTAACCCTAACCCTAGCCCTTACCCGAAGCCTTACCATAACCCGTCCCCTAATCCTAAACAGTACGCTAACACTAACCCGTACCCTAACACGTACGCTCACCCTAAACCGTTGTCGTACCCTAACCTGTACTCTTAACCATCCCAGTCCCCTAATCGTAACCTTAACCCGAAGCCTTACATGAAGCCTTACCCTAACCCGTACCCTAATCCTAACCCATACACTAACACTAAACCATACCCTAACACATACACTCAACCGAAACCATTGTCGTACTCAAATCTGTACCCTAAACCATCCCTGTCCCCTAACCCTAACCCTAACCATAACCCTTACCCGAAGCCTTACCCTAACCAGTCCCCTAAACCTAACCCGTATGCTAACACTAACCCATACCCTAACATGTACACTAAACCTAAACCGTTGTCGTACCCTTACCTGAACCTTAAACCGTCCCCTAACCCTAACCCTAACCCTACACCTTACTTGAAGCCTTATCCTAACCTTTCCCCTAATCCTAACCCGTATGCTAACACTAACCCGTACCCTAACATGCACACTCACCCTAAACCATTGTCGTACCCTAGCTTGTACCCTAAACCATCCCCTAACCCTAACCCTAACCCTAACACTAACCCTACAACTTCCCCGTCCCCTAACCCTAACCCAAAGCCTAACCCTAACCCTAACCCTTACGCGAAATCTTACCCTAACCCGTCCTGTAATCCTAACCCGTACGCTAACACTAAACCGTACCCAAACACATATGCTCACACTAAAACGTTTTCGTACCCTAACCTGTACCCTAAAACGTCCCCGTCCACGTCCCCTAACCCTAACCCTAAGCCTAAACCTAACCCTTACCCGGAGCCTTAACCTATCCCGTCCCTTAATCCTAACCCATACGCTAACTCTAACTCGTACCCTAATATGTACACTCACCCTAAACTGTTCTCGTACCCTAACCTGTACCCTAACCCGTCCACTAAACCTAAACCTAACTCTAACCCTAAACCTTACCTGAAGCCTTACCCAAACCCGTCCCCTAATCCTAACCCGTACGCTAACACTAACCCGTACCCTAACATGTACGCTCACTCTATACTGTTGTCGTACCCTAACCTGAACTCTAAACATTCCCCGTTCCCTAATGCCTAACTTAAGCCTAACCCAAACCCTAAACCTTACCTGAAGCCTTAACCTAAACTGTCCCCTTCTTCTAAACTGTACACTAACACTAACACATACCCTAACATATATGCTCAACCTAAACCGTTTTCGTACCCTAACCTGTACCCTAAACCGTCCCCTAACCCTAAACCTAACCCTAACCCTAACCCTTATCCGAAGCCTTACCCGAACCAGACCCCTAATCCTAAACCGTACGCTAACACTAACGCGTACCGTAACACGTACGCTCACCCTAAACAGCTGTCGTACCCTAACCTGTACCCTACACCGTTCCCGTACCCTAACCCTAACATTAACCCTAACTCTAACCCTTAATCGAAGCCTTAGCCTAACACGTCCCCTAATCTTAACACGTACGATAAAAATAATCCATACCCTAAAACGTACGCTCACCCTAAAACGTTGTCGTACCCTAACCTGTACCCTCAACCGTCCCCGTCCCCTAACCCACACCCTAACCCTTACCCGAATCCTTACACTAACCCGTCCCCTAATCCTAACCCGTATGCTAACATTAACCCGTACCCTAACACACACGCTCACACTACACGTTGTTGTACCCGAACCTGTACCCTAAATCGTCCCATTCCCCGTCCCCTAATCCTAACCCTAACCCTTACCCGAAGCCTTACCCTAACCCGTCCCCTAATCCTAACCCGTACGCTAACACTAAACCGTACTCTAACACGTACGCTCACCCTAAACCGTTGTCGTACCATAACCTGTACCCTAAACCATCCCCATCCCCTAACTCTAACCCTATCCCTTACACTTACCCGAAGCCTTACCCGAATCCGTCCCCCAATCCTAACCCATACGCTAACACTAACCCGTATGCTAACATGTACGCTCAGCCTACACGGTTGTCGTACACAAACCTGTACCCTAAACCGTCCCATAACCCTAACCCTAACCCTTTACCCGAAGCCTTACCCTAAACCGTCGAATAATCCTAAAGCGTACGCTAACACTAACCCGTTCCCTAACACGTATGCTCACCGTAAACCGTTGTCTTAACCTAACCTGAACACTAAAACGTCCCCTAACCCTAACCTTAACACTAACACTAACCCTTACCTGAAGCCTTACCCTAACCCATCCCCTAATCCTAACCCGTACGCTAACACTAACCCGTAACCTAACAGGTACGCTCACCCTAAAACGTTGTCGTACACTAACCTGTACCCTAAACCATCCCCGTCCCCTAACCAAATGCTAAAGCCTAACCCTAACCCTAACCCTAACCCTTACCTGAAGTCTTACCGTAACCAGTCCCCTATTCCTAACCTGTACGCTAACACTAAACCGTACCCTAACAGGTATGCTCACCCTAAACCATTTTCCTACGCTAACCTGTACCCTAAACCGATCCCGTACAATCAACCTAACCCTAACCCTAACCCAAATTCTAACCCTTACCCAAAGCCTTACCCTAACCCGTCCCCTAATCCTAACCCGTAGGCTAACAGTAACCCATACCCTAACACATACACTCACCCTAAACCTTTGTCATACACTAACCTGTACCCTCAACCGTCCCCGTCCCCTAACCCTAACCCTAACCGTAACCCTAACCCTTACCAGAAGCCTTACCCCAACCTGTCCCCTAATCGTAAACCATACGCTAACACTAACCGGTACCCTAACACGTACACTATCCCTAAACCGTTGTCGTACCCTAACCTATACTCTAAACCGTCCCCGTCCCCTAACCTTAACCCTAACCCTAACCCTAAACCTAATCCTAACCCTCACCCGAAGCCTTAGGCTAACCTGTTCCCTAATCCTAAACTGTACGCTAACACTAAATCGTACCCTAACACGTACGCTCACCCTAAACCGTTGTCGTACCCTAACCTGTACCCTAAACCGTCTCCGTACCCTGACCCTAACCCTAACCCTAAACATAACCATTACCCGAAACCTTACCCTAACCCGTCCCCTAATCCTAACCCGTACGCTAAAACTGAATCGTACCTTAACATGTACGATGACCCTAAACTGTTGTCGTATCCTAACCTGTACACTAGACAGTCCCCTAACCCTAACCCTAACGTTACCCTAACCCTAACACGTACCTGAAGCCTTACCCTAACCCGTACCCTAATCCTGACCCGTACGCTAACACTAACATGTACCCAAACACGTACGCTCACCCTAAACCGTTGTCGTACCCTAACCTGTACCCTAAACCGTCCCCGTCCCCTAACCCTAACCCTAAGCCTTACCCGAAACCTTGCCCTGACCCGTCCCCTAATCCTAACCCATACGCTAACACTAACCCATACGCTAACACGTACGCTCACCCTAAACCGTTATCGTACCATATCCTGTACCCTAAACCATGCCTTAAACCTAACCCTAACCCTAAAACTAACCCTAAACCTTACCTGAAGCCTTACCCTTACTCGTCCCCTAATCCTATCCGTATGCTAACAATAACCCGTACCCTAACACGTACACTCACCCTAAACCGTTGTTGTACCCTAACCTGTACCCTAAACCGTCCCCTAACCCTAACCATAACACTAACCCTAAAACTTATCCGAAGCCTTACCCTGACCCGTCCCCTAATCCTAACCCATACGCTCACACTAACCCGTACGCTAACATGTACGCTCCCCCTAATCAGTTGTTGTACCCTAATCTGTACCCTAAACCGTCCCCTAACCCTAAACCTAAACCTAAACTTAACCCTAACACTTACCCAAAGCCATACCCTAGCCCGTCCCCTAATCCTAACCCGTACGCTAACACTAACCCGTACCCTAACACGTACGCTCAAACTAAATCGTTGTCATATGCTAACATGTACCCTAAACCGTCCCCGTCCCATAAAACTAACCCTAAGCCTAACCCTAAACCTAACCCTTACCTGAAACCTTTCCCTAAACCATCCCCTAATCCTAACCCGTACGCTTACACTAAGCCGTACCCTAACACGTACACTCACCCTAAACCGTTTTCGGAGCCTAACCTATACCCAAAACCATCCCTGTCCTGTAACCCTAACCCTAACCCTATCCTATCCCTTACCCAAACCCTTACCCTAACCCCTCCCCAATCCTAACACGTACGCTAACACTAACCCGTACCCTAAAACGTACGCTCCGCCTAAACCGTTTTCGTAACCTAACCTGTACCCTAAACTGTCCCCTAACCCTAACCCTAACCCTAAACCTAACCCTAACACATACCCGAAGCCCTACCCTAACCCGTCCCCTAATCCTAACCAGTACGCTAACAGTAACCTGTACTCTAATACGTGCACTCATCCTAAATCGTTGGCGTAACTTAAACTGTACCCTAAACAGTCCACTAACCCTAACGCTAACCCTAACCCTAACCCTAAACCTTACCCGAGGCCTTACCCTATCCCGTCACCTAATCCTAAACCGTAGGCAAACACTAACCCATACCCTAACACGTACGCTCACCCTAAACCGTTGTCGTACCCTTACCTGTTCCCTAAACCGTCCCCATCCCCTAACCCTAACCCTAACCCAAACATTACCCGAAGCCTTTCCCTAACACGTCCCCTAATCCTAACCCGTACGCTAACACTAACCCGTACCCTAACACGTACGCTCAAACTAAATGTTGTCGTACGCTAACCTGTACCCTAAACCGCCCCGTCCCCTAACCCTAACCCGAATCCTTACCCGAAGCCTTACCCTAACCCGTCCCCTAATCCTAACCCGTCCGCTTACACTAACCCATACCCTAAAACGTACACTCACCCTAAACCGTTGTCGTACCCTAACCTGTAACCTAAATCGTCCCCTAACACTTACCCCAACCCTAACCCTTACCCGAAGCCTTACCCTAACCCATCCCCTAGTCCTAAACTGTACGCGAACACTAACCTGTACCCTAAAACATACGCCCTCCCTAAACCGTTGTCATACCCTCACCTGTACCCTAAACCGTCCCCGTCCCCTAACACTAACCCTAAACTTAACCATTACCCGAAGCCTTACCCTAACCCGTCCCCTAATCCAAACCCGTACGCTAACACTAACCCATACCCTAACACGTACGCTCACCCTAAACCATTGTCGTACACTAACCTATACCCTAAACCATCCCCGTCCCCTAAACCTAACCCTAACCCTAACCCTAACACTTACCCGAAAACTTACCCTAACCCGTCCCCTAATCCTAATCCGTATGCTAACCCTTACCCGAACCCTAACATATACGCTCACACTAAAGGTTGTTGTACCCTAACCTGTACCCTAAACCGTTCCCGTCCCCTAACCCTAACCCTAAATCTTACCCGAAGCCTTACCTGAACCCGTGTCCTAATGCTAACCCATACGCTAACACTAACCGTACCCTAACACGTACCCTCACCCTAAACCGTTGTCGAACCCTAACTTGTACCCTAATCCGTCCCCGTTTCCTAAGCCTAACCCTAACCCTTACCCGAAGCCTTGCCCTAAGCCGTCCCATAATCCTAAACCGTACGCTAACACTAACCCGTACCCTAACACGTACGCTCAAACTGAATCGTTGTCATATGCTAACCTGTACCCTAAACCGTCCCCGTCCCATAAAACTAACACTAACCCTAACCCTAAACCTAACCCTTACCTGAAGCCTTTCCCTAACCCGTCCCCTAATCCTAACCCGTACACTAACCCTACCCCGTACCCTAACACGTATGGTCACACTAAAACATTGCCGTACCCTAAATTGTAACCTAAACCGTCCCCGTCCCCTAACCCTAACCATAACCTTAACCCAAACCCTTAAATGAAGCCTTACCCTAACCCGTCCCCTAATCCTAACGCGTACGCTAACACTAACACATACCCTAACACGTACGCTCAACCTAAACCATTGTATACCATAACCTGTACCCTATACCGGCCCCATGCCCTAAATCTAACCCTAACCCTAACCCTAACACTTACCCGAAGCCTTACCTTAACGCGTCCCCTAATGCTAACCCGTACGCTAACACTAACCTGTACCCTAACATGTACGCTCACCATAAACCGTTGTCGTACCCTAACCTGTACCCTAAACCGTCCCCATCCCCTAACCCTAAACCTTACCCGAAGCCTTACCCTAACCCGTCCCCTAATCCTAACCCGTACGCTAACACTAACCCGTACCTTAACACATACGCTCACCCTAAAACACTGTCGTACCCTAACTTCTAACCTAAACCGTCCCCGTCCCCTAACCCTAACCATAACCCTAACCAAAACCCTTACCCGAAGCCTTACCCTAACCCGTCCCCTAATCCTAACCCGTACGCTAAAACTAACCTGTACCTTAACACGTACGCTCACCCTAAAACATTGTCGTAACCTAACTTGTAACCTAAACCGTCCCCGTCCCCTAACCCTAACCATAACCCTAACCAAAACCCTTACCCAAAGCCTTACCTTAACTCGTCCCCTAACCCTAACCCGTACGCTAACACTAACCCGTACCCTAACACGTATGCTCACCCTAAACCTTTGGCGTACCCTAACCTGTACCCTAAACCGTACCCATCCCCTAACCCTAACAATAACCCTAACCCTAACCCTTACCCAAAGACTTACCCTAACCCATCCACCAATTCCTAACCCGTATGGTAACACTACCCCATACCCTAACATGTAGGCTCATCCTAAACCGTTGTCATACTCTAACCTGTACCCTAAACCATCCCCGTCCCCTAACCCGAACCCTAACCCTAACCCTTTCCCGAAGCCTTACCCTAACCCGTCACCTAATCGTAAACCGTAAGCTAACACTAACACATACCCTAACATGTATGCTCAAACTAAACCACTTTCGTAGCCTAAACTGTAGCCTAAACCATCCCCGTCCCCTAAACCAAACCCTAACCCTAACCCTTACCCAAAGCCTGACCCTAACCTGTCCCCTATTCCTAACCCATACGCAAACACTGACCCATAACATAACATGAACGCTCACCCTAAATTTTTGTCATATCCTAACCTGTACCCTAAACTGTCCCCGTACTGTAACCATAACCCTAACCCTAAACCTTACCCACAGCCTTACCCTAACCCCTTCCCTAATCCTATCCCGTACGCTAAAACTAACCCGTACCCTAACATGTACGCTCACCCTAAACATTTGTTGTACCCTAACCTGTACCGTAAAACACCCCCGTCCCCTACCACAACAATAACCCTAACAATTACTCGAAGCCTTACACTAACCCGTCCCATGTTCCTATCTCGTACACTAACACTAACCCATACCCTAACACGTACGCTCACCCTAAACCGTTGTCGTACCCTAACCTCTACCCTAAACCACCCCTGTCCCATATCCCTAATCCTAATCCAAACACTACTCCTAACCCTTACCCGAAGCTGTACCCTAACCCGTCCCCTATTCCTAACCCGTACGCTGACACTAACCCGTACCCTACACATACGCTCACCCTAAACCGTTGTTGTACCCTAACCTGTACCCTACACCGTCCCCTTTCTTAACCCTAAACACAACCCTTCACCAAAGCCTTACTCTATCCTGTCCCCTAATCCTATCCTATACGCTAACACCAACACGTACCCTAAAACGTACGCTCAACCTAAACATTTGTCATACTCTAACCTGTAACCTAAACCGTCCCCATCCCCTAAGCCTAACCCTAACCCTTACACGAAGCCTTACCCTAACCCATCCCAATACTAACGTGTACACTAACACTAATCCATACCCTAAAACAAACGTTCCCCCTAAATCGTTGTCATAACCTAAGCTGTACCCTAAAACGTCACCATCAACTAACCCTAACCCTAAACCTAAGCCTAAACCTAACACTTACCAGAAGCCTTACCCTAACCCGTCCCCTAATCCTAACCCCTAGGCTAACACTAATGAGTTCCCTAACATGTACACTCACCATGAACCGTTGCCTTACACTAAGTTCTACCCTAAACCGTTCTCGAGCCCTAACCCTAACCTTAACCCTAAACTTACCCTTACCCAAAGCTTTACCCTATCCCGTCCCCTAACTATAACCAGTACGCTAACACTAACCCGTACCCTAACACGTATGCTCACCCAAAACATTTGTCGTACCATAACCTGTACCCTAAACCATCCCTGTCCCGTAACCCTAACCCTAATCCTAACCCTAACCCTAACCCTTACCCAAAGCCTTACACTAAGGCATCCCCTAATATTAACCCGTATGCTAAAACTAACCTGTACCCTAACACGTACGCTCACTGTAAACCACTTTCATACACTAACCTGTACCCTAAGCTGTCCCTGTCCCCTAACCAAAACCCTAAACCTGACACTAACCCAAATCCTTACCCGAGGCCTTACACTAACCCGTCCCCTAATCCTAAACTGTAAGCTAACACTTACGCATACCCTAACACGTAATCTCACCCTAAACCAGTGTCGAACCCTAACCTGTACCCTAATCCGGCCCAGTCGCCTAAATCTAACCCTAAACTTAACCCTTACTCGAAGCCTTACCCTAACCCTAATTGTAAACCGTACGCTAACACTAACCCGTACCCTAACACGTACACTCACCCTAAACCGTTGTAGTATCCTAAACTGTACTCTAAACCATCCCCATCCCCTCACTCTAACCCTTAACCGAAGCCTTACCCTAAGCCCTCACTTAAACCTAACCCGTACGCTAACACTAACACATACGCTAACATGTACGCTCACACTACACCATTGTCATACCCTAACCTGTACCCTAAACCGTCCCCTTCCCCTAACCCTAACCTTAACCCTAACCCTTACCCGAAGCCTTACTCTAACACGTCCCATAATCCTAACCCATACGGGAAGACTAATCTGTACCCTAAGAGGTACGCTCACCCTAAACCGTTGTCGTACCCTAACCTATACCCTAAACCATCCCCGTCCCCTAACCCTAACCCAAACCCTTCACCGAAGCCTTACCCTGACCTGTCCCCTAATCCTAAACCATACGCTAACACTAATCCATACCGTAACACGTATGCTGACACTAAACTCTTGTCATACCCTAACCTGTACCCTAAACCATCCCTGTCCCCTAACTCTAACCCTAAACCTAAGCCTAACCCTTACCTGAAGCCTTACCGTACCGCGTCCCCTAATCCTAATACGTACGCTAACACTAATCCGTACCCTAAAACTTATGCACAACCTATACCGTCATCGTACCCTAACCTGTACACTAAACCATCCCCGTCCCCTAACACTAACCCAAACCCTAACCCTAACACTTACCCGAAGCCTTAACCTAACCCGTCCACTAATCATAAACCGAACACTAACACTAACGCATTACCTGACACGTACGCTCACCCTAAACGACTGTCGTACCCTAACCTTAACCGAAATTGTCCCCATGCCCTAACCCTAACCCAAACACTTACCGGAATTCTTACCCTAACCCGTCACCTAAACCTAGACCGTATGCTAACACTAACTCGTCCCCTAACACGTACGCTCACACTAAACCATTTCCGTATCCTAACTGGAACACTAAACCATCCCCTTCCCCTAACCCTAACACAAACCCTAACCCTAACCCTTACCCGAAGCCTTACCCTAACCCGTCCCCTAATCCTGAACCGTACGCTAACACTAACCCGCACCCTAATACGTATTCTCACCCTAAACCGTTGTTGTACCCTAACCTGTACCCTAAACCGGCCCCGTCCCCGTCCCCATCCCAGTCCCCGTCCACTAACCCTAACCCTTACCGAAGCCTTACACCAATGTGTCCCATAATCCTAAACTGTACGCTAACACTAACCCGTACCCTAACACATACGCACACCCTAAAACGTTGTGGTACACTAACCTGTACCCTAAAGCGTCCTCATCTCGTCACCGTAACCCTAACCCTAAACCTAAACCTAAAACTTACCCGCAGCCTTACCCTAACCCATCCCCTAATCCTAAAGTGTACGCTAACACTAACCCATACCCTAACACTTACACTCACCCTAAACCATTGTCGTACCCTAACCTGTATATTAAACTGTCCCCGTCCCTGTCCCCTAATCCTAACACTAACCCTAACCCTTACCTGAAGCCTTACCCTAACCTGTCCCCTAATCCTAAACCGTATGCTAAGTCTAACCCATACCCAAACACGTATGCTCACCCTAAACCACTGTTGTACCCTAACACGTACCCTAAAGTGTCCCCATCCCTAACCCTAAACCTAACCCTTACATGAAGCCTTACCCTAACACGTCCCTTAATTCTAACCCGTACGCTAACACTAACCCATACCCTAACACGTACGCTCAGCCTAAATCATTGATGTACACTAACCTGTACCCTAAACCATCCCCATCCCATAACCCTAACCCTAACTGTAACACTTACCCAAAGACTTACAATAACCCATCTCTTAATCCTATCCTGTACGCTAATACTAACCCGTACCCTAACACCTACACTCACCCTAAACCGTTTTCCTACCCTAACCTGTACCCTAAACCGTCCCCATCCCCTAACTCTAACCCTAACCCTAACCCTTACACAAAGCCTTACCATAACCCGTTCCCTAATCCTAACCCGTACGCTAACAATAACCCATACCCTAACACGTACACTCACCCTAAACTGTTCTCACACCGTAATATTTACACTAAACTGTCCCCTGTTCCTAACCCATATGCTAACACTAACCCATACACTAACACGTACACACACCTTAAACCGTTGTCGTACCCTAACCTGTACCCTAAACCGTCCCCATCCCCCACCCTAACACTAACCTTAACCCTTACCCAAAGGCTTATCCTAACTCGTCCCTAAACTTAACCCGTTTGCTAACACTAACCTGTACCTTAACACGTACGCTCACCCTAAACTCTTGTTGTACCCTAATCTGTACACTAAACTGTTCCCTAATCCTAACCCAAACACTAAAACTAAACCGTACCCTAACACGTACCCGCCCACTAAAACGTTGTTGTACCATAACCCGTACCCTAAATCATTCCCTTCCCCTAACACTAACCCTAAACCAAACCCAAAGCCTTACCCTAACCCGTCCCCCAATCATAACACGTACGCTAACACTAAACTGTACCCTAACATGTACCCTCACTCTAAACCATTGCTGTACAGTAACATGTACACCTAAACCATCCTCGAACCCTAACCCTAACCATAACCCTAAACCTAACACTTCCCCGAAGCTTTACCCTAACCCGTCCCCTAAACCTAACCCGTACGCTAACACTAACCCATACCCTAACATGTAAGCTCACCCTGCACCATTGTCGTACCCTAACCTGTACCCTAAACCGTCCCCGTCCCCTAACCCTAACCCTAAACCTAACTCTAAACCTTACCCGAAGCCTTACCCTAACCCGTCACCTAACCCTAACCCGCATGCTAACACTAACCCGTACGCTAACACTAACATGTACACTAACACAAACGCTCACCCTAAACCACTGTCGTACCCTAACCTGTACCCTAAACCGTCCCCTTCCCCTAACCTTAACCCTTACCTGAAGCCTGTCCCTAACCCGTCTCTATATCTTAACACATACGCTAACACTAACTGTACCCTAACACGTATGGTCACCCTAAACCACTGTCGTACACTAACCTGTACCCTAAACCGTCCCTGTCCCCTAATCCTAACCCTAAACGTAACACTTACCAGAAGCGTTACCCAAACCTATCCCCTAATCTTAACCCGCACACTAACACTAATCCGTACCCTAACACATACACTCACCCTAAACTGTTGTCGTACCCTAACCTGTACCCTAAACCATCCCCATCTCATAACCCTAACCCTAACCCTAACACTAGCACTTACCTGAAGCCTTAACCTAACCCTTCCTTTTATCCTGACCCGTACACTTACACTAACCCGTACCCTATCATGTACACTCAACCTAAATCTTTGTCATACCCTACACTGTACCCTAAACCATCCCCATCGTCTAACACTAACCCTAGTCCTAATCATTACCTGAAGCTTTACAATAACCCGTCCCCTAATCCTATCTCGTACAATAACACTAATCCGTACCCTAACATGTAGGCTCACCCTAAACTTTGTCGTACCCATATCTGTACACTAAACCATCCCGTAATCCTAACACGTACGCTAACACTAACCCGTACCTTAACACATATGCTCACCCTAAACCGTTGTCGTTCCCTAACCTGTACCCTAAACCATTCCCGTCCCCTAATCTTAACCGTAACCCTAACCCTTACCCAAAGCCTTGCCATAACCCGTTCCCTAATCCTAACATGTACACTAACACTAACCCATACACTAACACGTATGCTCACCCTAAACCGTTGTCGCACCCTAATATTTACAGTAAACTGTCCCCTATTCCTAACCCATACGCTAACACTAACCTGTACCCTAACAGGTACACTCACCCTAAACCGTTGTTGTACCCTTACCTGTATCCTAAACCATCCCTGTCCCAAAACCCTAACCCCAACCCTAACCCTTACCGAAAGGCTTATCCTAACCCATCCCTAAACTTAACCCATACGCAAACACTAACCTGTACCCTAACACGTAAGCTCACCCTAAACTCTTACTGTACCCTAATCTGTACACTAAACTGTCCCCTAATCCTAACCCGTACTCTAAAACTATTCTGTACTCTAACACATACCCTCCCACTAAAATGTTGTCGTACCCTAACCTGTACCCTAAATCATTCCCTTCCCCTAACCCTAACCTTAAACCTTGCCCGAACCCAAAGTCTTACCCTAACCCGTCCCCTAATCATAACACGTACACTAACACTAACCCGTAACCTAACACATACCCTCACCCTAAACCGTTGTCATACCGAAACATGTACCCCTAAACAGTTCTCATCCCCTAACCCTAACCATAACCCTAAACCTAACACTTACCTGAAGCTTTACCCTTTACCCTAACCCGTCCCCTAATCCTAAACTGTACTCTAACACTAACCTGTACCCTAATACGTATGCTCACCTTGAACAGTTGTCATACACTAACTTGTACCCTAAACTGCCCCCATCCCCTAATCCTAATCCTTAACCTAACCCTAACCCTTACCCGAAGCCTTACCTTAACCCGTGCCCTAATCCTAACTCGTACGCTAACACTAACCGTACCCTAACACGTATGCTCAACCTAAACCGTTGTTGTACCCTAAGCTGTACCCTAAATCTTTCCCGTCCCCTAACCCTAACCATAATGCTAACCCTTACCCGAAGTTTTACACTAACCCATGCCCTAATCCTAACCCGTACACTAACACAAAGCCACACCCTAACACATACGTTCACCCTAAACTGTTGTCGTACCCTAACCTGTACCCTAAACCATCCCCATTCCTTAACCCTAACCCTATCCCTAAACCTAAACCTAACCCAAAGCCTTAACGTATCACGTCCCCTAATCCTAACCCATACACTAACTCTAACCTGTACCCTAACACGTACGCTAACACTAAACCATTGTCATACCCTAATCTGTATCCTAATCCTAACCCGTACGCTAACACTAACCCATACCCTAACACATACGCTAACCCTAAACCATTGTCGTACCCTAACCTGTACCCTAAACTGTCCCCGTTCCGTAAACCTAACCCTAAACCTAACATTAAACCTAACCCTTACCTGAAGCCTTACCCTAAAACGTCCCCTAATCCTAACCTGTACACTAACACTAACCCATACCCTAACACGTACACTAACCCTAAACCGTTGTCATATGCTAACTTGTACACTAAACCTTCCCCATTCCCTAACCCTAACCCTAACCCTTACCCGAAGCCTTAGCCTAACCTGTACCCTAATCCTAACCCGTACTCTAACACTAACCTGTACCCTAACACGTTCGCTAACTCTAAACCTTTGTCGTACCCTAACCTGTACCCTAAACCATACCTTTTCCCTTATCCTTACCCTATCCCTAACCCTAATACTTACCCTAAGCCAACATCGCTAATTATTAGAGAAATGGAAATCAAAACACAATGACGTGTCACCTCTCACCTGTTAGAATTGGCCTCATCAGGAAATCTACAAACAACAAATGCTGGAGAGGCTGTGGATAAAAGGAATCCTCTTCCACTCTTAGTGGGATTGTAAATTGATACAGTCACTGTGGAGAACAGTATGCAGGTTCCTTAAAAAACTAAAAATAGCATTACCATATGAACCAGCAATCCCACTACTGGACATATAGCCAGAGAAAAGCATAAATTGAAAAGACACATTCACCACAATATTCTTTGCAACACTATTTACAATAGCCAGGTAATGGAAGCAACCTAAATGCCCAGAGGCAGATGAATGGATAAACATGTGGTACATATATGAAATGGAATATTACTGAGCCATATAAAGCAATGAAATTGGGTCATTTGTAGAAAGGTCAATGGATCTAGGGACTGTCCTACAGAGTGCAGTAAGTCAGAAAGAGGAAAACAAATATTGTATATTAATGCATATATGTGAAACCTAGAATAATGTTACAGATGAACCACTTTGCAGCGCAGAAATAGAGACACAGATGTAGAAAACAAATGTATGGAAACCGAGAGGATAAAGCCGTGGGGGCTTGGGTGGGAGTGGTTGGGAGACTGGGATTGACATGTATACATGTATATCTATAAAATAGATAACCAATAAGAACATGCTGTATAAAAGAGTAAATAAAATTAAATTTAAAAATTAAACAAATAAATAAAATTTAAAGAAACAGGAAAAAGTTATTCCCTTCACATACATGTATTTATAGGAATGAATTATTTTCATGCTTTTATCTATAAATACAAAAAAGAGGAATAAAATCTATCTTGAACCAAAAAAGAAAGAAAAAAAAAGAACTCACCAGTTATAAAGAGGAAAACACTATCAGGGTACTTGTTCCAGTGGTAAACAATGCTGAAGTTGGTCAGAGGTGGGGAATCCATCTCCCAAGCAGCCAGCAGCCCCCCACCCCGCAAGGAGCATCCTCATTGCAAAGCTGGGGGACCATGCCGAGGCATCTGTGGGTAAACGTGAGCTGAGTCCCAGGCCAGCTGCTGCTGAACTGTTCCCACCCTTCCCAGGTAAAGCACCTGAATATGTTCAAGGATTTGAAAGCCTACAGGAAGGGCCGTGGAGCCACACCAGTGACAGCACGCCTGCCTACTTGGTGTCTGCAGGCCAGCCAGGATTGTCCTGGCCCTGGGTGCTCTTCTGGAAGCTTTCCATTTCCCTGCCTGAGATACCCCTCCTGTCCAGGCCCCCACTGCTTTTTTCCTTCCTCACCTCTGCCCAGGGAGAAATTCCAGCAGCAGTTACGGGTGACACATCCTCTTCTTTAGCAGGTGGCAGCTTGGCAACTCCTGCAGAAAGTCCAGCAGAGCCCCACTCACACTGGGCCACCTACAAAGGCGTAACCCCTCACTCCCACCCACCAGCCCAGCCCCGCCACTGCTGACAGTGCAGAGATTATGACATCAGGCACACCTGCAGGAGCTCTTGCTGCCTGGAGCGGTGTTTATATTGACCTCAACACAGGCACACCTGGGGAAGGCTGGCCCGCACGGTCAGGCTGCCCAGGTCAGCCAATCCTCACCCCTCAGGGGCTCACAGTTGCAGAAAATGGACCTTGCTGAACCGGCCAGGTCCAAGGAAGAGGTGTGGTCTCCTGAGAGTCAGGATAGACAAGGGCTGCAGCTCTGCCTTGTTTTCTAAAAATTTTTATCTGACCCATGAGTGGGAGACAACTTCAAGAAGACCCTCTCCTAATGAGGAACCCAGGAGTCAGGGAGAGGAGGGGTGGTGGGTGGAGACAGAGGCCTGATGCCCCAGCAGCAGTGGAAATCTCTGGAAGGCTAGGCGGATATTGGCTGCACAGAGTGATGCCCAGAGTCACAAACCTGTAGGCGCTGCTCTTTGTTAGTTCAAGTCCTGCTCTGAGGTGCTCTGTGCCAGCTCTGAGTGACAGGTGAGCTGGGGGTGCTCTGCAATCAGGGCTATGTGCACGGTTCCTGTATGCCCAGCCCTGCCAGGGTACCTGCACAGGAGAGCTCTGTATCATGGGAGGGGTCTGACCACGAGAGCCTCATGGGCTGGTGGGTAGCTGCACAGGTGAGCTCCATACCCTGGGAGGGGTCTGACCATGAGAGCCCCGTGGGCTGCTGGTGACCTGCCATGATGAGCTCCATATCCTGGGATTGGCCTGACCACGAGAGCCCCGTGGGCTGCTAGGGACCTGGTAAAGGATGTCAGGACAGTTAGTAAAGCCACCAAGGATATACATCCAATTGCTCCTAATTCCTACACCCTGCTGGTCATTCTATCATCCAGCAGGACATGGTATTCTGTATTAGACTTCAATGATGCTTTCTTCTGTATTCCGTTAGTCCCAGAGTCACAAGAAATTTTGGCTTGTGAGTGGCAGGACTCAACATACAACAGAAACAATACTGCTGGGCTGTCCTGTCCCAAGGGTTCAAAAATTTCCACACCACCTTTGGGGAAACGTTAGCTAAACACCTAAAAGTTCTACCTCTGCAAAAGGGAACCCTCCTTCAATATGCAGACGACATTCTGATTGCCAGCCCTACTAAGGAGGCCTCTGAACTACCTAGCCAATAAAGGATAGAAGGTTTCGAAGAAAAAGGCTCAAATATCACAGACTAAGGTGACCGGCCTGGGCTTCATTCTCACAGAAGGTCGGAGAAGCCCATCTCAGGAAAGGGAAGAAGCCATTTGCAGCCTTACCCCTTCTAAAACTTGAAGACAGCTTAGGGGTTTCTGGGGAGGCCGGAGATTGCTGAATGTGGATCCCTAACTACAGTCTAATAGCTGGGCCTCTATATGAAACACTGAAAGGAAAAGATGATGATCCTTTCGAATAGAATCCAGAAGCTGCCTTTCAAGAATGCAAAGAGCAGTCAATTCAGACCCTTGTCCTGGAACTCCCTAATTTAGCTAAACCCTTTGACCTTTACATCCGCATAGAAGGTGAATCATCCTTGGAGTATTAGTGCAAAAACTGGGACCACTTGAAACGGAACAATGCAAAAATGCCCTCCAGGTAGGATAAACTACGGTCAACAATGGCTTGGCCTGCTGCCCCATCCGGCCAGGGTACTGGGGGTATCTAAGAACCTGGAACTCAGCAGCCCGCAAATCCAGCTCCCTCCTAAGGGAAAAGGATCCCACGTGGTTATCCTAACCACCCACAATACCCTGAAGTTGCAGGGGTCGCTCCATGGGCATGCTGAGCTCGAGTGAGGAGGCCCACCAGCTCCAACCTCCAGAGAGACAACTGGGGGAAACGGGCCCTCATGATGACTCGGGTGACTATCACATGACCTGGAGCTTCTCTCAGAAAACAACAAGTGTGTGCCCCAAAAGAGCAGACTACTGCTTGCAGGACTTACTGCACCCAGAGGGGAGATAACAAGCTTGGCAGGGGAACCGTATATCACGCTGTCACCATAGAAAAGCCTACAGACACCGCAGTGACGGCGACCAATGAGACCAGCTGGACTCCTGGCTACTTCAAAACACCGTTGACTCAGTGGCCGTCATGGTCCTGGATCACCACCGGGCCTGGACTGTCTGGGAGTTGAGTGGGCAGGGCTCTGACATCTGGTGCTGTTTGTACGTTAATTTAGGGGCCTAATTGAAGAAAGCACAGACTACTGGTCAGAGCATCTAGACTGGCAGAAACCGTCAGCCTAAGGTGGCCGAACAAATGTGGGGCGGGTTAAAACTGGCCCCCCAGTGTTTCTGTGCATCTCTTTCCTGGACCCTTAAAGGTCATTAGAATCTATAACACTTCCAATGCTGACACTCAGGCAGACGAGCAGTGAGGCAGGAGGCCTGGGGACAATCAACCTCACCTGGAGGCTGCTGGGGAGAAGTTCTGCCCCTCCCCACGAGTATGAAGACTCCCAACTCAGCACGAAGCAGTTACAGAAGAGGGGTCTGCACCCACAGCACCCCAAGAATGAGGAATGGGACAAAAGGCGGAGGAGTGGTTTGTCACCGGCAAAGCCCATGAAAAATTCCTGGGAGATAAAAATAGAATCTGGGCAATAAAATAAAGTCTAACCCTTTTTTCCTCTGTGCTTTGTCTAATTTCATGGGCTCCTAGGGTTCCGCATGCAGAGGTCCCACACCCGGCACTTCAGATCCGATTTCCTAATGCAGAATGGCTGGGTTGACATTTCAGCTCCCAGGGCCCCATGCAGACTCCGCGACATAGAGCCTGAGCTGCAGCCAACCCGCCCCTTGAGAGCTCCGCCCCTCCTTCCCACTGATGCTGCTGGGATCCCTACACAGCAGCCCAGCCCACAGACCGCGGGGTAGTGCACGCTCTCATCTCTCAATTCTCTGAAGAAAATATAAAGTTCCCCTTGCTTCTGAACCAAACTCAGTCTCGATCTGTTGGCTCCAATGACACTGGGCAAGGGGAGCCTTGTTGGGACCCACTCTGGTGGATCAGTAAAAGAAATTGACAACATTGTAACTTCAATGAGCAGATGTGTGAGCAAAACTGTAATTATCATATAGCAGTGTATAAGTCTCGGGTAAAATAGGATGTTTCTAACACTTCCATTGGATTTTTCCATCACTTTATATGGAGCACAGGGGCACAGCAATTTACCCGTTCCATAACGCTTACCCTAACCCTAACCCTAATCCTAAACCGAACTCTTAACCTAAACCTTACACTACACGGTACCCTAATCCTAACCCATACAATAACAATAACGCATAACCTAACACATACCCTAACACTAACCTGTTGTCATACCCTAAACTGGACCCTGAAACGTACCCGTTCCCTAACCGTAACCCTAACCTAAAACCTAACCCTAACCGTAAACCTAATCCTAACCCGTATAGTAACACTAACGCGTATCTTAACATGTACTCTATGCTAAACCATTGTCGAACCCTAACCTGTACCCTAAACCATACCAGATACCTAAACCTAACCCTAAGCCTAACCCTAACCCTTACCCGAAGCCTTACCCTAACCTGTACCCTAATCCTAACCCGTACACTAACACTATCCCGTACACTAAAATGTACGCTAAACGCAAATCGATATCGTACCCTAATCTGTACCCTAAACCGTCCCCGTTCCCTAACGCTAACACTAACACTAACCCTTAACCGAAGCCGTACTTTACCCCGACCCCTAATCCTAACCCATACATTAAAAATAACCCATACACTAACACGTATGCTAACTCTAAAACGTTATCTTACCCTAACCTGTAAACTAAACTGTCCCAGTTCCCTAACCCTAACCCTAAACGTAACTCTTACCTGAAGCCATACCCAAACCCGTCCCCTAAGCTTAACCCATACATTAACACTAAACCATAACTGAACACATACACTAACACTAAACCGTTGCCATACCCTAACCTGTACCCTAAACAGTCCCCATTCCATAACCGTAAAGCTAACTCTTACCCAAAGCCTTACCCTAACTCGTCCTCTAATCCTAACACGTACACTAACACTAACCCATACCCTAACAGGTACGCTAACCATAAACAGTTGTCAGACACTCATCTGTACCTTAAACTGTCCCCAGTCCCTAACCCGAACCGTAACCCTAACACTAAACCTGACCGGAAGCCTTAACCTAACCCATACCCTAATCCCAACCCATACACTAAAACTAACCCATTCCCTAAAAGGTAAGCTAAACCTAAACTGTTGTCATACCCTAACTTGTACCGTAAACAACCCCCATTCCCTAACCCTAACACTAACACTAACCCTAAACCCTAACCCTAACCCTACCCCTACCCCTAACATTAACCTTAAACCTATACCCTAACCTTAACTCTAACCCTAACCCTAAATCCTAACCCTAACCCTAACTGTAACCCTAACCCTAACCCTAAACCGCTGTTGTACTCTAACCTGTACCCTAAACCATCCCCGTCCCCTAGCCCTAACCCTAACCCTAAGCCTATCAATAACCCTAAGCCTTACCCAAAGACTTACCCTAACCCGTCCCCTAATCCTAACCTGTACGCTAACACTAACCAGTACCCTAACACATACGCTAACCCTAAACCGTTGTCGAACCCTAACCTGTACCCTAAACTGTCCCGGTTCCCTAACCCTAACCCTCACCCGAAGACTTACACTAACGTGTCCCCTAATCCTTACCCGTACACAAACCCTACCCTAAGCTAACACGTACATTAAGGCTAAACCGTTGTGGTACCCTAACCTGTACCCTAAACCATCCCCGTTCCCTAACCCTAACCCTAACCCTAAACTTAACTCTTAACCGAAGGCTTACCCTAACTCGTCTCCTAATCCTAACCCGTACACTAACACTAACCCATACCCTAACATGTACGCTAAATCTAAACCATTGTCATACACTAACCTGTACCCTAAACCTTCCCCGTTCCCTAAACCTAACCCTAACCCTTACACGAAGCCTTAAACTAACCCGTCCCCTAATCCTATCCCACACCCTCAAACTAACCAGTACCCTAAAACATGCGCTTACCCTAAACCGTCTTCCTACCCTAACCTGTACTCTAAACCATACCCATTCCCTAACCCTAACCCTAACCCTAAACTTAACCCTTAAATGAAGCCTTACCCTAACCCATCCCCTAATGCTAACCTATACACTAACACTAACCCATACACTAACACGTGAGCTAACACTGAACCGTTGTCATACACTAACCTGTACCCTAAAACGTCCCCATTCTCTAACCCTAACCCTAACCCTAAACCTTACCAAAAGCCTTACACTAACCCATCCCCTAAACCTAACCCGTACACTAACATGAACCCTAACACGTTTGCTAACCTTAAACCGTTGTCATACCCAACCTGTACCCTTAACCATCCCCATTCCCTAACACTAACCCTAACCCTTATCCGAAGCCTTACTGTATCTCGTCCAAAAATCCTAACCCGTACACTAACACTAAAACGTACACTAAAACGTATGCTAACCCTAAACCGTTGTTGTACCCTAACATGTACCCTAAACCATCCCCGTTCCCGAACCCTAATACTAACCCTAAACCTAAACCGTACCCGAAGCATTAATCTAACCCATCCCCTAAACCTAACATGTACGCTAACCCTAAACCAGTCTCCTACCCTAACCTGTACCCTAAACCGTCCCTGTACCTGTCCCCTAATCCTAATCCTAACCCTAACCCTAATCCTAACCCTTACCCAAAGCCTTACCCTAACCCGTCCCCTAATCCTAACCCATACGCTAACACTAACTCATACCCTAACACGTACGCTAAACCTAAACCATTGTCGTACCCTAACCTGTACACTAAACCGTCCCCGTCCCGGTCCCCTAACCATAACCCTAACTCTAACCCTTACCTGAAGCCTTACCCTAACCCGTCCCCTAATCCTAACCCGTATGCAAACACAAACTCATACCCTATCACGTACAATAACAATAAACTGTTGTCATACCCTAACCTGTACCCTAAACCGTGCCAGTCCCCTAACCCTAACCATAACCCTAACCCTTACCCAAAACCTTACCCTAAACCATCCCCTAATCCTAACCCGTAGGCTAACACTAACTCATACCCTAACACGTACGCTCACCCTAAAGTGTTATCGTACACTAACCTCTACCCTAAACCGTCCCCGTCCCCATCACCTAACCCTAACCCTTACCTGAAGCCTTACCTTAACACGTTCCCTAATACTAACACGTACCCTAACACCAACCCGTACCCTAACACGTACACTCAACCTAAACCGTTGTCATATCCTAACCTGTACCCTAAACCATCCCCGTTCCCTAACCCTATGCCTAGCCATAACCCTAACCCTAAACCTTACCCAAAGCATTACCCTAACCCGTCCACTAATCCTAACTGTATGCTATCACTAACCAGTACCCTAAAACGTATGCTAACCCTGAACCGTTGTCATACCCTAACCTGTAACCTAAACTGTCCCCTTCCCCTAACCCTAACCCTAACCCTTACCCGAAGCCTTACCCTAACCCGTCCCCTAATCCTAACCGTACGCTAACACTGACCCGTACAGTAGCATGTACACTAATCCTAAATCGTTGTGGTACCCTAACTTGTACCCTACACCATCCTTTTCCCCTAACCCTAACCCTAAAGCTACACCTAACACTTACCCGAAGTCTTACGCTAACCCGTCCAATAACGCTAACCCGTACACTACCAATAATCCATACCCTAACACATACGTTCACCCTAAACAATTGTCATACCCTAACCAGTACCCTAAACCGTCCCTGTCCCAGTCCCCTAACCCTAAACCTTACCTGAAGCCTTACACTAACCCATCCCCTAACCCTGAACCGTTCGCTAAAACGAACCTGTACCCTAATACTTATGCTCACACTAAACCGTTGTCGCACCCTCAACTGTACCCTAAACCTTCCCTGTCCCCTAACCCAAACACTCATCCTATCCCTAACTCTTACCCAAAGCCTTACCCTAACACGTCCGATAATTCTAACCAGTACGCTTACACTAACTGTACCCTGACATGTACGCTAACCCTAAACATTTGTCGTATCCTAACCTGTACCTTAAACCTTCCCTGTCGCCTAACCATAACCCTAACCCTAACCCTAATCCTAAATCTTACCCAAAGCCTTACCCTAACCCGTCCCCTAATCCTAACCCATACACTAACACTAACACTAACCCTAACACATACACTCATGCTAAACCATTGTCATACCCTAACCTGTACCCTAAACCATCCCCATCCCCTAACCCTAACCCTTACCCGAAGCCTTGCCCTAACTGCTCCCCTAATCCTAAACCGTACACTAACACTAACCCCTATCTTAACACATATGCTCACACTAACCCATTGTCTACCTTAACCTGTACCTTAAACTGTCCCCATCCCATAACCCTAATCCTAACCCTGAACTTTACCTGAAACCTTACACTAACCTGTCCCCTAATCCCAACCCATACACTAACACTAACCCATACCCTAAAACGTATGCTAAACCAAAACTTTTATTGTACACTAACCTGTACCCTAAACCGTCCCCGTCCCTGTCTCCTAACCCGAACCTTAACCCTAACTATATCCCTTACCCGAAGCCTTATCCTAACCCCTCCCCTAAACGTAACCTGTACACTCACACTAAACCGTACCCTATCACGAACGTTAACCCTAAACCGTTGTCGTACCAAAACCTACACACTAAACCGTCCCCATACCCTAACACTAACCCTAACTCTAACACTCATCCTAACCCTAACACTTACCCGAATTCTTATCCTAACCCATCGCCTAATCATAACCTGTACACTAACACTAACCCATACCCTAACACGTACCCTAACCCTAAACCGTTGTCATACACTAACCTGTACCCTAAACCGTCCCTGTCCCTGTCCCCTAACCCTAACCCAACCCTAAATCTAATGCTTAACCGAAGGCTTACCCTAACCCGTCCCGTAATCCTAAACTGTACGCTAACACTACCAGTACCCTAACACGTACTCTAACCCTAAACTGTTGTTGTACTGTAAACTGTACCCTACACTGTCCCTGTTCCCTAATCCTAACCCTAATCCTAACACCTACCCGAAGCCTTACCATAACACATCCCCTAATCCTAACCCGTAAGTTAACACTAACTCATACCCTAATATGTACGATAACCCTAAAATATTGTCATACCCTAACATGTACACTAAACCATCCCCATCAGCTAACCCTAACCCTAACACTTACCCTAACCCTTATGTTAACCCGTCCCTTAATAGTAAACTGTACACTAACACTAACCCATACCCTAATACGTACGCTCACACCAAACCACTGTCGTATCCTAACCTGTACACTAAACCGTCCCCATCACCTAACCATAACCCTAACCCTAACCCTAATCCTTACCCAAAGCCTTACACTAACTCGTCCCTTAATCTTAACCAATACGCTAACACTAACCAGTATCCTCAAAGGTACGCTCATCCTAAACCGTTGTCATACCCTAACCTTACCCTAAACCGTCCCCATCCTCTAAAACTAACCCTAACCCTAACATTAACCCTTACCCGAAACTTTAAACTAACACGTTCCCTAATCCTAACCCAAACGCTAACATTAACACATACCCTAACATGTACACTCATCCTAAACCGTTGTCGTATCCTAACCTGTACCCTAAACCGAACCAATCCCCTAACCCTAAAACTAGCCCTATCCCTAACCCTAACCCTTACGCGAAGCCTTACCTTAACCCGGCCCCTAATCCTAACCCATACGCTAACATTAAACTGTACCCTAACACGTACGCTAACACTAAACCATTGTCGTCACCTAACTTGTACTCTAAACCATCCCCATCCCCTAACCCTAACCCTAAACCTTACTTGAATCCTTACAATAACCTGTCCCCTAACCCTAAGCAGTACACTAAAACTAACTGGTACCCTAACATGTACGCTAACCCTAAACCATTGTCGTACCCTAACCTGTACCCTAAACCGTCCTTTTCCCCTAACCCTATCCCTAACCCTAACCCCTACCTGATGCATTACTCTAACACATCCCCTAATTCTAACCCATACGCTAACACTAAACTGTACCCTGAAATGTATGCTAACCCTCAACATTTATCGTACCCTAACCTGTACCCTAAACCTTCCCTGTCCCCATCTCCATCCCCTAACCCTAAGCCTAACTCTAAAACTTACCCATAGCCTTACCCTAACCTGTCCCCTAATCCTAACATATACGCTAACACTAACCCTTACCCAAACATGTATGCTCACCCTAAACCATTGTCATACCCTAAAATGTACCCTAAACCATGCCCATCCCCTAACCCTGACACTAAACCTTACCCGAAGCCTTACCCTACACTGTCCCCTAATCCTAACCCATACACTAACACTAACCCTAAAACATATGCTCACACTAAACTGTTGTTGTACCAAAACCTGTACCCTAAAATGTCCCCGTCCCCGTCCCCTAAACTAAACCTAACACTAACCCTTACCCGAAACCTTACCCTAACCTGTTCCATAATCCTAACATGTACGCTAACACTAACCTGTACCCTAACACATACGCCAACACAGAACCGTTGTTGTACACTAAACTCTACCCTAAACCGTCCGCATCCCTGTCCCCTAACCATAACACCAACCCTAACCCATCCCTTACCCGAAGCCTTACCCTAACACGTCCCCTAATCCTAACACGTACGCTTACACTAACCCGTACCGTAACATGTATGCTCACCCTAAACCGTTGTCGTAATATAACCTGTATCCTAAACGGACCCCCTCGCCTAAACCTAACCATAACCGTTACCTGAAGCCTTACCCTAAACCGTCACCTCATCCTAAGCCGTATGCTAACACTAACACATAGCCTAACACGTATGCTAACACTAAACAATTGTCGTACACTAACCTGTACCCTAAAGCATCCCCATACCCTAACCATAACCCTAACCATAGCCCTAACCCGAAGCCTTACCCTAACCCGACCCCTAATCCTAACCTGTATGCAACACTAATTCGTACCCTAAAACGTATGCTAACACTAAACCATTGTTGTACCCTAACCTGTACACTAAACCGTCCCCATCCACTAACCCTAACCCTAACCCTAAACCTAACTCTTACCCGAAGCCTTACCCTAACCCTTCCCTTAATCCTAACCCGTACATTAATACAAACCCGTACCCTATCACGTACGCTAACCATAAATCATTGCCATACTCTAACCTGTACCCTAAACCGACCCTGTCACATAACCCTAACCCTAACCCTAGCCCTAACACTAACCTATACCCTAAGCCTTACCCTAAACCTTCCCATAATCCTAAACCGTACATTAACTCTAACCCCTACCCTAAAATGTAGGCTAACCCTAAATCGTTGTCTTACCCTAACCTGTACACTAAACTGTCCCCATGCCCATCGCCCAATGCTAACCCTAACTCTAAACCTTACAAGAAGCCTTATCCTAACCCATCCCATAATCCTAAACCATACGCTACCACTAACCCGTACCCTAACACGTACGCTAAGCCTAAAGCATTGTCGAACCCTAACCTGTACCCCAAACCATCCCTGTGCCCTAACCCTAACCCTAACACTAACCCTAACCCTTACCCGAAGCCTATCCCTAACCCATCCCCTAGTCCTAAACCATACGCTAACATTAACAGGTACCCTAACACGTACACTAACCCTAAACTTTTGACGTACCCTAACTAGTACCCTACACCATCCCCATTCCCATTCCCTAACCCTAACCCTAACCCTTAACCGTAGCCTTACCCTAACCCTTCCCCTAATACTAACCCGTGCGCTAACACTAACCTGTATCCTAACACATACACTCACATTAAACCGTTGTCACACCATAAGTTGTACCCTAAACCATCCCCATCCCCTAAACCTAACCCTAACCCTAATCCTAACCGTAAACCTTACACGAAGCCTTATCCTAACCTGTCCCCTAATCCTCAACCATACGCTAACACTAACCCGTACCATAACACATATGCTACCTCTAAACCATTATCATACGCTAACCTGTTCCCTAAACTGTCCCTGTCCCCTAACCCTAACATTAACTCTTACCCGAAGCCTTACGATAACCCATCCCCTAATCCTATCCTGTACGCTAACACTAACCCTTACCCTAACACATACGCTAACCCTAAACCGTGGTCATACCCTAACCTGTACCCTAAACCATCCCAATCCCCTAACCCTAAAAATAACCATACACCTTACCCAAAGCCTTACCCTAACCTGTGCCCTAATCCTATCCCGTACACTAATACTAACCCATATCCTAACACGTAGGGTAACCCTAATCCTTTGTTGTACCCTAACATGTACCCTAAACCGTCCCTGGTCCCGTCCCCTAACCCAAAACCTAATCCTAACCCTAAGCCTTACACGAAGCCTTGCCCTAACCCGTCTCCTAATACTAACCTGTATGCTAAAACTAATTCGTACCCTAACACATACGCTAACACTAAATCGTTGTTGTACCCTAACCTGTACCCTAAACTGTCCCCATCCCCTAACCCTAACCCTAAACCTAACCGTAACCCTAAACCTTACCCGAAGCCTTACCCAAAAGAGTCCCCTAATCCTAACCCGTACGTTAACACTAACACATACCCTAACACGTATGCTAAACCTAAACTGTTGTCGTACCCAAACGTGTACCCTAAACTGTACCCTTCCCCATGCTCTAACCCTAACACTAACCCTTACCTGAAGCCTTACCTTAATCCGTCACCTAATCCTAACCTGTATGCTGACAACCCAAACGTGTACCCTAAACTGTACCCTTCCCCATGCTCTAACCCTAACACTAACCCTTACCTGAAGCCTTACCTTAATCCGTCACCTAATCCTAACCTGTATGCTGACACTAAGACGTACCCCAACATATAAGATAACCCTAAACCGTTGTCATACTGTAACCCATACCCTAAACCATCCCCATCCCGTAACCTTAACACTAATCCTAACCCTAACCCTAACCCTAACCATTACCCAGAGCCTTACACTGATCAGTGCCCTAAACCTAACCCGTACGCTAACACTAACCCGTACCCTAAAACTTATGCTAACTCCAAACAGCTGTTGTACACTAACCTGTACCCTAAACCGGCCCTGTCCCCTAACACTAACACTAAATCTTACCCGAAGCCTAACCCTAACACGTCCCTTAATCCTAACCCGTACGCTAACTTTAATCCGTACCCTAACACGTACGCTAACCCTGAAACATTGTCGTTCCCTAACTGGTACCCTAACCACTCCCCGTTCCCGAACGCTAACCCTAACCCGTACCCGAAGCCTTATCCTATCCCGTCCCTAAATCCTAACCCGTACGCTAACAGAAACGCATACCCTAACACGTACGCTCACCCTAAATCGTTGTTGTAACTAACCTGTACCCTAAACCATCCCCATCCCCTAAACCTAACCCTAACACAAACCCTAACTCTAAACCTTACCTGAAGCCTTACCTTAACCTGTCCCTTAATCCTAACCCGTACGCTAACACTAACCTGTACCCTAACACATGTGCTAACCCTAAAACTTTGTCGTACGCTAACCTGTACCCTATGCCTTCCCCGTCACCTAACCCTAACCCTAACACTAACCCGAACCCGAAGCCTTACGCTAAGACATCCTCGAATCCTAACCCGAACGCTAACACTAACCCCTACCCTAAAACGTACGCTACCACTAAAGTGTTGTCATCCGCTAACCTGTACCCTAAACCGTCCCCATCCCCTAACCCTAACCCAAACCCGAACCCTTAGCCGAAGACATTCCCAAATCCTAAACAATACGCTAACACTAACCCGTACCTTAACACTTATGCTAATCCTAAACTGCTGTCGTACCCTAACCTGTACCCTAAACCATCCCCGTCCCCTAACCCTAACACCAACCGTAACCCTAACACTAACCCTTACCCTAAGACTTACCCTAACCCTTCCAATAATCCTAACTCATACGCTAACACTAACCCGTCCCCTAACATGTAGGGTAACGCTAACCCATTGTACACTATGCTGTACCCTACACCGTTCCCGTACCCTAGCCCTAAACTTAACCCTAAACACTTCATGAAGCCTTATCCTAACCCGTCCCCTAATCCTAAACCGAACGCTAACACTAACCCGTACTCTAACACGTACACTAAACCTAAACCGTTGTCGTATCCTAACCTGTAACCTAAAACGTCCCTGTCCCCTCACCCTAACCCTAACCCAAAGCCTTACCCTAACCCGTCCCTTAATCCTAAACTGTACGCTAACATTAAACCATACCCTAACATGTATGCTAACCGTAAACTATTGTCATACACCAACCTATACATTACACCGTCCCCATCACCTAAACCAAACCCTAACCCTAACCCTAACCATAACCATAACCATAACCCTAACACTTACCCAAAGCCTTACCTTAACCCGTCCCCTAATCCTAACCCCTACGCTAACACTAACCCATACCCTAACGCTAAACTGTTGTACCCTAACCTGTACCCTAAAACGTCCCCATCCCCTAACCCTAACCCTCACCCTAACCCTTACCCAAAGCCTTACACTAACCCTTCCCCTAATCCTAACCTGTACGCTAACACTAACCCATACCCTAACACATACACTAACCCTAAACTGTTGTTGTACCCTAACCTGTACCCTAAACCGTCCCCATCCCCTAACCCTAAACCTAACCCTTACCCTAACCCTTACCCTTACCCGAAGACTTACCCTAACCTGTCCCCGAATTCTAACCCATACGCTAACACTAACACGTACCCTAACACGCATGCTAAATCTAAACTTTTGGCGTACCCTAATCTGTACACTAAACCATCCCCATCCCCGTTCCCTAACCCTAACCCTAACCATTATCCAAAGCCTTACCTTAACCTGTCACCTAATCCTAAACCATACACAAACACTAACCCATACCACAATACATAAGCTCTCAACCTTTGTCGTACCGCAACCTGTACGCTAAACCGTCCCCATCCAATAACACTAACCCTAACCCTAACCTTTACCCTAAAACTAACCCGTACCCTAACACGTACACTCACCTTAAACCATTTTTGTACACTAACGTACACCCTAAACCATCCCTGTCTCCTAACCCTAACCCTAACCCTTACCTGAAGCCTTACCCTAACCCGTGCCATAATTCTAACCCATACGCTAACACTAATCCATACCCTAACACGTACGCTCACACTAAACCATTGTCGTTTACCCTATCCTGTAACCTAAATGGTCCCTGTGCCCTAACCGTAACGCTAACCCTAATCATGACCCTGACCCAAAGCCTTACCCTAAACAGTCCCCTAATCCTAACCCATACACTAATATTAACCTGTACCCTAAAATGTATGCTAACCGTAAACCATTGCGTACCCTAATCTGTCCTCTAAAAAGTCCCCATCCCCTATCCCTAAGCCTACCCCAAATCCTTACCCGAAACCATACCCTAAGCCATTCCCTAATCCTAAGCCGTACGCTAACAGTAACCTGTACGCTAACACATACACTAACTCTAAACCGTTGTTGTACACTAACCTGTACCCTACACCGTCCCTGTCCTTGTCCCATAACCCTAACCCTAACCCTAACCCTTACCCAAAGCGTTACCCTAAACCATCCCCTAATCTTAACCCGTACGCTACCACTAACAAATACCCTAACACATACGCTAACCCTAAAGCGTTGTCGTACCCTAACCTGTACCCTAAACTGTCCCTGTCCAGTAACTGTAACCTAACCCTAACCATATCTCTAACCCTAATCCTTACCCAAAGCCTTACCCCAACCCGTCCCCTAATCCTAAACCGTACGCTAAAATTAAATCATACACTAACACGTACGCTAACACTAAACATTTGTCATACCCTAACCTATACCCTAAACCGTCCCTGTCCCCTAACCCTAACCCTAACCCTTACCCGAAGCCTTACCCTAACTCTTCCCCTAATCCTAAGCTGTACGCTAACACTAACCTGTACCCTAATATGTACGCTCACCCTAAACTGTTGTCGTATCCTAAACTGTACCCTAAACCATCCCCATCCCCTATCCCTAACCCTAAACCTAATCCAAACACTAACACATACCCGAAGCCTTACCCTAACCCTTCCCATAATGCTAACCCGTACACTAAGACAAAAACATACCCTAACATGAACGTTCAAACTAAACCACTGTCGTACCCTAACCTGTACCCTAAAGAGTCCCCGTCCCCAAACCCTAACCCTAACCCTTAACCGAAGCCTTACTATAAACCATCACCTAATCCTAACCTGTATGCTAACACTAACACGTACCCTAATATGTAAGCTCAACCTAAACCGTTGTCATACCTTAACTTGTACCCTAAACCGTCCCCGTCCCCGTCCCCTAACCCTAACCCTAACACTAAACCTTACCCGAAGCCTTGCCCTAACCCATCCCCTAATCCTAACCCATACGCTCATACTAACATGTACCCTAACACGTATGCTCACCCTAAACCGTTGTCGTACCCTAGCCTATACCCTAAGCCGTCCCCATCCCCTAATCCTAACCCTAATCCTAACCATAACCCTAACACTTACCCGAAGCCTTACCCTAACCCGTTCAACAATCCTAACCGGGACGCTAACACTAAACCATACCATAACATGTACACTCATCCTAAACCTTTGTTGTACCCCAACCTGTACCCTAAACCGTCCATGTCCCCTAACAATAACCTTAAACCTAACCCTATCCCTAACCCTAACACTTGCCCGAAGCCTTACCCCAACCCATCCCATAATCTAAACCGTACACTAACAGTAACACCTACCGTAACACGTATGCTCACACTAAACCGTTGTCGTACCCTAACCTGTACCCTAATCCTTCCCCGTCTCCTAACCTTAACACTAAACCTAACCTTAAAGCTTACATGAAGCCATACACTAACAACTCCGCTATTCCTAAAACGTACGCTAACACTAACCCTTACCCTAACACGTACGGTAATACTAAACAGTTGTCGTACCCTAACCTGTACCCTAAACCATCCCCATACCTGAACCCTAACCCTATCCCAAACCCTAGTCCTTACCCGAAGCCTTACCATAACCCGTCCCCTAATCCTAACCCATACGCTAACACTAACACTTACCCTAACTCGTACGCTCACCCTAAATCATTAGCGTACAATAACCTGTACCCTAAACCGTCCCTGTCCCCTAACCCTAACCCTAACCCTCACCCTTACCCGAAGCCTTACCCTAACCCGTCGCCTAATCCTAACTCATACCCTAACACTAACCCATACCGTAACACGTACGCTCACCCTAAACCATTGTCGTACACTAACCTGTGCCCTAAATTGTCCCCATCCACTAAACCTAGCCCTAACCCTAACCCTACCCCTAACCCTTACCCGAAGCCTTACCCTAACCCATCCCCTAATCCTCACCCGTACGCTAACACTAAGCCGTACCCTAACACGTACATTCACCCTAAACCTTTGTCCTATCCTAACCTGTACCCTAAACTATCCCTGTCCCCTAAACCTAACCCTAACCCTTACCCGAAGCCTTACCCTAACGAATTCCCTAATCCTAACCCGTACGCAAACACTAACTCGTACCCTAACACGTATACTCACCCTAAATCGTTTTCGAATCCTAACCTGTACCCTAAACTGTCCCTGTCCCCTAACCCTAACTTTATACCTAACACAAACCCTTACCCAAAAGCTTAACCTAACATATCCCCTAATCCTAACACAAACGCTAACACTAACCCGTACCCTAACACATATGCTCAACCTAAACCGTAATCGTACACTAACCTGTACCTTAAACTGTCCCCGTCTCCTAACCCTAAATCTAACCCTAACCCTAACACTTACCCAAAGCCTTACCCTATCCCTTACCCTAATCGTAACACGTACTCTAACACTAACCCTTACCCTAACATGTAAGCTCACCCTAAAACGTTGTCATACCCTAACCTGTACTCTAAACTGTCCACGTCCCGTAACCCTAACCCTAACCCTAACGCTAAACCTTACCCGAAGCCTTGCCCTAACCCGTCACCTAATCCTAAAGAGTACGCTAACACTAAGCCATACCCTAACACGTACACTCACCCTAAACCATTGTCATACTCTAACCTGTACCTTAATCCGTCACCGTCCACTAACATTAACCCAACACTAACCCTAACCCTAACACTTACCAGAAGCCTTACCCTAATCCATCCCTAATCCTAACCCGTACGCTAATACTAACCCTTACCCTAACATGTACGCTTACCCTAAACCGTTGTCCTATCCTAACCTGTACCCTAAACTGTCCGTGTTCCCTAACCCTAACTTTAACCCTAACCCTAACACTTACCCAAAGCCTTACCCTAACCCGTCCCCTAATCCTAATCCGTACAGTAACACTAAACCGTACCCTAATAGGTACGCTCACCCTAAGCCGTTGTCATGACCGAACCTGTACACTAAACTGTCCCCGTCCCCGTCCCCATCCCCTAAACCTAACCCTAAGCCTAACCCTTACCCAAAGCCTGACACTAACCCATCCTCTAATACTAACCTGTACACGAACACTAACGCATACCCTAACACGTGCGCTCACCCTAAAGTGTTTTTGTACCATAAACTGTACCCTAAATCATCCCAGAAACCGAACTCTAACCTCAACACTAAACCTAACCCTAACCCTAACCCTTACCCAAAGCCTTACAGGAAGCCTTACCCTAACCCGTGCCCTAATCCAAACCCGTACGCTAACACTAACCCATACCCTAACACGTACACTCACCCTAAACTATTGTCGTACCCTAAGATGTACCCTAAACCGTCCCTGTCCCCTAACCCTAACCCTAACCCTCACCCTTACCCGAAGCCTTACCCTAACCCGTCGCCTAATCCTAACTCATACCCTAACACTAACCCATACCGTAACACGTACGCTCACCCTAAACCATTGTCGTACACTAACCTGTGCCCTAAATTGTCCCCATCCACTAAACCTAGCCCTAACCCTAACCCTACCCCTAACCCTTACCCGAAGCCTTACCCTAACCCATCCCCTAATCCTCACCCGTACGCTAACACTAAGCCGTACCCTAACACGTACATTCACCCTAAACCTTTGTCCTATCCTAACCTGTACCCTAAACTATCCCTGTCCCCTAAACCTAACCCTAACCCTTACCCGAAGCCTTACCCTAACGAATTCCCTAATCCTAACCCGTACGCAAACACTAACTCGTACCCTAACACGTATACTCACCCTAAATCGTTTTCGAATCCTAACCTGTACCCTAAACTGTCCCTGTCCCCTAACCCTAACTTTATACCTAACACAAACCCTTACCCAAAAGCTTAACCTAACATATCCCCTAATCCTAACACAAACGCTAACACTAATCCGTACCCTAACACATATGCTCAACCTAAACCGTAATCGTACACTAACCTGTACCTTAAACTGTCCCCGTCTCCTAACCCTAAATCTAACCCTAACCCTAACACTTACCCAAAGCCTTACCCTATCCCTTACCCTAATCGTAACACGTACTCTAACACTAACCCTTACCCTAACATGTAAGCTCACCCTAAAACGTTGTCATACCCTAACCTGTACACTAAACTGTCCACGTCCCGTAACCCTAACCCTAACCCTAACGCTAAACCTTACCCGAAGCCTTGCCCTAACCCGTCACCTAATCCTAAAGAGTACGCTAACACTAAGCCATACCCTAACACGTACACTCACCCTAAACCATTGTCATACTCTAACCTGTACCTTAATCCGTCACCGTCCACTAACATTAACCCAACACTAACCCTAACCCTAACACTTACCAGAAGCCTTACCCTAATCCATCCCTAATCCTAACCCGTACGCTAATACTAACCCTTACCCTAACATGTACGCTTACCCTAAACCGTTGTCCTATCCTAACCTGTACCCTAAACTGTCCGTGTTCCCTAACCCTAACTTTAACCCTAACCCTAACACTTACCCAAAGCCTTACCCTAACCCGTCCCCTAATCCTAATCCGTACAGTAACACTAAACCGTACCCTAATAGGTACGCTCACCCTAAGCCGTTGTCATGACCGAACCTGTACACTAAACTGTCCCCGTCCCCGTCCCCATCCCCTAAACCTAACCCTAAGCCTAACCCTTACCCAAAGCCTGACACTAACCCATCCTCTAATACTAACCTGTACACGAACACTAACGCATACCCTAACACGTGCGCTCACCCTAAAGTGTTTTTGTACCATAAACTGTACCCTAAATCATCCCAGAAACCGAACTCTAACCTCAACACTAAACCTAACCCTAACCCTAACCCTTACCCAAAGCCTTACAGGAAGCCTTACCCTAACCCGTGCCCTAATCCAAACCCGTACGCTAACACTAACCCATACCCTAACACGTACACTCACCCTAAACTATTGTCGTACCCTAAGATGTACCCTAAACCGTCCCCATCCCCTAACCCTGACCCTAACCCTAACCCTTACCCAAAGCCTTACCCTAAACCATCCCCTAATCTTAACCCGTACGCTACGACTAACAAGTACCCTAACACGTACGCTAACCCTAAAGCGTTGTCGTACCCTAACCTGTACCCTAAACCATCCCCATCCAGTAACTGTAACCTAACCCTAACCATATCTCTAACCCTAATCCTTACCCAAAGCCTTACCCTAACCTGTCCCCTAATCCTAACCCATATGCTAAAACTAACACATACCCTAACATGTATGCTAACCCTAAACCGTTGTTGTACCCTAAAATCCACCCCAAAACATCCCCATCCCCATTCCTTTCCCGTAAACCTAACCCTTACCTGAAGCCTTACCCTAACCCTTTCCCTAATCCTAATCCATACGCTAACACGAACCCGTACACTAACTTGGACGCTAACCCTAATCCGTTGTCATATCCTAACCTGTACCCTAAACTGTCCCCGTCTTCTAACCCTAACCCTAACACTAACACTAACACTTACCTGAAGCCTTACACTAACCCGTTCCCCAATCCTAACCTGTACACTAATACTAACCCATTCCCTAAAACGTACGCTAAACCTTAACCATTGTCGTAAACTAACCTGTACACTAAACCGTCCCCGTCACCTAACCCTAAATCTAACCCTAACCCTAATCCTAAGAATTACACGAAGCTTTACCCTAAGCCGTCCCCTAATCCTAAATCGTATGTTAACACTAACCCGTACCCTAACATGGACGCTAACCCTAAACTGTTCTCGTATGCTAAACTGTACACTAAACCGTCCCCGTCTCCTTAGCCGTACTCTAAGCCTAACCCTAACCCTAAATCTTACCTGAAGCCTTACCCTAAACTGTCCCCTAATCCTAATCCGTACGCTAACACTAACCCGTACCCTTACACTTACGTGAACCCTAAACCATTGCTGTACTCTAACCTGTACCCTAAACCATCCCCCTCCCCAACCCTAACCTTAACCCTAACCTTAACCCTAACACTTACCCGAAGCCGTACCCTAACCCGTCCCCTAATCCTAACCCGTATGGTAACATTAACCCATACCCTAACACGTACGCTAACCCTAAACCGTTGTCGTACCCTAAACTGTACCCTAAACCATCCCCATCCCCTAACTCTAACCCTAACCCTAACCCTTACCTGAAGCCTTACCCTAACCCATCCCTTAATTCGACCCTGTACGCTAACACTAACACATACCCTATCACATACGCTAACCCTAAATTGTTGTTGTACACGATCCTGTACTCTAAATTGTCTCTGTCCCCATCCCCGTCCCCTAACCCTAACCCTTACCTGGATCCTTACCCTAACCCGTCCCCAAATCCTAACCCATACGCTAACACTAACCCATACCCTAACACATACGTTAACCCTAAAACCTTCTCGTACCCTAACCTATACACTAAACCATCACCGTCCCCTAACCCTAACCGTAAACCTAACCCTAACCCTTACCCGAAGCCTTACCCTAACTCGTCCCCTAATCCTAACCCATATGCTAACACTGACCAATACCCTAACATGTACGCTAACCCTAAACAGTTTTCGTACCCTAAAATGTCCCCATACCCTAACCCTAACCCTTAACCTAACCGTAACACTTACACAAAACCTTACCCTAACCCGTTGCCTAATCCTAGCCCATACGCTAACACTAACAAATACCCTAACCCGTACGCTAACCCTAAACCGTTGTCATACCCTAACCTGTACCCTAAACTGTCCCTGTCCCCTAAACCTAACCCTAACTCTAATAATTACCCTAAGCCTTACTCTAACCTGTCCCCTAATCCTCACCCGTACGCTAACACTAACCCGTACTGTAACACGTATGCTAATCCTAAACTGTTGTCATACCCTAACCTGTTCCCTATACTATCTCCGTACCCTAATCCTAACCCTTACCACAACCCTTACCCTAACCCGTCCCCTAATCCTATCCCGTACGCTAACACTAATCTGTACCCTAACACATACGCTAACCCTAAACCATTGTCGTACACTAACCTGTACCCTAAACCATCCACGTTCTAAAACACTAATCCTAAACCAAACCCTAACCCTTACCTGAAGCCTTACCCTAACCCATCCCTTAATCCTAACCTGTACAAAACCCTAACCTGTAGCGTAACATGTAAGCTAACCCTAAACGTTTGTCGTACCCTAAACTGTACCCTAAACCGTCCACGTTCTCAAACACTAATCCTAAACCTAACCCTAACCCTTACCCGAAGCTTTACCCTAACTCATCCCTTAATCCTAACCTGTACTATAACCCTAACCCATACCGTATCATGTAAGCTAACCCTAAACGTTTGTCGTACCCTAACCTGTACCCTAAACCGTCCCCGTTCCGTAACCCTAAACCTAACCCTATCCCTAACCCTAAGCCTTACCCAAAGCCTTACCCTAACCATTCCCTAATCCTAACCCGTACACTAACACTAACCCATACCCTAACACGTAGTCTACCCCTAAAACGTTGTCCTACCCTAATATGTACCCTAAAGAGTCCTCTTTCCCGAACCCTAACACGGACACTAACCCTAACCCGTACCCTAACATGTACGCTAACTCTAAACCGTTGTCATACCCTAATCTGTACCCTAAACCATCCCCGTTCCCTAACCCTAACCCTAACCCTAACTCTAACCCTTAACTGAAGCCTTACCCTAACCCGTCCCCTCATCCTAACCGATATACTAACCCTAAACTGTAACGTAACACATACGGTTACCCTAAACCGTTGTCGTACCCTAAACTGTCCCCATTCCCTTAACCTAACCCTAACCCTAACCCATATCCGAAGCCTTACCCTAACACGTCCCTTAATGCTAACCCGTACACAAACCCTAGCCCATACCCTAACAAGTACGCCAACCCTAAACCGTTGTCGTACACTAACCTTTACCCTAAACCGTCCCCATTCCCTAACCCTAACCCTAACACTTACACAAAGCCTTACACTAACCCGTCCCCTAATCCTAACCTGTACACTAACACTAACCCGTACCCTAACAGGTACACTAACCCTAAACCATTGTCTTACCTTAACCTGTACCCTAAACTGTCCCCTTTACCTAACCCTAACCATAACGCTAACCTTTACCCTTACCCGAAGCCTTACCCTAACCCTTGCCCTAATCCTAACCTGTACACTAACACTAACACTTACCCTAACATGAACTCTAACCCTAAACCGTTGTCGTACCCTAACCTGTACCCTAAAACGCCCCTGTTCCCTACCTCTAACCCTAACCCTAACCCTAACACTTACCCAAAGCCTTACACTAACCCGCCCCAATCCTAACCCATACACTAACCCTAACGTGTACCATAACATGTACGCTAACCCTAAACAGTTGCCGTACCCTAACCTGTACCCTAAACCATCCCCATTCCCTAACCCTAACCCTAACACTAACCCTAACCCTTACCTGAAGCCTTACCCTAACCCGTCCCCTAATCCTAACCCGTTCGCTAACACTAACCTGTACCCTAATACGTACGCTAACACTAAACCATTGTCATACACAACCTGTACCCTAAACCATCCCTGTTCCCTAACCCTTACCCTAACCCTTACCTGAAGCCTTACCCTAACCCGTCACGTAATCCTAACCCGTACACTAACACTAACCCGTACCCTAACACGTACGCTAACCCTAAACCGTTGTCGTACACTAACCTGTACCCTAAACCGTCCCTGTTCCCTAACTGTAACCCTAAACCTTACCCTAACCTGTACCCTAATCCTAACCCATACACTAACACTAGCACATACCCTAACACGTACCCTAACATTAACCAGTTGTCATACTCTAAACTTTACCCTAAACCGTACCCATTCTCTAACCCTAAACCTAACCCTAAGCCCAACTCTAACACTTACCCTAAGCCTTACCCTAACCCATACCCTAATTCTAACCCGTACACTACTACACACCCATACCCTAACACGTACCCTAACCCTAACTCTTTGTCACACCATAACCTGTATCCGAAACCATAACTTTCCCTAACCCTAACCATAAACCTAACCGTAACCATTACCCTAACCCGTACCCTAATCCTAACCTGTACAGTAACACTAACCCATACCCTAACACGTACCCTAACCCTAACATATTGTCATACCCTAATCTCTACCCTAAACCGTACCCATTCCCTAACCCTAACCCTTAGCCTAAGCCAACATCACTAACTATTAGAGAATTGCAAATCAAATCTACAATGAGGTATCACCTCGCACCTGTTAGAATGGGCATCATCAGGAAATCTACAAACAACAAATGCTGGAGAGGGTGTGGAGAAAAGGAACCCTCTTCCACTTTTGGTGGGAATGTAAATTGATACAGTCACTATGGAGAAGTTTATGGAGGTTCCTTAAAAAACTAAAAATAGAATTACATTATGATCCAGCAATCCCACTACTGGACATATACCCAGAGAAATCCATAAATCAAAAAGGCACATTCACCACAATATTCTTCGCAGCACTATTTACAATAGCCAGGTAATGGAAGGAAACTAAATGCCCAGAGACAGACGAATGGGTACAGATGTAGTACATATATAAAATCGAATATTACTCAGCCATAAAAAGCAATGAAATTGGATCATTTGTAGAGACGTCGATGGATCTAATGACTGTCCTACATAGTGAAGTAACTCAGAAACAGAAAAACAAATATTGTATATTAATGCATATATGTGGAACCTAAAAACTGGTACAGATGAACCGGTTTGCAGGGCAGAAATAGAGACACAGATGTAAAGAACAAACGTATGGACACTGAGAGGGTAAAGCCGTGGGGTGTTGGGTGGGAGGAGTTGGGAGATTGGGATTGACATGTATACATTTATATCTATAAAATAGATAACCAATAATAACCTGCTGTATAAAAAAGTAAATAAAATTAAATTTAAAAATTAAAAAAATAAATAAAATTTAAAGAAACAGAAAAAAGTTATTCCCTTCACATACATGTATTTATAGGAATGAATTATTTCCATGCTTATATCTATAAATACAAAAAAGAGGAATAAAATCTACCTTGAGCCAAAAAAGAAAATAAACCAAAAAGAATCCACCAGATATACAGAGGAAAACCCTATCAGGGCACTTGCTCCAGTGGTAAACAATTCTGAAGTTGGTCAGTGATGTGGAATCATCTCCCATGCAGCCAGCAGCACACCCACAAGGAGCATCCTCATTGCAAAGCTGGGGGACCATGCCGAGGCATCTGTGAGTAAACGTGAGCTGAGCCCCAGGCCAGCTGCTGCTGAACTGTTCCCACCCTTCCCAGGTAAAACACCTGAATATGTACAAGGACTTGAAAGCCTAGAGGAAGGGCCGTGGAGCCACACCAGCGACAGCACGCCAGCCGACTTGGTGCCTGCAGGCCAGCCATTATTGTCGTGGCCCCGGGTGCTCTTCTGGAAGCTTTCCATTTCCCTGCCTGAGATACCCGTCCTGTCCCGGCCCCCACTGCTTTTTTCCTTCCTCACCTCTGCCCAGGGAGAAATTCCAGTGGCAGTTACGGGTGACACATCCTCTTCTTTAGCAAGTGGCAACTTGGCAACTCCTGCAGAAAGTCCAGCAGAGCCCCACTCACACCAGGCCACCCAAAAAGCCGTAGCCCCTCACTCCCACGCACCAGCCCGGCCCCAACACTGCTGACGGGAAAGAGAATATGGCGTCAGGCACAGCTGCAGGGGCTCTTGCTGCCTGGAACAGTGTTTATATTGACCTCAACCCAGGCACACCTGGGGAGGGCTGGCCCACATGGTCAGGCTGCCCAGGTCAGCCAATCCTCACCCCTCAGGGGCTCACAGTTGCAGAAAATGGAACTTGCTGAACCGGCCAGGTCCAAGGAACAGGTGTGGCTCCTAAGAGTCAGGATAGACAAGGGGCTGCAGCTCTGCCTTGTCTTGTAATCATTTTATCTGGCCCATGAGTGGGAGACAACTTCAAGAAGACCCTCTCCTAATGAGAGGAACCCAGGAATCAGGGAGAGGAGGGGTGGTGGGTGGAGACAGAGGCCCTGTGCCCCAGCTGAATTGGAAGTCTCTGGAAGGCCAGGCAGAGGGAGGCCGCACAGAGTGATGCCCAGGGTCACAGACCTGTTGGAGCTGCTGTTTGTTCAAGTCCTGCTCTGAGGTGTTCTGTGTCAGCTCTGACCGACAGGTGAGCTGGGGTTGCTCTGCAATCAGGGCTATGTGCACGGTTCCTGTGTGCTCAGCCCTGCTGGGGTACCTTCCCAGGGGAGCTCTGTATCATGCGAAGGGTCTGACCACGAGAGCCTCATGGGCTGCTGGGTAGCTGCACAGGTGAGCTCCATACCCTGGGAGAGGCCTGACCACGAGAGCCCCGTGGGCTACGGACAACCTGCCCAGGTGAGCTTCATATCCTTGGAGGGGCGTGACCATGAGAGCCCTGTTGGCTGCTGGGGACCTGCCAAGATGAGCTCCATATCCTGGGATTGGCCTGACCACGAGAGCCCCATGGGCTGCTAGGGACCTGGTAAAGGATGTCAGGACAGTCAGTGAAGCCACTGAGGATATACATCCAGTAGTTCCTAATTCCTACACCCTGCTGGTCATTCTACCATCCAGCAGGACATGGTATTCTGTATTAGACTTCAATGATGCCTTCTGTATTCCATTAGTCTCAGAATCACAAGAAATTTTGGCTTGTGAGTGGCAGGACTCAACATACAACAAAAACAATATGATGGGCCGTCCTGCCCCAAGGGTTCAAAAATTCCCACAGCATCTTTGGGGAAACATTAGCTAAACACCTAAAAGTTCTACCTCTGCAAAAGGGAACCCTCCTTCAATATGCAGACGACATTCTGATCGCCAGCCCTACTAAGGAGGCCTCTGAACTACCTAGCCAATAAAGGATAGAAGGTGTCGAAGAAAAAGGCTCAAATATCACAGACTAAGGTGACCTGCCTGGGCTTCATTCTCACAGAAGGACGGAGAAGCTCATCCCAGGAAAGGGAAGAAGCCATTTGCAGCCTTACCCCTTCTAAAACTAGAAGACAACGTAGGGGTTACTGGGGAGGCCAGGGTTTGCTGCATCTGGATCCCTAACTACAGTCTAATAGCTGGGCCTCTATATGAAACACTGAAAGGAAAAGATGATGATCCTTTTGAATAGAATCCAGAAGCAGCCTGTCAAGAATGCAAAGAGCAGTCAATTCAGACCCTTGCCCTGCAACTCCCTAATTTAGCTAAGCCCTTTGACCTTTACATCCGCATAGAAGGTGAATCACCCTTGGAGTATTAGTGCAAAAACTGGGACCACTTGAAATGGAACAACGCAAGAATGCCCTCCAGGTAGGATAAACTACAGTCACCAAGGGCTTGGCCTACTGCCCCATCCGGCCAGGGTCTGGGGGTATCTAAAAACCTGGAAATCAGCAGTCCACAAGGCCAACTCCCTCCTAAAGGAAAAGGACCCCATGTGGTGATCCTAACCACCCACCATGCCCTGAAGTTGCAGGGGTCACTCGATGGGCACACTGACCTCGAGTGAGGAGGCCCACCAGCTCCAACCTCCAGAGAGACAACCGGGGGCAACAGGCCCCCATGACGACTCGTGTGTCCATCACTTGACCTGGAGTTTCTCTCAGAAAACAAGAGTGTGCCCCAAAAGAGCAGACTACTGCTTGCAGGAGTTACTGCACCCAGAGGGGAGCTAATAAGCTTGGTGGAGGAACCGTATATCACGCTGTCACCATAGAAAATCCTACAGACATCGCAGTGACGGCAGACAATGAGACCAGCTGGACTCCTGGTTACTTCAAAAGACCATTGATTCAGTGGCCGTCATGGTCATGGATCACCACCGGCCCTGGACTGTCTGGGAGTTGAGTGGGCAGGGCTCTGACATCTGGTGCTGTTTGTACGTTAATTCAGGGACCTAATTGATGAAAGCACAGACTACTGGTCAGAGCATCTAGGCTGGCAGAAACCGTCAGCCTAAGGTGGCCGAACAAATGTGGGGTGGGGTAAAACCGGCCCCCACAGCGTCTCTGCGCATCTATTTCCTGCACCCTTAAAGGTCATTAGAATCTATAACACTTCCAATGCTGGCACTCAGGCAGACGAGCAGTGAGGCAGGAGGCCTGGGGACAATCAACCTCACCTGGAGGCTGCTGGGGAGAAGTTCTGCCCCTCCCCACGAGTATGAGGACTCCCAACTCAGCACGAAGCAGTTACAGAAGAGGGGTCTGCACCCACAGCGCCCCAAGAATGAGGAATGGGACAAAAGGCAGAGGAGGGGCTTGTCACCGCCAAAGCCCATGAAAAATTCCTGGGAGATAAAAATAGAATCTGGGCAATAAACTAAAGTCTAACCTTTTTTTCCTTTGTGCTTTGTCTAATTTCACGTGCTCCTAAGGTTCCACAGGCAGAGGTCCCACACCCGGCACTTCAGACCCGATTTCCTAGTGCAGAATGGCTGGGTCGACACTTCAGCTCCCGGGGCTCCATGCACACTCTGCGACCTACAGCCTTAGCTGCAGCCAACCGGCCCTCGAGAGCTCCGCCCCCTCCCTCCCGCTGACGCTGCTGGGATCCCTAAACAGCAGCCCAGCCCACAGCACGCGTGGGAGCGCACGCTCTCATCTCTCCATTCTCTGATCAAAATATAAATTTTCGCTTGCTTCTGAACCAAACTCAGTCTCGATCTGTTGGCTCCAATGACACTGGGCAAGGGGAGCCTTGTTGGGGCCCACTCTAGAGGATCAGTAACAGAAATTGAGAACATTGTAACTTCAATGAACAGGTATGTGAGCCGCACTGTAATTAATATATAGCAGTGTACAAGGCTCGGGTAAAATAAGATGTTTCTAACACTTTCATTGGATATTTCCATCACTTTATATGGAGCACAGGGGCACTGCAATTCACCTGTTCCCTAACCCTAACCCTAATTCTAACCCTAACCCTAACCCTAAGCCTAAACCTAACCCTTACCCGAAGCCTTATCCTAACTCATACCCTAATCCTAACCTGTACACTAACACTAACACATACCCTAACACATACGCTAACCTGAAACCATTGTTGTACCCTAACCTGTACCATACCCGTTCCTTAACCCTAACCCTAACACTAACACTAACACTAAACCGTACCCATTCCTTAACTCTAACCCTAGCACTAACCCTAAACCTTAACCTAACCCGTACCCTAATCCTAACCCATGCACTAACTCGTACACTAACCCTAAACCCTTGTTGTACCCTAACATTTACCCTAAACCATACCCGTTCCCGAACACTAACCCTAACCCTAACCTTAACATTAACCCTAACACTAACCCTAAACCTTACCCTAACCCGTACCCTAATCCTATCCCGTAGACTATCACTAACCCATTCTCTAACACGTATGCTAAAACTAAACCCTTCTCATACCCTAAACTGTAACCTAAACCATACCAGACCCTAACCCTAACCATAACTCTAACTCTTACACTAACCAGTACCCTAATCCTAACCCATACACTAACACTCAACCATACCCTAACACTTACCCAAATCCTAACCCATTGTCATACCCTACCCTGTACCCTAAATTGTACCCATTCCCCAACACTAACCCTAACAATAACTCTAACCCTAAATCTTACCCTAACCCATACACTAACACTAAACTGTACCCTAACACATACCCTAACCCTAAACATTTGTCATACCCTAACCTCTACCCTAAACCATACCAGTTCCCTAACCCTAACCTTAACCCTAACCCTAACCCTTATCCTTAACCTATCCTGTACCCTAATCCTAACCTGTATACTAACACTAACCCGTACCCTAACACGTACCCTAACCCTAATCTGTTGTCGTATCCTAAACTGTACCGTAAACCGTACCCATCCCCTAATCCTAACCCTAACCCTAACCTTAACCTTACCCTAAACCATTCCCTAATCCTAACCCATACACTAACACTAACCCATACCCTAACAAGTACTCTTACACTCACGCGTTGCTGTACCCCACCTCTATCCTAAACCGTACCCATTCCCTAACCCTAACCCTAACCCTGATGCTTACCCTAATGCACACCCTAATCCTAACCCTTTCATTAACACTAAACTGTCCCCTAACATGTACCACAACCCTAACCCTTTGGCATACCCTAAACCATACCCGTTCCTTAACCCTAACCCTAACCTTAACACTAACCCTAACCCTAACCTTAATGCTAAACCTAACACTAACCCTAAACCTTACCCTAACTTGTACCCTAATCCTAACCTGTACACAAACACTAACCCATACCCTATCATGTACCCTTACCCTATCCCCTTGTCGTACCTAACCTGTACCCTAAACAGTACCCATTCCCTAAGCCTAACCCTAACCCTAAACTTAACCCTAAACCTGAACCTAATGCATACCCTAATCCTAACCTTTGTACTAACCCTAAACCATACCCGTTCCCTGACCCTAACCCTAACCCTAACCCTAATCCTAACCCTAACCTTTACACAATCCGTACCCTAATCCTAAGCCTAACACTAACCCATAGCCTAACATGTACCCTAAACCCAACCTGTTGTCGTACCCTAACCTGTACCATAAACCATACCCTTTCCTTAACCCTAACCCTACCTTAACCCTAAACCTAACACTAACCCTAAACCTTACCCTAACCCATACCCCAATCCTAACGTGTACACTAACTCTAACCCATACCCTAACACGTACCCTAACTCTAACTTGTGTCATACCCTAACCTGTACCCAAAACCATAACTGTTCCCTAACCCTATACTTAACCCTAACCCTAACCCTTACCCTAACGTTTACCCTAATCCTAACCCATACACTAACACTAACCCATACCCTAACACGTAACCTAACCCTAACCTGTTTTCATACCCTAACCTGTACCCTAAATCATACACCATTCCCTAACCCTAACCCTAACCCTAACCCTAACCCTTTCCTTTGAATACTAGGTTGGGGATGAATTACTTGTTGTCGGTAATTTGTTGGGAGATTGCTACACTGACTTGGAGCTGGAATGATGTGTGGCATAGCCAGTGTGTCAGCTGTCATGCTGACATCAAAGATAGGGTCTGTGAGTCAACATCCATTGAAAATAGCTCCCTCTGAAAGTCATCTTCAGTCCAGTGCTTGGGTTTGTCAGGTGATAATCTTTATGTCTTCTTCTTCTTCCTCTGGTTGCTTCTCAAGCACATTTCCATCCAGGGTGTGCCAGAAGAAGAATTCTGCCTTTCTAAAGGGCTGCTTCCATAAAGGGTTGAGAAATCCTGGGCAGGAATATCTTTAAGAAGATTCATGAGCTTCAGGTGGTTCTTGGTGTTTCCAGCCTTCGAAGAGACAGGTGGCGGCATGTGATGAGGAGGGTCAGACTTGAGCCAATGGTAGACACCCTGTTCCCTGTTATTTGCAACAAACTGGTAAGAACTTGGTTCTGAGACACCTTGCTGAAGTCCTCCCCATGGCCCACAGACTCGTGCCTATCTTTGATGTTCATGCTCATATTAAACAAGGTAATATGGACCCCCAGAAATGTGTTGGTTGGTGTAGTGGTACCACTCATTGGGTTGTTGCCTATGGTCATGCCATACCCTGGGCTGCTAGCCAGGGGCAGGTTCTTTTTCACCATGTCTTCAACTGTCTCTGCAATGAGGGACAGTGCTGGGTGTTGGTCTGAATGGTTTCAGCTTTCCTCCGAATAGCCCTCATTGTCACAGGGATGGACATACATATTTGAACAACTTTGGCAATGAAGTCATCTGTGAAGATGAGTGCATCTGACAGTCCCTTGTAGAGTTTACAGCTCACATGTGTTGAGTCCTGTACATCCATTACCACAGACACCAGGGAGTCATTCACAGGGTGCTGAAAAGATATGCTGAAATGGGACTCTGAGAGCGGACACACTTCTAATTGGAGGAGCCCAGGAGAATCTTCTTTCAGAATAGTTCTTTTGACACAGCTTCCAATTAGGGTGTATTAAGCCCCTTGGTGTCTGATCAGATTCAGGATAAGGGGAACCCAGCCAGTGTGCTGAAAGGTGATTTTGCTAACAAGGTTCCTGGTAGATTTCTACCTTCTGGAAGTGGAGCATCCTTGTTGAGGAAATAGCAGTGTGGCTGACCTGGAACAGCAGCATAAAATCACATGTTGTGATTCAAAGGTACAAGGTCAGGGTCCTTTGACATCTCAAAGTGAGTGATCGGTTCATAGATGGGTACATAAGTTGCCTGGGTTTCAAACAATGGAATTCCTGTGCAGTTCTGAAGTTTCTGAACAAATGCTCTAGATACTGGGATTGGCTGGGGAAATTTCAAGAAGAAACAGGCAGAAAGATCCACACTCTTGGCACTCGTGATTGAGGAGAAGGAGGGAGTCCATTTGTTGTCAACTGGGTGTGACCCCATAATTAATGGTGCAGTTGGGAGTTTATACATAATAGATGTTCCTTCAATTGTCACTGATGCATTCATGCCCAAAGATCAAGGAACATTATTCTTGTGCAAAACGATAGGGGATGTAGTCTTATCATCCAGCATGACAGAAGGAGAGGCATAATACTTTAAGTTAATTAAATGACCCCCACTTCTTGGAGTGAGATAGCCAACACTTCCATGAAGAATCTTATCCAAGGGACCAGCATTCGTTACTTTCCAATACATAACTGCCATTTAAAATAGATCTTGTTCTAAGGATTGGAGAGCCAAGTACATTTTAGTCTTCAGTTTGTTGTCCCCTGGAAGGTTATAAAGATTAACAAGACCCTTAAGGTGCTTAGAAAATTCATCAAAAATTTTTCCCCTTAGCTGCTGTACAAGCTCTGGACAGCTCACAGGATTCTCTCCATTGTGAGCCACTTTTACATCACAAAACTGTCCTGCAGGATCTAACTGCACTTCCACATAGAACATATCTGATGTGATGTAACATTCAATGTCACTGGCACTGAGATGACAGCCCAGTCCATTCTGGCTTGCTATAGACTCCAGTCAGTCATTGCTGGTAAAGATGTTACATGAATTGACGCACAAGCTTAATGGTTTCACTCCAAGTTCTACTTTGGTTAAATTTTGCATGGAGCCGTTCCAAGAGAGAACTCATCTTACCCACATTTTTGGACTCCTCGGTTTCCCCCTGAGCCCTCATCCTGACGGCAGGGAGAGCCTGAGTCCTACACAAGAGGATATGTCTTTCCCCACCACTAATTGAGGAACCAAGTTGGTTAGGGCTCCTGGGATGCAGGGTGCCTGCAGTCCCCACTCTTCCCAGGAAGGCTCAGTCAGAAGTCCCTGGGGACAAGAAGAGAAGGGTGCTCTTGGCTGCCGCTGTCTTCCCCAACAGAACCTGCACCACATCTTCTTTATCCATTTGTCTGTTGATGGACATTTAGGTTGCTTCCGTGACCTGACTATTGTAAATAGTGCTTCAAAGAACATTGGAGTGCATGTGTCTTTTTGAATTATGGTTTCTCTGAGTATACACCCAGTAGTGAGATTGCTGGGTCATATGGTAATTCTATTTTTAGTTTTTTAAGGAAACTTCATACTGTTCTCCATAGTGGCTGTATCAATTTACATTCCCACCAACAGTGCAAGAGGGTTCTCTTTTCTTCACACCCTCACCAACATTGTTTTTTGTAGATTTTCTGATGATGATCATTTTAACAGGTGTGAGGTGATACCACATTGTAGTTTTGATTTGCATTTCTCTAATACTTATTGATGTTGTGCAGCTTTACATGTGCCTCTTGGCCATCTGTATGTCTTTGGAGAAATGTCTATTTAGGTCTAATGCCCATTTTTGGATTGGGTTTCTTTTTTTAATATTGAGCTGCATGAGCTGTTTATATATTTTGGAGGTTAATCCTTTGTCCATTGATTCCTTTGCAAATACTTTCTGCCATTCTGAGGGTTATCTTTTTGTCTTGTTTATAGTTTCTTTTGCTGTGCAAAAGCTTTTAAGTTTCATTAGGTCCCATTTTTTAATTTTTGTTTTTATTTCTATTTCTCTAGGAGGTGGGTCAAAAAAGATCTTCTGTGATTTATGTCAAAGAATATTCTTCCTATGTTTTCCTCTAAGAGTTTTATAGTGTCTGTCTTACATTTAGTTCTTTAATCCATTTTGAGTTTATTTTTGTATGTGGTGTTAGGGAGTGTTCTAATTTCATTCTTTTACATGTAGCTGTCCAGTTTTCCCAACACCACTTATTGAAGAGGCTGTCTTTTCTCCATGTTATATTCTTGCCTCATTTATAGAAGATAAGGTGACCATATGTACATGGGCTTATCGCTGGGATTTCTATCCTGTTCCATTTATCTATATTTCTGTTTTGTGCCAGTACCATATTGTCTTGATTACTGTAACTTTGTAGTATAGTCTGAAGTCATGGAGTCTGATTTCTCCAGATCCTTTTTTTCCCCTCAAGATTGCTTTGGCTATTCGGGGTCTTTTGTGTCTCCATACAAATTTCAAGATTCTTTTGGTCTTGTTCTGTAAAAAATGCCATTGGTAATTTGATAAGGATGGCATTAAATCTGTAGATTACTTTGCATAGAAGAGTCATTTTCAAAATATTGATTCTTCCAATCCACGAACATGGTATATCTCTCCATCTGTTTGTATAATCTTTGATTTCTTTCATCAGTGACTTAGAGTTTTCTGAGTACAGGTCTTTTTCCTCCTTAGGTAGGTTTATTGCTAGTTATTTTATTCTTTTTGTTGCAATGGTGAATGGGATTGTTTCCTTAATTTCTCTTTCTGACATTTCATTGTTAGTGTATAGGAATGCAAGAGATTTCTGTGCATTAATTTTATATCCTGCAACTTTACCAAATTCATTGATTAGCTCTAGAAGTTTGCTGATGGCATCTTTAGGATTGTCTATGTATAGTATCATGTTATCTGCAAATAGTGACAGTTTTACTTCTTCTTTCCCAATTTGTATTCCATTAATTTCTTTTTCTTCTCTGATTGTCCTGGCTAAAACTTCCAAAACTATGTTGAATAATAGTGGCGACAGTGGACATCATTGTCTTGCTCCTGATCTTAGAGGAAATGCTTTCTATTTTTCACCACTGAGAATGATGTTGGCTGTGAGTTTGTCGTATATGATCTTTATTATGTTGAGGCAGGTTCCATCTATGCCCACTTTCAAGAGAGTTTTTTTTAATCATAAATGGGTGTTGAATTTTGTCAAAAGCTTTTTCTGCATCTATTGAGATGCATTTTTCTGCATCTATTGATCATATGATTTTTATTCTTCAGTTTGTTAATACGGTGTATCACATTGGTTGATTTCCATATGTTAAAGTATCCTTGCATCCCTGGGATAAATCCCACTTGATCATGGTGTATAATATTTTTAATGTGCTATTGGATTTTGTTTGCTAGCATTTTGTTGAGGATTTTTGCTTCTATGTTCATCCGTGATATTGGTCTGTAATTTTCTTTTTTTTTGTAGTATCTTTGGTTTTGGTATCAGCATGATGGTGGCCTCCTAGAATGAGTTTGGACGTGTTCCTTCCTCTGCAATTTTTTGGAAGAGTTTGAGAAGAATGGGTGTTAGCTCTTCTCTAAATGTTTGATAGAATTCACCTGTGAGGCCACATGGTCCTGCACTTTTGTTTGTTGTAAGATTTTTAATCACAGTTTCAATTTCATTACTTGTAATTGATCTGTTCATATTTTCTATTTCTTTCTGGTTCAGTCTTGGAAGGTTATACCTTTCTAAGAATTTTTCTGTTTCTTCCAGGTTTCCATTTTATTGGCATAGAGTTACTTGTACTGTTCTCTTAGGATGCTTTGTATTTCTGTGATGTCCATTGTAACATCTCCTTTTTCATTTCTAATTTTATTGATTTGAGACCTCTCCCTCTTTTTCTTGATGAGGCTGGCTAAAGGTTTATCAATTTTGTTTATCTTCTCAAAGAACCAACTTTTAGTTTTATTTATCTTTGTTATTGTTTTCTTTGACTCTATTTCATTTATTTCTGCTCTAATCTTTATGATTTCCTTCTTTCTACTAACTTTGGTTTTTGTTTATTCTTCTTTCTCTAGTTCCTTTAGGTGTAAGTTTAGATTGTTTATTTGAGGTTTTTCTTGTTTCTTGAGGTAGGCTTTTATAGCTATAAACTTCCCTCTTACAACTGCTTTTGCTGCATCCCATAGATTTTAGATCATTGTGTTCTCATTGTCATTTCTCTCTAGGTAATTTTTATTTCCTCTTTGATTTCTTCAGTGATCTCTTGGTTGTTTAATAGTGTATTGTTTCGTATCCATGTGTTTGTATTTTTTACAGTTTTTTTTTCCTGTAATTGATATCTAGTCTCATAGCGTTGTGGTCAGAAAAGATGCTTGATATGATTTTGATTTTCTTAAAATAGGCTTGATTTGCGGCCCAAGATGTGATTTATCCTGGAGAATGTTCTGTGTGCACATGAGAAGAAAGTGTATTCTGTTGTTTTTGGATGGAATGTCCTATAAATATCAATTAAGTCCACCTGGTCTAATGTGTCATTTAAAGTTTGTTTATGTATTTTATTTAAGTTGTTTATTTATTTTATTTAAATTGTTTATTTATTTTATTTAAATTTTTTATTTATTTTCTGTTTGGGTGATCTGTCCATTTGTGTTAAGTGGGGTGTTAAAGTCGCCTACTCTTATTGTGTTACTGTTGATTTCCCCTTTTATGGCAGTTGGCATTTGCCTTATGTATTGAGTAGCTCCTATATTGGGTGCATAGATATTTACAATTGTTCTATCTTCTTCTTGGATTGATCCCTTGATCATTATGTAGTGTCTTTCCATGTCCTTGTAACAGTCTTTATTTTAAGGTGTATTTTGTCTGATATGAGTATTGCTACTCCAGCCTTTTTTTGACTTCCATTTGCATGGAATATCTTTTTCCATCCTTTCACTTTCAGTCTGTATATGTCCCTAATTCTGAAGTGGGTCTCTTGTAGACAGCATATATGTGTGTCTTGTTTTTGCATCCATTCAGCCAGTCTGTGTCTTTTGATTGAGGCATTTAATCCGTTTACATTTAAGGTAGAGTCGGCGGGAAGATGGCGGAAGAGTAAGACGTGGAGATCGCCTTCCTCCTCACGGATACACCAGAAATACATCTACGCGTGGAACAACTCCTACAGAACACCTACTGAAGGCTGGCAGAAGACCTCAGAGCTCCCAAAAGGCAAGAAACTCCCCACGTACCTGGGTAGGGCAAAAGAAAAAAGAAAAAACAGAGACAAAAGAATAAGGACGGCACCTGCACCAGTGGGAGGGAGCTGTGGAGAAGGAAAAGTTTCCACACACTAGGAAGCCCCTCCGCGGGCGGAGACTGCGGGAGACGGAGGGGGGAGCTTCGGGACCGCGGAGTGGTGCACAGCGACGGGTGTGGAGGGCAAAGCGGGGAGATTCCTGCACAGACGATCAGTGCCGACCGGCACTCACCAACCCGAGAGGCTTGTCTGCTCACCCGCCGGGGCGGGCGGGGCTGCGAGCTGAGGCTCGGGTTTCGGTTTTGGACGGAGCGCAGGGAGAGGACTGGAGTTGGCGGCTTGAGCATAGCCTGAAGGGGTTGGTGCGCCACGACTAGCCGGGAGGGAGGGGAAAAGCCTGCACCGGCCGAAGAGGCAAGAGACTTTTTCTTCCCTCTTTGTTTCCTGGTGCGCGAGGAGAGGGGTTTAAGAGCGCTGCTTAAAGGAACTCCAGAGACGGGCGCGAGCCGCGGCTAAAAGCGTGAACCCCAGAGACGGGCGCGAGCCGCGGCTGAGGGCGCGAGCCCCCCGAGACGGGCGCGAGCCGCGGCGGGAAGCGCGAGCCCCAGAGACGGGCGTGAGCCGCGGCTGAAACCGCGGAGCCCAGAGACGGGCGGGAGACGCTGGGGCTGCTGCTGCCGCCACCAGGGGGTCTGTGTGCGAGCACAGGTCACTCTCCGCGCCCCTCTTCCGCGGAGCCTGTGCAGGCCGCCACTGCCAGGTTCCCGGGATCCAGGGACAACTTCCCCGGGAGTACGCACGGCGGGTCTCAGGCTGGTGCAGCGTCACGCCGGCCTCTGCCGCAGCGTCACGCCGCCTCTGCCGCCGCAGGCCCGCCCCGCACGCAGTGCCCCGCCTTCCCCCATCCCCCAACCCCCGGCCTGAGTGAGCCGGAGCTCCCGAATCAGCGGCTCCTTTAACCCCGTCCTGTCTGAGCAAAAAACAGACACCCTCCAGCGACCTGCGCGCAGGGGCAGGGCCGGGTACAAAGCTGAGCTCCTGTGAGCTGTGAGAGCAGGGAGGAGAGGGGGAGGTCTCTCCTGGCAGCCGCGGAGGCGGAGGATTGAAGCTCCACAATCAACTTGATGTGCCCTGCATTGTGGAATACCTGAATAGACAGGGAGTGATCCCAAATTGAAGAGGTGGAATTTAGGAGCGAGATCTGTGATTTTTTTCCCTTTTCCTCTTTTTGTGAATGTGTGCGTGTATGCTTCTGTGTGAGATCTTGTCTGTATACTCTTGCTTCCACCATTTGTCCTAGGGCTCTATCCGTCCATGGTTTTTTTTTTTTTTTTTTTTTAATAATTAATTTTAATTGTAATAACTTTATTGAACTTTACCTTCGTTCTTTCTTTCTTTCTTTCCTTCCCTCCTTCCCTCCTTTAGACAGCGAATCACTCCAGGTTGAGGGGGTGGTCTCTGGGAGCAGGATTTATGATTTTTCCCCCTTTCCCTCTCTTTGTGAACGTGTATGTGTATTCTTCTGTGTAAGATTTTCTCTGTATAGCTTTGCTTCCAACAGGTGTCCTAGGGCTCTATCCACCCATGGTTTTTTTTTTAAAAAAATTTTTTTTTCTCAATAATTAATTTTAATTGTAATAACTTTATTGTACTTTACCTTCGTTCTTTCTTTCTTTCTTTCCTTCCTTCCTTCCCTCCTTTAGACAGCAAATCACCCCAGGTTGAGGAGGTGGTCTCTGGGAGCAGGATTTATGATTTTTCCCCCTTTGCCTCTCTTTGTGAACGTGTATGTGTATGCTTCTGTGTAAGATTTTCTCTGTATAGCTTTGCTTCCAACATTTGTCCTAGGGCTCTATCCGTCCATGGTTTTTTTAAAAAAAAAATTTTTTTTTTCTTAATAATTAATTTTAATTGTAATAACTTTATTGTACTTTACCTTCGTTCTTTCTTTCTTTCTTTCCTTCCTTCCTTCCCTCCTTTAGACAGCGAATCACCCCAGGTTGAGGAGGTGGTCTCTGGGAGCAGGATTTATGATTTTTCCCCCTTTGCCTCTCTTTGTGAACACGTATGTGTATGCTTCTGTGTAAGATTTTCTCTGTATAGCTTTGTTTCCAACATTTGTCCTAGGGTTCTATCTGTTCTTTTTTTTTTTCTTTCTAAATATTTTTTAGTACAATAACTATATTATACTTTATTTTATTTTTACTGTATCTTCTTTCTTTCAGTCTTTTTTCCTTCTTTCCCTCCTTCCTTCTTCCCTTCCTCCCTCCCTCCCTCCCTCCCTCCTTTCTTTCCTTCTTTGCTTCTTTCTTCCTTCCTTCCTTTCCTCCTTTCCTTCTTTCTTTCCTCAAACTTCTACTAATTCTCTCTACATTTTCTCCTTCTTTCCCTCCTTCCTTCCTCCTTCCCCCCTCCCACCCTTTCTTTCCTTCTTTGCTTCTTTCTTCCTTCCTTCCTTTCCTCCTTTCCTTCTTTCTTTCCTCATACTTCTACTAATTCTCTCTACATTTTCTCCTTCTTTCCCTCCTACCTTCCTTCCTTCCTCCCTCCCTCCCTCCTTTCTTTCCTTCTTTGCTTCTTTCTTCCTTCCTTCCTTTCCTCCTTTCCTTCTCTCTTTCCTCAAACTTCTACTAATTCTCTCTACATTTTCTCCTTCTTTCCCTCCTTCTTTCCTTCCTTCCTCCCTCCCTCCCTCCCTCCCTCCTTTCTTTCCTTCTTTGCTTCTTTCTTCCTTCCTTCCTTTCCTCCTTTCCCTCTTTCTTTCCTCATACTTCTACTAATTCTCTCTACATTTTCTCCTTCTTTCCCTCCTTCCTTCCTTCCTTCCTCCCTCCCTCCCTCCTTTCTTTCCTTCTTTGCTTCTTTCTTCCTTCCTTCCTTTCCTCCTTTCTTTCCTCATACTTCTAATAATTCTCTCTACTTTTCCTCCCTTTTATTCTGAGCTGTGTGGATGAAAGGCTCTTGGTGCTCCAGCCCAGGAGGCAGGGCTCTGCCTCTGAGGTAGGAGAGCCAACTTCAGGACACTGATCAACAAGAGACCTCCCAGCTCCACATAATATTAAACGGTGGAAATCTCCCAGAGACCTCCATCTTAGCACCAGCACCCAGCTTCACTCAACGACCAGCAAGCCACAGTGCTGGACAACCTATGCCAAACAACTAGCAAAACAGGAACACAACCCCACCCATTAGCAGAGAGGCTGCCTAAAATCATAACAAGGCCACAGACACCCCAAAACACACCACCAGACATGAACCTGCCCACTAGAGAGACAAGATCCAGCCTCATCCAGCACAACCCAGGCACTAGTCCCCTCCACCAGGAAGCCTACACAACCCGCTGAAACAACCTTAGCCACTGGAGACAGACATCAAAAACAACGGGAACTACGAACGTGCAGCCTGCAAAAAGGAGACCCCAAACACAGTAAGATAAGCAAAATGAGAAGACAGAAAAACACACAGCAGATGAAGGAGCAAGATAAAAACCCACCAGACCTAACAAATGAAGAGGAAATAGGCAATCTACCTGAAAAAGAATTCAGAATAATGATAGTAAGGATGATCCGAAATCTTGGAAGTAGAATGGACAAAATGCAAGAAACAGTTAACAAGGACCTACAAGAACTAAAGATGAAACAAGCAACGATGAACAACGCAATAAATGAAATTAAAAGTACTCTAGATAGGATCAATAACAGAATAACTGAGGCAGAAGAACGGATAAGTGACCTGGAAGATAAAGTAGTGGAAATAACTACTGCAGAGCAGAATAAAGAAAAAAGAATGAAAAGAACTGAGGACAGTCTCAGAGAGCTCTGGGACAACATTAAACGCACCAACATTCGAATTATAGGGGTTCCAGAAGAAGAAGAAAAAAAGAAAGGGACTGAGAAAATATTTGAAGAGATTATAGTTGAAAACTTCCCTAATATGGGAAAGGAAATAGTTAATCAAGTCCAGGAAGCACAGAGAGTCCCATACAGGATAAATCCAAGGAAAAATATGCCAAGACACATACTAATCAAACTATCAAAAATTAAATACAAAGAAAGCATATTAAAAGCAGCAAGGGAAAAACAACAAATAACACACAAGGGAATCCCCATAGGGTTAACAGCTGATCTCTCAGCAGAAACCCTACAAGCCAGAAGGGAGTGGCAGGACATACTGAAAGTGATGAAGGAGAAAAACCTGCAACCAAGACTACTCTACCCAGCAAGGATCTCATTCACATTTGATGGAGAAATTAAAACCTTTACAGACAAGCAAAAGCTGAGAGAGTTCAGCACCACCAAACCAGCTTTACAACAAATGCTAAAGGAACTTCTCTAGATAAGAAATGCAAAAGAAGGAAACGACCTATAATAACGAACCCAAAACAATATAGAAAATGGGAATAGGAACATACATATCGATAATTACCTTAAATGTAAGTGGACTAAATGCTCCCACCAAAAGACACAGATTGGCTGAATGGATACAAAAACAAGACCCTTATATATGCTGTCTACAAGAGACCCACCTCAGACCTAGAGACACATACAGACTGAAAGTAAGGGGATGGAAAAAGATATTCCATGCAAATGGAAACCAAAAGAAAGCTGGAGTAGCAATTCTCATATCAGACAAAATAGACTTTAAAATAAGGACTATTAAAAGGGATAAAGAAGGACACTACATAATGATCAAGGGATCGATCCAAGAAGAAGATATAACAATTGTAAATATTTTTGCACCCAACATAGGAGCACCTCAATACGTAAGGCAAATACTAACAGCCATAAAAGGGGAAATTGACAGTAACACATTCATAGTAGGGGACTTTAACACCCCACTTTCACCCATGGACAGATCATCCAAAATGAAAATAAATAAGGAAACCCAAGCTTTAAATGATACATTAAACAAGATGGACTTAATTGATATTTATAGGACACTCCATCCAAAAACAACAGAATACACATTTTTCTCAAGTGCTCATGGAACATTCTCCAGGATAGATCATATCTTGGCTCACAAATCAAGCCTTGGTAAATTTAAGAAATTGAAATTGTATCAAGTATCTTTTCTGACCACAACGCCATGAGACTAGATATCAATTACAGGAAAAGATCTGTAAAATATACAAACACATGGAGGCTAAACAATACACTACTTAATAATGAAGTGATCACTGAAGAAATCAAAGAGGAAATAAAAAAATACCTAGAAACAAATGACAATGGAGACACAACGACCCAAAACCTATGGGATGCAGCAAAAGCAGTTCTAAGGGGGAAGTTTATAGCAATACAAGCCCACCTTAAGAAGCAGGAAACATCTCGAATAAACAACCTAACCTTGCACCTCAAGCAATTAGAGAAAGAAGAACAAAAATGCCCCAAAGCTAGCAGAAGGAAAGAAATCATAAAAATCAGATCAGAAATAAATGAAAAAGAAATGAAGGAAACGATAGCAAAGATCAATAAAACTAAAAGCTGGTTCTTTGAGAAGATAAACAAAATTGATAAACCACTAGCCAGACTCATCAAGAAAAAAAGGGAGAAGACTCAAATCAATAGAATTAGAAATGAGAAAGGAGAAATAACAACTGACACTGCAGAAATAAAAAAAATCATGAGAGATTACTACAAGCAACTCTATGCCAATAAAATGGACAATCTGGAAGAAATGGACAAATTCTTAGAAATGCACAACCTGCCAAGACTGAATCAGGAAGAAATAGAAAATATGAACAGACCAATCACAAGCACTGAAATTGAAACTGTGATTAAAAATCTTCCAACAAACAAAAGCCCAGGACCAGATGGCTTCACAGGTGAATTCTATCAAACGTTTAGAGAAGAGCTAACACCTATCCTTCTCGAACTCTTCCAAAATATAGCAGAGGGAGGAACACTCCCAAATTCCTTCTACGAGGCCACCATCACCTTGATACCAAAACCAGACAAGGATGTCACAAATAAAGAAAACTACAGGCCAATATCACTGATGAACATAGATGCAAAAATCCTCAACAAAATACTAGCAAACAGAATCCAACAGCACATTAAAAGGATCATACACCATGATCAAGTGGGGTTTATTCCAGGAATGCAGGGATTCTTCAATATACGCAAATCTATCAATGTGATAAACCATATTAACAAATTGAAGGAGAAAAACCATATGATCATCTCAATAGATGCAGAGAAAGCTTTCGACAAAATTCAACACCCATTTATGATAAAAACCCTCCAGAAAGTAGGCATAGAGGGAACTTTCCTCAACATAATAAAGGCCATATATGACAAGCCCACAGCAAACATCATCCTCAATGGTGAAAAACTGAAAGCATTTCCACTAAGATCAGGAACAAGACAAGGTTGCCCACTCTCACCACTCTTATTCAACATAGTTTTGGAAGTTTTAGCCACAGCAATCAGAGAAGAAAAGGAAATAAAAGGAATCCACATCGGAAAAGAAGAAGTAAAGCTGTCACTGTTTGCAGATGACATGATACTATACATAGAGAATCCTAAAGATGCTACCAGAAAACTACTAGAGCTAATCAATGAATTTGGTAAAGTAGCAGGATACAAAATTAATGCACAGAAATCTCTGGCATTCCTATATACTAATGATGAAAAATCTGAAAGTGAAATCAAGAAAACACTCCCATTTACCATTGCAACAAAAAGAATAAAATATCTAGGAATAAACCTACCTAAGGATACGAAAGACCTGTATGCAGAAAATTATAAGACACTGATGAAAGAAATTAAAGATGATACAAATAGATGGAGAGATATACCATGTTCTTGGATGGGAAGAATCAACATTGTGAAAATGACTCTACTACCCAAAGCAATCTACAGATTCAATGCAATCCCTATCAAACTACCACTGGCATTTTTCACAGAACTAGAACAAAAAATTTCGCAATTTGTATGGAAACACAAAAGACCCCGAATAGCCAAAGCAATCTTGAGAACGAAAAAAGGAGCTGGAGGAATCAGGCTCCCTGACTTCAGACTATACTACAAAGCAACAGTAATTAAGACAGTATGGTACTGGCACAAAAACAGAAAGATAGATCAGTGGAACAGGATAGAAAGCCCAGAGATAAACCCACGCACATATGGACACCTTATCTTTGATAAAGGAGGCAGGAATGTACAGTGGAGAAAGGACAGCCTCTTCAATAAATGGTGCTGGGAAAACTGGACAGGTACATGTAAAAGTATGAGATTAGATCACTCCCTAACACCATACACAAAAATAAGCTCAAAATGGATTAAAGACCTAAATGTAAGGCCAGAAACTATCAAACTCTTAGAGGAAAACATAGGAAGAACACTCTATGACATAAATCACAGCAAGATCCTTTCTGACCCACCTCCTAGAGTAATGGAAATAAAAACAAAAATAAACAAATGGGACCTAATGAAACTTCAAAGCTTTTGCACAGCAAAGGAAACCATAATCAAGACCAAAAGACAACCCTCAGAATGGGAGAAAACATTTGCAAATGAAGCAACTGACAAAGGATTAATCTCCAAAATTTACAAGCAGCTCATGCAGCTCAATAACAAAAAAACAAACAACCTCATCCAAAAATGGGCAGAAGACCTAAACAGACATTTCTCCAAAGAAGATATACAGAATGCCAACAAACACATGAAAGAATGCTCAACATCATTAATCATTAGAGAAATGCAAATCAAAACTACAATGAGATATCATCTCACACCAGTCAGAATGGCCATCATCAAAAAATCTAGAAACAATAAATGCTGGAGAGGGTGTGGAGAAAAGGGGACACTCTTGCACTGCTGGTGGGAATGTGAATTGGTTCAGCCACTATGGAGAACAGTATGGAGGTTCCTTAAAAAACTACAAATAGAATTACCATATGACCCAGCAATCCCACTACTGGGCATATACCCTGAGAAAACCAAAATTCAAAAAGAGTCATGTACCAAAATGTTCATTGCAGCTCTATTTACAATAGCCCGGAGATGGAAAGAACCTAAGCGCCCATCATCGGACGAATGGATAAAGAAGATGTGGCACATATACACAATGGAATATTACTCAGCCTTAAAAAGAAATGAAATTGAGTTATTTGTAATGAGATGGATAGACCTAGAGTCTGTCATACAGAGTGAAGTAAGTCAGAAAGACAAAGACAAATACCATATGCTAACACATATATATGGAATTTAAGGGGAAAAAATGTCATGAAGAACCTAGGGATAAGACAGGAATAGAGGCGCAGACCTACTGGAGAACGGACTTGAGGATATGGGGAGGGGGAAGGGTGAGTTTTGACAGGGCGAGAGAGAGTCATGGACATATACACACTAACAAACGTAGTAAGGTAGATAGCTAGGGGGAAGCAGCCGCAAGGCACAGGGATATTAGCTCGGGGCTTTGGGACAGCCTGGAGGGGTGGGGGGGGGAGAGTGGGAGGGAGGGAGATGCAAGAGGGAAGACACATGGGAGCACATGTATATGTATGGCTGATTCACTTTGTTATAAATCAGAAACTAACACACCATTGTAAAGCAATTATACCCCAATAAAGATGTTAAAAAAAAAAAAAAAGGAAGTGATTTTGAAGAAGCCGTTTTGGAGCTAAAGGTGATAAGTGAGTAATATCTGAGAATACATATCACTCTAAGGGAAATCTAAGTGTTCTGTACTTGATTTGGGGGAGGAGGATGGTGAACAGGACAGAAGCAAAAAAGCAGTTATCCTTAGAGCTAGTCAACATCTTAGACAGTGGATTTAACCCCAAATCCTCTTCATGTATTTATACATTTATTGTGCTGTACTTTAAAATTAAACTATTTCCATAAATATCTACCATAAAAATTGATCATTTATTTCTCTCTACATTTCCCCTCACATATTTTGAAGAAAGGCACCATGATTAGCAAAAAGTACCATTACTCTAAGAGACCAGAATTCCATCTGGGTACCATGATGGACAGAGGCTTAACAGGGAGTGTTAGTGGTCCAGAACCAAATCCACTGTTTGGAGGAAGTGACTGTGAGGGTTTGACAGAGTAGATTGAGGTGCTGGTTAGTTTTATTGTTTTTTAATTTCACATTCATAGGCTCTTTTATGTCTGGCTTTTTTTGTTGTTGTTCACCATTCTGTTTGAGATTTTTCTATGTAGTTAATTGAATGTAGCTGTAGTTCATTTCTATCTCTTTTTTATTGTTTTGCTTTTTACGTTTAGATCTTTCATCTATAGAAATGTATTTTTGGCATGAAGTTTAATGAAAAGCTCAAAATATTGTTTCATAATGTATATATTCACTTATCTCCATACCAGTAGTGAATAGTGTAGAAAATTTCCACCAGTTTTCAATGCATTGTTTCCCATAAACTTCTCATAGGTACCAGGGTAAGTCTAAATTTTCTGTGTGTGGTTATAATGATTTATCTGTCTATTTCTCTGGTGTTTCCATTTCTAAAGCTATATATTCTCTGCCAAGACGAACACATTGTTTCCTTTTAGTTGTAATGTTTTTCTCGTACTGTGGCTATGTTGGGCCTACCTCAAGTTAATTCTTCTCATTTAGCACCAACTGACAAGATATCGATATACTCATTTTATCCATCTTCTTTATGTATAACTTGAATGGAAAAAATCTAATCCATTATGTCTTGAAGGAAAGAGTGACAAACTCTCCTGAGCCATGTTACTGCGATCTCACTTCAGTATCCTCCCAGTAAGAGGTCAAAGATTTCATAGTCATGGAAATAACCTCATGCAGGTGACAACATTTTTCAGTACCTTTCCCATAACAGTTCTTTGACTTATTGGTGTAAAGAAAAGTCCAACCTTTAGAAGCAGTTGTTTGATTATATATCCATGCTTATCTTTCACTCGTTTAAACTTTGTCTATTTTACAGCCACTTCTAATGCTCAGAAATGGGTATTCCTTCTCCTTCCTCTTTCTCAACATAGATATAGGTTTCATCTGCTTATGTCAACTTGGAACTTAAATGATTATATTCTTCCAGGAAATGCAAGGTCTCTTTGGTTTATTTGTTCTTGCTTCCTTGGCTTTGATCTGTTCCATTTTTCTCAGGAGCAGTTTATTTCCTTTTTTCAAGAGAATTGGCAGTTCCCTCAGACAATTCTGAGAAGATGGATTGTCTTTCAGACTGCTTTCTGTTTTCCAGAAGTATATTCCCCCAGGAAGATCAGGGATTGGTAGTAAAAATTATTAGCTCTATTATAATTTTTAGCCAAAAAAAGATGATGTAGCTGAGGTTCCTAATATATTTCCCACAACTGAGAAACTAGAATAGAACTGAGCTTATGGTGGTTCCATACTTTGTGATATCAAGTTTTAAAAAGACAAAATAATATATAGTCTCAGAAGTTAGAATATCCATCATTCTTGAATAGACAGTGAATTCATCTAGTATTCTGGTGCTGTTATATTTTGATATGGGTGTTGGTTATGTGAATCTACTAGCTGACCTAGCTTGTGCAGAGTTCAAGAAGAGGAGGGGTAGTGGAAGGAAAAGAAAGGAGTGAGAATGGAAAAGTAAAAAGATCTTGACTCTTTCATGGACTCACTTCACCTTGTTACCTTCATGTTTTAGATAATCTTTACTCAGTGGAAGAAAGAAAATTTGGAAAAATGACAAAAGAAGATTGTTTAAGGAAGTGACTACATGTAGTCTCAATTTAAGCACAGAAGAAGTCTTCCTTGAAACTCCAATAAATGGAATAGACATATGATATAGATACAGAACAGATATAGATAGAGGGGCAACATGTCTACATTGGCAAATTTTACTCTGTTCCTTCCCTATTATCCTTCTATGGCCAATTGCAGATATGCTGTGTAGAGGAGATATGACAGGCATTGGTATAAGTTCCAGTATCAGCTTCAATGTTCTTGTAATTTTTGAACTTCAGATACCCATTTATCTCATGGGAAAAGAAAAGAACCCCCTTCCATCCACAGAGAGCAATGGTGCTTTGTCCATCTTCTCCCACTGGTGTAGCTGTGAAACACGAGGACAAAAAATGTCCAAGTCTCAGATGAATGACTTTCCTCTCCAGGTTTGGGTTCTGGTACTCATATTTTCATGGTGGGTCCAGAAGATGAAGGAATAAGGCTGAAGTGCACAGGCAAGGGATGGTTTCCCCAGCCTGAAATACAATGGGAAGATGCAAAGGGAGAGAAGATCCCATCTCTCGCTGAGGACAAGACACAAGATAATGATGGGTTGTTTCAGTTTGAGGCATCCCTTCTTGTGAGAGACAGGTCAAAGACAGAAGTGTCCTGTTCCATGAAGAACCCTTTCTTTGGACAAGAGCAAGTGGAAACCATTTTTATCCCAGGTCAGTGTTGCTCATTTGAGGGGCAGGACAGGAGTAAGGAGGGGATATTTATGACCTGGGATGGGCTAGACTTGCTTGGTGTATGTTTTTAATCAGGTTTGGGGAGGGGGTCCTGTGTCAGAACCTTTCTTCCCTAGGACCTCTCCTTGGAAGGTAGCATTCGTTGTGACTTTGGTGATACTTGGGGCTTTCATTGGTGCTGTTGTGTATTTGGCTCAAAATGAACGACAGAAAAAGAAGAAACTATCAGAAGTCAAGAAGGAAAAGGAGAAAGAAAGTAAAGCCAAAGGTAAAACTGTGAATCAGACTTGGTGGGGATCTGTGAATTTATGGGTTTGTTAACATGATTCCGCATGCGGATGGCATCTTTTGGGAACAAAGAGATATGTGTAAGGATGAGTTAGAGCGCCAAGACCTCCTATAAAACATGGAGCCCAGGACCTCCATGAGAAAAAAAAAAGTATTATAAAGTCCATTGGAGAGAGAAAATATCACTGGTATAAACATAGAGGTTTTTTTTTTAATGGTCATAATAATTCTCAATTAAGGTAATTTTTTTGTTTTAGGTATATGGAAGTAGCACTTAGGATCTGGGCTTAGTAACATAGTCTAGAAAATATTTACTTTCTGTTAAATCCATTTTGTTATTTTCTTTCCTTTTTAGAATCAGTTGAGAAAGAGCTTGGTAAGTCTTCCACTTTCTTTGCTCTAATAGAGGAAGTAGAGTCATTACTGTATGCTGTGTGTCTGGCCTCTCACAGGCTGTTATTCCTTTCAGCCAGAAGGAAGAAATTGTATCGGCAAGGTGAGTTATACTGATGTTATGGTTGGATGAACCATTTCATTGGCCCCTCTGTTCTGGTCACCCCCTATTTACCTTGTTGGTGAGGGAGGGATCCCATACCCTAAACAGTATAAGATGTTCAAACACATGACACCCAACACTGGACAAAAGAGATTGACAGCAGTTTTTTAGTCACATGTACCCACATCCTGGGGAAGAAAGACACCTCACACCATGCAGGACCACATGGAGAATGCACCTGGGAGCAGAACGAATTAACATGGTCTGTAGGAGCCAGGATTTTCAGGAATAAGAGAATGAGGTGGCGCTGTTTTCTGTGGAAGTATGTAATTGGCTTGTTTGATATTTTTTGCAGGCTGACAGGGAGGTAAAGTTCATTAGGTTGAAGACCAGCTGTGGTTCAGCTGTTTTGGCCAACAGGGAAATTAGCTGAGAGGGGGAGCTTTTCCTGCTGGGTGGAGGGCATACCTGGTGAAAGCAGGAGAGCTCACGATTAGGCATTTGGAGCCCTGTGAAGCTCAAAGGTATCAAGGCAGCACATAGAATTTTAGGCTTTCCAATACACTCTCACAATTTAAGCCTACTTTTCCTTTCTTCCCGCGAAAAACCAGACCCTCATATTTTAACATAGATGTAGAATGTGGAAAGTGTGAGAAATAAAACAGGAGATGTAAAAGAGGGCAAGTACATCAGAATTGTCATTGAGATAATGAATGCAGAAATATAGTACTATCATAAACCCTCAGATTTCTTGTGGTCACTGCAATTTCACACCCTGAAGTGGCATTCCAATGAATGAGAGAATCTAATTCCTTTGTTCTATCTCAGATTGGAGAAAAGCAGGGTTATATGCTGGTGAGTAACTGATGTTGTCTTGGGGCTTCACGTACTTCAGGATTTCATGAGACATTTCCAGAGAATTTTTCAGATAGGTGCCATCATCTGGAGATTTTACTTTGAATCTGGGAGTCCAAAAAAATACAAGAGGTAAAGGGATAAGCATCTCACTAGTTCGGAGGAAACGTCCTTAGCATATTTTCCCATATGATTTTCTTTTTAGACTGGAGAAAGGAATAGTTCAAAGCAGGTGAGTGCCCTTACTATTTTGTCTCACTTAATCTCTTTTATACAAATGAGAAACTACTCTATTTGTATAAATTCCCAGTAATACCTAACTGGTTTTTCATTTCATGGCTTTCATTTCAATCTCATGCAGAAATGTTAACAGATTTCTTACTGTTCTTACACCGTTCATTCATCAGCATAAAATTATACAACTATTTATTCAGTGCCAAATAAATAGAGTGGAGCTGGTCTCTAACTTCATGGAAAAGCGCATGTACAAACTGTGATGAATCTTATGAAGGAATAAAAGATTGTCATGAGAAAAAAAAATCGTGGATTAAAGGAATTACCCCAAGGAATTGATATTTAATCTGAGACTTAAGTGATATGGTAGATCTATTCATGTGAATAACATTGAAAGAATAGTTCAGTCAGAAGGAAGTCTATTACATACCCAGTCTGATACACAGAAGAGCTTGTTGCATCTCAGTGGAAAAATGGCCCCTGGCCATCTTAGGGTCTTTCCAGAATTATGAGTCGATTTCTACTGCTTGCTACTTCACTCTGAATATCCCTGTATCCACACACATTTCCCAGTTAAGTTAATCCTCCAAAAATTAAAATATATTATAATTTCTAACATACAAATTCTTATGAGAAAACTTTTAATTATTGAAGATGTTCGGTTTGACAAGAAGCAGATTAATTACTACTAGTATTAGCACTATTGCTATTATGAGTACAGGTATTAGTGTCATTACAACCATCAGAAGCTAAAATTTACCAAGTGTTCATCATGAACAAGATATAGTACTAAGTTCTCTACACATTAGCTCGTTGACTTTTCACACTAGTCCTGTATGTACTGAGGTACCATAATGATGTACATCTTCATGAGATTAAAGTGGGACAGAGAGAGACAAAGTAACTTCAACATCACTGCCACGAAAGACAGAGTGATTATCAAAATCCAGCTCTTTCTGACCACACAGCCTGGGATTTCAACCATTAGAAATATAATAAGAGTGTATGAGAAGTAGATGACTTAGGTTTTACATAAGCCTAGAGAAAAATGACACCAAAGAAGCTTAAATGAAAGTGGGTACACTGTGATTGGAAATAAGGCATGGCTTAACTATTAAGAGCAAGCAGTAGAGCAACCAGCATTTGCAGGAGGTTAGAGAAACAACAACTTGAAATATATGATCCTGGAGATTTTCAGATGAGACAGACTTCTTGGCTAAATGGTCTCAGCCTGTCTGGAACACATGGTTACCCAAGGTCCTTTCCATCCCTGGCCTTCTATGATCTACACATCATGTGTCTCCTATGAATGAACATAGGAGAGAACATGCATTGTTTTACCTAATCTTCCATTTCTCTCCCCCTTATTTTTCTTCATTCTCCTTTCCCAGTAATTTGCATCTTCCCTAAAACTAACAAGTCTCCACTGTGGAATGACCTTTATTTTTTTTTCCCCCATACCTACAGTGGTTTTTACTCTGGATCCAGTCACAGCTCTTCCCAACCTCATCTTATCTGAGAGCAGAAAACATATTTATTCAAAAGAGAGTGTTTCTCAGAATGGTGATGCCCCAACACACCAAGAGCAAGGGGAGTCTGAAGCCATCTTCAGTGTTCTGGGCAAGATTTTTCTTACTGTGGAGAGACAATACTGAGAGGTAGAAGTAAATATTGGGCAGAAGTTGGATCTAGAACTAGATGGGCTCTGGGTGTTTGCTCAGACACAGCAAAGAGAGAGGGGTGGTTTTTAGAATGTCCAGAGAAGAATTTCTAGGCGGTGGTATACAAGGCAGGAGAATTCATATTTCCCACCTCCCAGAGAAAGCCTCTGTCACTGAGGCAGCACTCCTGCAAGATAGGAGTTTTCTTGGACTGGGATGCTGGGAATGTGTCCTTTTACAATATGATCGATGGGTCCCACATCTATCCTTTTACTGGAATCACCTTCTGTGGGACCCTTCATCCTTACTTTAGCCTTCAGGGTGCTGGCGCATCTTTGACCATCTGTGCAGCTTCAGATCACACTGAAAATTGTCCTGATTCTTCTCCAAAGACCTCTTTAACTCATTTAAGTAGTTGTGATATAAGCGTCCCCCAAGAAACTCTCTATTACCTCCATAAGAAGTGAAGTGTCAGCACCTCTGCTGCCTCTGCTCAAGCTTCTTATAGGTATGTTGTCCAAGAAAGCTCTTCTTCTTGAAGAGTAGGTCATTCTCACTAGGTATAAATCTGACCCCTTTCAAAGAGAGGTAGAGGGAGAAAGAGAAATGGCACAGCTAGAAAATGTCTGAGGGAATTTCCTCCAGTGCTCCCTTTGGGGAAATACTCTTTCTGGGCAGCAACGATTTGTCACGAGAAAGCTCCAAGTTAATTCATGGGCCTTTCTTCAGTTCTGGTACTTACTGTGTTTTGAAGTAAATATGTTTAAAGCTACATCTAAAGAGAAAATCTCTCTTCTTACTATTTTTGTTATCAAATATGGAAGAGGGAGTGATGTTTAAAGGGGAGGGTCTCAGTTGAGCAGTACTGTTGGAGATACACGCAGAAATCTGTTCAAGTCTTTTAAAAGTTAATGGCTCAGCTTGTTCTTTCTTCAGACTTTGGTGTCCATCAACTTCTAAACTTGGACTTTGCCAAGGTGTGTTGAAGACTGATAAATAACTGTAAAACCATTTGAGGAGAACAAGCCTCCTGGGAAGGAAGAGCCTTTTTTTTAAAAAAAGAAAAAAAAACAAGTTCTTACTGGTCAGCAAGTCCAGAACTGTATGTGAATAAAAAAGGAATGGATGTTACAATTTATGTTTTCAGAGAAAAAAAAATCATCAAATAGGAATGGAGAAACATCCTCAGACTTCATGAAGAAAGAGTCATCATTAACATTGCCTATTTTTTTCTTCCTGACCAAGTTCTTCCCGCTGTTGAGGGTTTTTCCTTTGCCTTTAATGCAGCTAAGCCTTCTCCAGGTGTTTATCACAAAGTTTATGTTTTCAAGAATATAAAATATGAGCTCCTCCTGTTAAATGAACCCTCTCTTTCTGACAGTAGATGAGATCAACTTAGATCCACTTAGGTTTTTCTGCACTTCTAGCAGATCTTTAAGTGACAAGTCCCTTTAACAACCTCTCTTGGAAGGTATACTGCCATAGCAAAAGTTCCCTAACACACAGCCACTAAGTGGCAGTCAGTATTTGAACCCAAGAAGAATAAATCCAGAGCCCAGAATATTAACTTTACTGACAATAAAGGAAGGGCTTAAATAACAAGCGAGAAATAATAAAAGCAGGAGAGAGGTAAATGAATGGTGGGGAAAATATTAATAGGTATAATCAAGTGGACATGTGGATGAGGATATGTGAGGGTAACAACAGAATGGGTACAAATGGTATTGGAAGTATGATATGGAACAGGAAGGACAATGCGTTCAGTTTGGGATATTTTACTTTTGTCATACATATATGTGTGTGTGTGTGTATATGTATATATATCACACAAAATGTGAACCCTGATGTAAACTATGGACTTTAGTTGAAAATAACATACCAGTATCAGTTCATCAGTTGTAACAAATGTACCACACCAATGCAAGTTGTTAATAATAGAAGAAACTAAGGGGTGAGAGGGGAGGGATAAGGGAGTGCTCTAGATTTTCCACTCAATTTTTTTGTAAACCTGAAACAACTCTTAAAAAATAAAGTCTTTTAATTTAAAAAAAAAAAGGATGAAGTACTGGTACATGCCACAACATGGATGAACTTTGAAAACATTACACTAAATTAAAAAAATACAGACACAAAGAAATCCATATATAGTATTTTATGATTCCATTTATATGAAATACCCAGTATAGGCAAATTCACAGAAACAAAGTATATTAGGGGCTGGAGGGAGAGAAAAATGGGTGTAACTGCTTAATGGTTATGGAGTTTCCTTTTAGAGTAATCAAAATATTCTGGAGCTGGATACTGATGAAGGTTGCACATATTGTGAAGGTAAAAATACCACAGAATTGGACAGTTTATTTTTTTCTTTAAATAAAATTCTAATGGATATGAAAATTAAATACACTTTGATTACATTCCTTCCTAATTTTGATTGAACTCAGATTTGAGACAACATTTCAGTAATTATATATCTTTCTCATCTTAGTAATAACATCTTTCCCATTTTGCATTCTGCCATTGAGATTTCTCTCTTCAAGAAACTGTAAAATCAGAGTCTAAAAAGGCCTGAAAACTGTTCATGATTTTTGGTTCCCTTTAAGTTAAAACAACAATAAGAATTGGACACTTTAAAATGACTAAAATGATGAATTTGATGTGTATTTTACCACTACTGGAAAAATTTAAAAACTAAATCAAATAAATGTTCAAATACTTGTGAAATAATAATACTACAGTATTACACTACATAGTTTCAAACACAAGTTTATGAGTTTAAAAATAGAGAAAACATATCGTGACCCAAAAGAGAAAACTCCAGAATGCCGCAGATGAAAAATCCTCAAGGACAGTTAAAACCGTGACGTCTGCCTTCCTAGAAAGCAGCAGCCTGTCATTTGCGGGTATTCCTCATTCTCACTTCAGAAGCTTTTAAGACTTCTTCCAGATCTTTATTTCTTCACATTCTTTCTTGTCCTATGTGTGGCTTCTCTCTTTTAATTCATTGTGACTTTTAAAATATTTTTATTTCCATTGCATTTTATTACTTGTGTTGCATTAATTGCTTATGTTTATTCTATAATTGTTAATTTTAAACTGTGTGCTTTTTTCACTCTAAAACAGAAATTGATATTTTCATAAACATAACACATTTTTCTCTTGGACTAAAATTTCTGAAAAATTTCCTTACTCCACATTCTTAATTAACTTTCTGAAAAAGTCTGGTGCAGGAATTACACCGTTTATGTGATTTTCAAGATTATGTCTTAGTGATCAGATTTTTCTCCTTATATTCAGTTGTATTTTCTTTACCTTATTTTAACCGTATTTTTTGTTTTCTCACCCCCACTTGGATAATTAATTGCCACTTTCCTAGAGAAACCGATCAAATATTTGATCATTCCTTGCACTTCCTCCTCTAGGCTAAATTGCATTTCCCATTGGATTTTCTAAGGGTCTTTTATCACCAGATATCAGATTGTGATCCGTAGGCAGGATATCAGAGAGCTTGGGATATGATAGGTCACAGAAGGGATCAGTCTCCAGGTCAGATTTGGTGCCAGAGTAAATTAAAGCCTCTTGATTAGGTAAATGGGTGATCGTGTGAGACCCCTTCAAGCGGTTGGTGAAAGGGGAAAAGAGCTGGGACTGAGAATATAATTCTGGTTTCCAGAATCCAAGGTTATTGTTTTCCTTGGAGGTGTTGCTGGGGTTCTCTTAGGTGCAGGGAAAATGTCAGGAGAACCTACAGTAAGGGACCAAAGAATGAAGGGGGTGCAGAATTTCAGAGAAGAAAATTAGGGGGGTATAGATAAGGCACTTGTTCATGTTATAGAAGGAGAGACATCCAGAAGTGTAGTCCAGAGAGATTCTAACCTGTCCCAGAGACATCTTCAGAAAGCAGAGGCTTAGAGGAGAGGAAATGGCCCAGTACTCATTTCCATAGCAACTCACTGCCCGAACCCATTCTCAGTTGACACAAAGATGACTCCTTCACGACACCATCCTTGGCAACACTCAGGACCCATACTGTCCTGTCCCCAACCTCCGCTTCTTGTAACCACCTTCCTGAGATGAGCCCCTCCTGGCCCATCGCAGTGAGGATGCCATCAGATCACTGTAGGAAGTCTGGTTGCGTGACCGTCTGTGGGCTACACGCTCATTTCCCTCAGAAAGGATCAGTTCTGAGTGAGCTGTATTTGGATCCAATGTCTCATTCACTGCAGAGAAAGAAAATCCATTCTGATAATAATCAATACAGGAATATTTTAAAATATCAATTTCATGATATTAACATCCAAACAGGAAAACAAAAGTTACAATGACTTAAGAAATTTAAAGTGGAAGAACTTTCTAGGGCACACAAAACAGCCTATCAATACATGAGAAGTCCTTCACTGGTAGAGCAGGAATAGCCAATAAGCAAGTCACCATATTTGTAATGATCTTAGTGAAATGTTCATGCCAACAGAATCCCAGTTAAGTCTCAGCTCTCAACTTCAAAGTGAGGATGGCTTTGCCACTTTTTTTCTTCCTTTCCCTTAACTAAATCACTTGGGAATGTGCACTGGGAGATTAAATTATTGTCTTTTAATTCTTTTGCTTCTATTATCACTGTAAACTGAGCTTTTTCAGCACTGATCCTCAATTACATGAATGTAAGCCATCAACTCTCATGTTCCATGAATTATTGACTATCCCCTGAATGTCTCTGTGCTTCAGTGCCTGCTGCAAAGAGAGGTTAGGGAAAGTGTACAGTAAGGCTCCCATCACAAAGTGTGCTCCACGCTGTTTCTGTTTTCCTAACTTACCTTTTCTACAGCTCTTCCTCCAGATCAAGCCTACAGCCCCAACAAGAGGAAGCAATCCCAAAATAAGCAGTATCTTCCATGAAAAAGTCATCCCAGGCTCTAAAATGGAAACCCCAGAATCACATTAAATCATGAAACTGGGAAATTTTCAAGATCGTTCTTTTCATCTGAGAGCTCTTAGACTGGAGAGGAAGGTGAGAATTAGTCCTGTCAAGAAGAAAGTGGGTCTGCTTCTCCTTGCTCTGCAGAGGCTGAGGAGAGGCTGGGGGTTTATGCTAGCTTTCTTGTTTGCTCCTCTCAGAAACACACACACACACACACACACACACACACACACACATACAGTTCTCCCCCTTCTCTTTTCCAATTATACCACCACAATCACTGGAATAATGAGGGCAGCAAAAGGATAAATTTACTGAGTCCACAGTCATGAAGATGGTGTTAAGGAAAATTAATTTCTAATCCAGAAGAAAACCCATCATGAGGGGGAAAGAATGATGTCATTGTTTTCACATTAGAAGAAAAGAGATTATAGATATAGTGATGATAGAGCCAATTCTTGGAATTCAGTAGATATTAATGTAACCATATAACCTTAGGGCTTTAGTTGGGAATTTCAGGAAGAAACTCTAAAGAGGAGAATCTCTAGGTGTCCTGAAGACCAGCTTTGCAAGAGATAGCAAGAGACTTCATCAGAAAGAAAACATAAAAACAAAAAATAGAAAAGCAATAAAATGAGTAAGTTTGTGTTGGTCTTCATATTTATTTCCCAAAGCTGAGAGGAGCACATGGAATCACTAACCTGAAGGAGAAAAAGTTGTCATTTTCTCCTCACCAAGAAGGGGGTTGCTGATGGAGCAGGTCACATTCACAACAGAGCTGTTTTTGACCAGTAGAAATGCCTCCACATGGAACAGGCCCTGGCTGCCTTGAGTCAGGTCCTGGGAAACTGATGGTATTGTCTTTCCTTCCATGTCCCTCCATTGCACATGGGGCTGTGGGAACCACCCTTCTGAAGTGCACTTCAGCTTTGTTTCTCCATCTTTCAGTGCCTCCATGGAGATCCGAGGGGAAGAACCCAAACCTGGGAATAGAGATGAAGGAAGGCAATTTAGAGTCTCTGCAAGTGGTTACACAGTCAGTGATTGCACAGAGGGGGAAGGAAGGGTTCAGAGACTTGGAGAAGAAAGCAAAGCTTAGGGGGGAATTATACTCCACTCAGGAACGAGACTAGCTGGAGCCTTTACTTGTCTCCTTTTGTTTGCAAATTTTTATTTTTATGCTTTGTATTCCTAAAATCATTCTGGGACAGATTAAAGGATACAATACATTTCAAATCCAATTGTTTTCCTTCTATACCTGAAACAAAGTAACTTTGACCAGGTAGGTCATGAGTCACATAGCCAGAAAAATAAAAAAGACAGAATATCCTCAAAGAAAAAAATCTTATAAATACATGCGTCCAATGGCAGAAAATGATGAAGTTCATTAAAAGTTTTAACATGTGCTCTCATGGATGTTTTCTAAACATATTTATTAATTTGAATACACCATCAATGGGAGAAACAAGTAGATTTTCCTCAATTTAGGCAATGTCCTCAATGGCATTTGCTAACCTTGGAAAATCAATTCTCACCCACAAACATAGGCAGTGGGAAATCATGATGCAGGGATTGATTTTGTCTTTCCTCCTCCGTCCTGCCAATACTGTCAATATTTATGATTTTTGCTTATATGGTGGATCTAGTTTAGCCTTCAAATAATCATGCTTCCTAATAACTACATATTTCCCAGAATTTTAAAAACACACTGAAATAATGAGTCCTGTGTACTTATGGAGTAAGAATCTCACATTTTACTAGGTGTATGGCCACTTTATGGAGATCCTGGGAAGGATACAAATTTACACACAAAGGATCAAATCTGGTCCTTTAGGGTTTGTGGACTTTATGTATTTATTACAGCTCCTGTACATGGGAGAGTTTACTAAAAATTTGATGAGTGAATGGACATTAAGAAAATTTCAGGTGCCAGAGAAATTTTCCATGAACTAGCAAGTTAAAGCTGTGGGAACAAATGTTGATTTCAAAACATCTATCTAGAATCCTTACCTACGATCTTCAGGTCCAAATCAGCTTCCTGGTAGACACCATCTTTTTCAAAAAGGCACTGGTACTTCCCATCATCTGAAGTCCTGGCATTGTTTATCTGCAGGGTCAGCCTCCCCTCATTGATAGCATCACTCACCAATGCAGTCCTCCCTCGATACTCGGCCATCTGCTCTCCAGCCACATGGTCCCCATCCATATAGACATAAACAGCAGGATAACGGTGTGATCGCACCCACCTCACCTCCATACTCTGTGCATCAGTCTTTGGGGACAGGGAACAGGTTAATTGTATGTCTTCTCCCACTCTGACAAGGATGGGCTGGGAAGGTCCAATCACTTTTAAGGAAGCTGTTAAATACAGCAGACAAAAAGCAATGGAAGATCCAAACTGGAGCAAATAGTGTCATCAGTAAGAACATCTTGAGTAGGGTTTAGAACCCAGGGACATGCCAGGGGAGCCCTGAGGTTCAAGGTCATCCCTTGGAGAGGTAGAGGTTTGGTGGAATCAGGATAGAGGTTGTCCCTATTCAAGGCAGAACCATCTCATTAGGTGTGTCTGTCTGAAAATTATCACTAACAGAACCCACACTTGCAGCCCCTACCTATAATCTTATTCAGTTTACAGCCCAATAAGAAAATAATTTTGCAATTAAAATTTTATCATTTTAAATTTGCACAACCTTAAACTACTTCTTAATCTGTGTATGTCTCAGCTTCTTATACCATAAGACAAATATATCACTATCAAAATCATAAGTTTTTACTGGAGTTAATAACCATATAAAGAGTTTGATGACCATGCAGTGTGAGTGGAGACCTAAGATTATAAGACTTGAGGTCATTGGAGCCAATCCCACTCTAGACCTTGATAATGGGAAGGGAACAAAACTGAGTCAGGTGGCTTTTTAGTAATGAAATGTGAAGAAACCTTCCCTAGTTTGTTTTATAATACCTTATAAGTCAGATCCGCCACCGTATTTCAGTTTCCCAAGCTCCCACATATGTGGGGCGCTAAACACACAGCAGTCGATGTTCTCAGGTGATCTTGAGAAATGTTATAAGATCAAGAATTGGGGAGATTGGCAAAATACGAAGCCCAAAGCAAGAATGAATACATAAAAATGAGTCTAATTCCCCCATTATGAAGAATGGAGATTTTCTCTGAGGGCTTTCCTGGCTTTTCCTGGACCCAACTTGCAGTTCTCATCAGATCCTGGCCATGTTGATTATGCTCTATACTATATTTAGAGTCATCCTTTTCCATCAAATGGTAGAACGTTTTTACCATTCTAATGCTGAAGTGTAATGATCATTTATAAAGAAATACAAGCATAAATTTGTAAACTGTCTGGACGGGGAGTCAATGATCAAAGGCAAAATGTCCTCATTATGTATTTAGCCAAAATATTCTAGGTACTTCTCTAGAGAGGAAACTCGTTGCCAGCATAATTTTAATTTTCAGATCATTTCATTCTATTCTTGCTAAAATTTGACTGCCAGTTATATCCAGCATGTTGTTTGCTTTGTTCTTCAATTTTACCTAAAACATATTATCTCTACTTCATATGTATCTGTTTAAATATAAAGACAAAAGTAGGAATCAGAAGAAAAAAAAAGAACTAGTAGTTAGTTTGCTGCTATTTCTCCATCCATGTATCTTATAGTAATAAAGCAGACTGTTTCCTCATCTCTGTTATCCATATGAGGTTTTTTTTTACTCCTGTCCATGACCTGTGGTACAAATCAACTCAACTGAATTACTCTTCCAGAGATTGGTAATTAAGAGCTAAAATTGACTGTTTCCCAACTGTAAAATGATGATAAATCTATTCACCTTTAAATTATTGTAAGAAAAGAAAATAATTCCTGAAAAGCACTTAGCATCGTCCCAGGCATGTTATTACCATTTCAAAAACTTAGTCATTATCTGTATTACCAACAACATTATTTGCCAGAGAAGGGAACTAGGATTTCAGTCTCAGGACTTCTAAGGAAATCTCGGTTCACCAGCAGCCTCTGAGCTCTAATTCACAAGCTCTAAAAACACAAAGGTAGCTGTGAATCTCCTACTCTACTCTCTATTAGGAGCTCACCCTCAAAGCTCCTGAGGGCACAGCCCTCCTCCTGACAGGGAACCCACGGAAGCTTTGTCTTTTCATATTGTTTCAATGTGGGTCCAGAAGGTGTGCACAACTTAGAAACAACAAGACATCAGATTGTATTTTGTGTGCTAGGTGTCCAATGGGCATGTCAATTTGGTTCAGATGACTTAGAGAAATGAGTCTTCACTTAAATTTTTCTTAAGGGACAGAGACATGGGTCAACCTGCCCAAACACTAGCTTGGCTTTCTGATCTGTAACTAACAAGCTCTGCCAGCCAAGGTTTCTGTCCTATCACAAGCAGATGTCACCTGGGTGGGAGGGTATCCGACTTGGAAGGTAAGACTCGCAGATGTGCACTCTCTTCAAACTGTGGAGTTACCTTTGACCATCCCAAGGCCCTTTCCTTTATCTTTATGGTCCAAAGGGGTCCAAAGTGTCACACTAGACTCTGACAGAGATTGGGGTGTGTTCGCCACCCTAATTTTCCTCAAAAACTCCTACATGGGCCGAAAAGTGTGCTTAAACTCACCTAACATGTGCACAGGCACGCACCCACATAAGCATATATTCCTGTAACAGGTGACTTGAGGGAAAGCAGAGTACTGATGGAAGGAGAAAACGAGCAGGTAGGGGGCAGGTTGGTTGTCATGGGCTGGGAGAAGAGGTCACAGAAATGAGGAACAGGAGGAAGATGATAAGGCAACAAAGGAGAAACTGAAAGAGGTTCAAAAATCAGTTGGTTACTGTTTAAACCACTTATCTTAGGTACAGTAAAATCATACCTGCAGTCCAACTATTAAGTAAAGAAATAAAAAGGAAAATGATAACCCCAAGCACAGGGTCCCAGGCTGCATCTAAGAAAGTCACAGCTCCCTCCCGACAGTGATGAGGTCAGACTTACTGGGGTGAATAGCAGGTACAGAAACCGTAGCAGGGCCAGAGGTTGCAGGTGGTGGGTGAGGACCGCCAGTTATCGTGATGGCACTGCTTCCTCACACTAGAAACTCACACTAAGGCCTCCAGAGCTGGGCCAGCTGTCCTTTGTCTTGCCCTACACACTCCCTTTCCTCCCACCCAGAAGGACAGAGCTTAGGTCTGTACCCATTTTAGGCATCCATCTGAGGCTCATTGGGGTCCCATGAACACTGAAAGTGGCAGGTTACGAGGTGCAAAGGTGCCTTCAGGAAGCTGCACTTTGCTGGTCCCTCTACTACTAAATGTGAGACTTGGGAAGGTCATGCCTCAGTTTCTCATCTGGATCACGAGGTGTCACCTTCTCTGTGCACGCTTTGTCCAAGGAGCACCACCCTCCCCTGGAGAGGGCAGAGGCTCGTGTATACTTGTGAGAGCCACCACCTCTACTTACCCAGCTCTGTCTGGAGTTTTTCTGGAAAAAGAATGAAAATAACATATCAAGGAATTTGGTCTAAGGGAAAGGAGAGAAAATATTTCCCAAAAAAACCCCCAAAGTTCTACATCTTATGGAAACACTTGATTCATAAGAAAAATAAAATGTAAAAAACTAATGATTTTTCCCCATCCACCTCCTGGTGGTCCAGCTGTTTTTCCCTTTCTCTGCACAACAAAAATGCTCTCATTTCTACCAGCCCATGATTCTGCTTGTTTCTGCTTATATTTAACATATCGATATTTAACTATTTCATAAAAATAATAATACTCTTTTTATAAATGCATGAAAAGTATAAAAATATATGGACATAGACAATTATCACCCATAATTACAAACTGAGAGATATATAAATATATATGTTTTGCAATTATGTGTATATATGTATTGTTCCTTTTAACATTAACATATAATATTTATTTTAACTTTTTTTCCTGTATCCATTTATATGAATAACTATGTACTTATTTCTTTATATCTAAATGTAGAGGGTGTCCCAAAAGTCTTAGTGAAATTTTAAGTTATTTAAAGCCAATAATCTTTCCATGATTGGAAATATCTATTTATAGATAGATAGATGATAGATAGATAGATAGATATAATCTTTATCATTTAAGTAGTCCATCAGGGGGATATTTTCAACCATTAAAATTATTTGAAAATACCATTTTTCATCAATGCTATAAGTAACATAAGACACTTAACACTCCACTGCTGTATTGGATTTTTGGCTGTTGTTTTTGTTGCTATTTATAAATGAGGCTATAATAAAGATGCTGCTATGTAAGCAGCTGTCTCCATCTCTGATTATGTTCAGATGATAAGCTCCTAGAAGTAACTGGCACAAATACAGCACAAGAAAACATTTCAGTTGAAAGAATATAGTTGTATTTCCTTTATAATGTAACACATACTTGTGAGTAAAGAAAATTAATAAAGAAAGAAGAAAAGGCAGAATCTGAAAGAAACTGGAATGCCATTAACAATAGCTATATAGTGTATATATTTCCAGCCATAAATGTTTTATAGTTTTTAATGCATATTACAAAATATTAGATATTCTTCTTGATTAAAAAATATTAAGTGCTATGGAACAGTCCCTGCAACCTTTCCTGCTAATCAGAGCATCTTGGTCCTAGAGGCAGAGCACTGACCTGGGATGGAGATGTCTGAGTCCCTCTCCTCAGTGAGTGTGGGGCTGTGGATAAAGCAGGACACAATCTCTGTAGAGACATTCCTGACCACAAGAGTGCTTTCTACATAGAACAAGCCATCTTCATCTTGGATGCTATGCTTAGAGATAGTCAGCAACTTTTCTCCCCTGATGTCTTGCCAAGAAATCTGAGGTTCTGGGAACCAGCCTTTTGCAGTGCACACAAGCTGGAGTCCGCTTTCCACAGATCCATCCATGTGGATGTAAGGGTCAGACCCCAGACCTGTGGTGGAAAGACACAGCCCTGAGTCCCAAAGCCCATGGAGGCACAAATCACAGAGGCTGGGAGTCCAATGACATTGCATAGGTAGAGAGCAGAAGTTCAAGGTTCTGGGGAGCAAAAGATGGCCCAAAGTCCTCTTCCCATTCAAACTGGAGTTCACATACACTTTATTTATACCCCAGTCTGGATTCTTAAATTTTAACACATGAGCAGTATTTTTATTCAGACCCAGACATGAAAATAAGAGAAAGGGACATAATAACAGTTTGCTTGTGTCTCTAGCACGGCAAACTAAGATGTGTTAAAATTTACTCACGAACTCCCTCACGCCACAGACTCTGCCTGTTTCATCTTAATATTATTGTGTCAGGCACTTTGACTTGTTGGATAATATCTTGACTCCAATTAAATAGAATATTTAATATAAAGTGAGACATCATTTCCAGGGAGAATATTTTTCTCATTTCTTCTGTTGGTGGTTGTGAACTTGGGGTGCAAACAGATAATCTGGGCCATGTAAAATGGGAAGCTTCATGTTGAGTTTCTGTATCTAAATATTCCATTCCACGGGAAAATGTTGTCAAGACATCCCAGTTTTATATAATCCTGAAATTCTTTCTCTATTCAACACAACTCTCAAACCCAAATGAAGAGGATTCTATTTTCCATAGATGGTAGTTCTGTCTCTATCACTTGCTGGGGACAGAGACACACTTTCTTCACCTAGAGGCTTAGAAAATGCATGGTTTCTTTTCAAATGTCCCTGAGAGTGAAATGCCTTAGTACGTGCCCTCCCCACTCCACATCTCAGAAGTATGTGGATTATTTCATCCATCTTGAATCAACTTGAACATAATAACATTAATAATCATACATAGGTGTTGAGACAAAATGTGTTAGGGAACAGAAAGAGGTCACATCAGCCAGAGATGTTAACATCTCCAGAGAACTATTTCCCTGATAAGGCAAGCCTGATTTTCTCTTTAGCACATGGAGGAGTTATTCCTGCCAGGGAACCATACGATAGTTTACTTTTCAGATATTTGTTTCTCCACAGAGACATCCTTTCTTCAGTCGTTCCCTTCTTCTGACTCTGTCCTACTTTGCTAACACAAAAACATCATGCAGACCCTTGTCACTCACAATGGGTATGTCCCCAAAACATCTGTGAACCCCCAATTCACTGAACACTAGTATACAGTAATCTCCATAAACGCATCATGTTCTTAATGTCTTAGTCTCATCACTAACTTTCTAACTTGAGGTGGCGTTACACAAAGAAACAATGTGTTCACATCTCAGTGACTGTGTACTTGAGGCTGAGTAGAGAACATGGATGCAGGGCAGTCCGCTAGGGTTGCTCACCCAGCAATTGACTTGCCCTTGTGCACTAGCCTATATGGCACAAATTCTTGCCTCAGCAAAACTGCTAGTGACTACATGTCATCAATGTTAAATAATCCTCAAGAATAGTCAAAACTGTGTAAGTTAAATTTAGGGGAATTGTTTGTGAGTTCACTTTAAAGATTTCAGAACCACTTGCCTCCAAATGAATCAGGATAGAGGACTGGACAGGAGCAATTGCCTTGATGATTCAAAGGGAATTCTTCAATTGGAACCAAGCTTAACACAAATTAATACACTTCTTCTGAGTCCCTATGTCTTTTCTGAGATGCTCACCTGCTACGTTGAGCAGCAAGCTTGTTTCTCCACAATAGTTTCCCTCTTGGAAATGGCACCAGTACTGCCCATGATCAGATGGCCGGATGTTGTGTATCTTCAGAGCCACACTTCCCTCAGTAACGTTGTCCTCTATCCACTCTACCCGGCCTCTGTACTCCTCCATCTGCATCTCCGTCACCTCAGCTCCATCCCCATACAAAAACACAGGTGTGCTGAGCTCTGAGTGGTACCACCTCACCTCCATGTGCCTCGTGGTCCTCTTAGGGAGGAGCTGACAGGTTAGTAGGGCATCTTCCCCGACCATGACCAGGGTAGGATGGGCGGAACCAATCACTCTAAAGTCATCTACAAAAGAGTGACAAAGAGAAACCGGGAAATGCCAACCGGAGGATCAATATGATTGTTTTGGGATGTCTACTCTATGAAAATGGAGGCACCTGGAGGAGGGAAAGTTTTATTTGCAATGTTTTAGAGAAACCCAGCATTATGATTTGCATCTTTGGTTGTACAGAGACAATCTTGTGTACCGAAAATAACACGCAGTTCAAAAATTTTAGTGTGATGGGCTTCCTTGGTGGCACAGTGGTTGAGAGTCCGCCTGCCGATGCAGGGGACACGGGTTCGTGCCCTGGTCTGGGAAGATCCCACATGCCGTGGAGCAGCTAGGCCCATGAGCCATGACCACTGAGCCTGTGTGTCCGGAGCCTGTGCTCCGCAACGGGAGAGGCCACAACAGTGAGAGGCCCACGTACCGCAAAAAAAAAAAATTTAGTGTGCGTGCTAAATCTATTACTTACCAGCTGTGTGATTCAGGGGCAAATCCATTATTCTCGATGAGATTTTAAGATTTGCAATCTCAATTTATTCATCTTTAAGATTTTAAAACCACCGTCTCTGGGTTGCTTTTATTCTCAAATAAGTTAATGTGTAAATTGATTTTTTTTATTGGGAACTTTATTAGTTAGTGATTTATTTTATATTTTACAGTGATTTATTTTCTAGTTAGTAATTTCACTTTGGTGACTGACATTGTAATCACTTTTCCTAAAATTTAGATAATAGATTTATTCAACAGATTTTTCAGCTTTTCAGAATTGTTTTTGTCTTGTCCTATGTAACAAACTGGATTTGTTTTGCTTTGTTTTGTTTCATTTTGTTTTTGTCTGGACTGGGCAAGAATCTAGTTACTGGGGCTATGTAAAATGCAGTTTTTGCAAGGACATTTTGTGGTGGATTAAGGGTAGTGATTAGTGAAGTAAGTCAGAAAGAGAAAAACAAATATCATATATTAATACATATATGTGGAATCTAGAAAAATGGTACAGATGAACCTATTTGCAGGGAAGGAATAGAGACGCAGATGTAGAGAATGGACATGTGGACACAGGGGGGAAGGATAGGGTGGGACAAACTGGAGATTAGGATTGAAATATATACACTACCATGTATAAAGTAGATAGCTAGTGGGAGCCTGCTGTATAGCACAGTGAGCTCAGCTCCATGCTCTGTGATGACCTAGATGGGTGGGATGGAGGGGAGGTGGGGAGGGGAGGTCCAAGAGGGAGGGGATATATATATACATATAGCTGATTCACTTCGTTATACAGCATAAACTAACACAACATTGTACAGCAACTATACTCTGTGTAAAAAAAAAAAAAGAAAGAAAGAAAAATAAAAGGCAGTGATTAGTATAAAGAGTTCAAGCCTTCCAATAAAATTTTAAGTCATGTTTGACGTCTTCTTTATCTGCAAATTGAAGAGCTGTTTAATAATTCTGTATGTTCCTATGCTTAATAATTTCATATGTCATGTATATTATGTTTTTTCTCATCCTAAAATGCTCCAGGGCCATTTGCACTTTGTGCAGATCCAACCCTCCTAAGAAGGAACTTCATCTCGTTTAGTTGATGCTCAACATCAAGTAGATGGTGCTCAAAAGGTCACTATGGAACATAGATAGACATCTGTTTGCATTGTGTTTATGGAATCCGAGTATAAAGCTAGAACTGAAGTCATACCATTTGGGTGACTTCTTTTACAGGTTAGGAAGTTGCATCCCATATCAGGGAGGGAAGCCTCACCACATCATATAGTTTCTGACAGCCTCAGTCTGGAGCCTGTGTCTTCTGATGTCCTATCCAATGTTTTTTCCCACCTTGCAATCCTGCATTTTCCTTGGGGCTCTGATATTACCCACTGACATTGAATTTTCACAATCCCTTTTCAAGGTACAATATTTTGACCAACAAAATTCAGCTACTGAGATTTCCAACCCCATTTCTTAGAAGTCTCCTTTTAGTTCCTTATTTCCAAGTACTTTTATGCTGTTTAATTTATGGTAGGAAGCAGCCACTTTTTTCTCACCCCGGAAGTGTTGTCCTAAATAGAAGCAGGAGAATGGATGACTTACCATGTTCCAGGTACTGATTCAGGTGTTTTCTATGTACAGCCTGATTTAATCTTAAAGGCTGTGCTAAGCTATGAGATGTAGGTAGGTTGTTATTCTTATCATAAAGATGAGAAAACTAAGGCAGAAGGTATTCAAGTAACTTTCCAAAGGTAACACAGCTGGAGGTGGAGGAGCCCTTTTTATAACACAGGTGCTTTGACCCCTGAATCCCCACTCTTAATATTGTACTAGCCCTTTTGAATTTAGAACTCTGCACCCAGACTGGACCTCTGAGACACTCGAATATGCAGTAAAGGGAAGAAGAGCATCCTACCTGACTGCTTCATGCTGAGCAGTACAAAGAAAAAGGAGGCAACTACACCAGACAGACTGTACCCTGGAAAATCCACCATCTTCCCTGGAACAAACACAAGAGAAAATATGACTGTACCTAAATGAGGCTGTAATACAGCAAGCACTTCCGTGTTTCCAGTGGTTACGTAGACATAAAGAAAAATCAACATCAACACCTTCCACAATCAAATGATGAAATGGGCTTGGTTCCCTTTCTCTGCATTTATCGATCATTTCCAAACTCTTACTTACTGTGTTGTACTTTAACCTATTTGGGGTCCCCGAGGGAAGATTTCTGATTTAAATGAAAATGACTTCTGGGCCAAAGGGACAATAATATTTAGATAATTTTTTTAAATCTCCTTAGATCCATTTATTCTGAGCATGCAGAATTTCAGAGACCTCCTTCCAGTCCCTCCTGCAAAGTCCTTCATCTCTACGGTCTCCAAGATGTAAAGGAAAGAGCAGAAAGGCTCTGCATCCTCACGCTATAGCCAGGAAGCCATTACTAGGGCCTCGGGAGGACCCAGGGACAGGGGATGCCTTGGAAAGGAAAGGAAAGAATAGTGGAAATGGTGATACAGAAGAAGACTGGCAAAGAAATGACTTGAATGACCTTTCAGTATCATCTAGAAGACATATAGAAATGAATTTTTAAAAATAGCCCAACTGGCAGAGATGGGCAAACCCAACATGCCCATTGTACCAGCATTATAAAAATACTTCTACACAGGGCTTCCCTGGTGGCGCAGTGGTTGAGAGTCTGCCTGCCGATGCACAGGACATGAGTTCGTGCCCCAATCCAGGAAGACCCCACATGCCGTGGAGCGGCTGGGCCCATGAGCCATGGCCGCTGAGCCTGTGCGTCTGGAGCCTGTGCTCCACAACAGGAGAGGCCACAACAGTGAGAGGCCTGCGTACCACAAAAAAAAAAAAAAAAAAAGCTTCTACACAGATTTTTAAAAGTTTTAAAACTACCAGGAAAAAAAAATAGAATGCTAACTTTAGTTTTGGAAAATGAAAAATTCAGAGTGAAAGACGTCTAAGACTTATTCTATCTGCTGTGTCAAGTGTTTTATGGAAAGAAAAACTTGCTTCGCACCAAATGGAAGAACCTGCACAGGAGCAATGATAAGTTACTGCTTCTATCACCCCGTAAACTAATGTCAATACGATTTTATAGAGCGGGGCGGCAGGGGGAACAACAGTCATCTGAAATGGGGATGATGAACCATGTGGTTCAGGAGATTATTTTTACTCCATTATGACTATTTACTTTCTAAAGTGATGCATACTTTCATCTAAAATATCTCTAGGAAAAGTGATACAAACCCAGTCACAAAGCCACAATACCTGAAAGAGTGCTCAAATATTTATGGAAAATTAGACTGAGCATTAGAAGACAGCACAGAACAGTACTAGTTTGCCACTTGAAATAGATCAGTCATGTCCCCTCAGATGAAAGGAAATTGCCTTCTTGACTCCTTGACTCCTCCTGTGAAAAGCAGAAACGTGTTATTCCACCAAGTAAAAGCAAAGAAAACCCACAAAGACCGTGCTAAGCTTCACTGCCCTTTCCTGTGAGAAAGAAGGACTCACACCTGCTACAAACCAGTTTATAGGTTTGTGTTCCTTTAGGCTGTTTATGTGAAAGCCAAGGGGAAACCTACAAATGCCCTCTAGAAAGAAAGCTGTCCAAATCATTGAAGCTTTTGAAGAAATTTTGAAAATGCATCTTAACCTTCAGTGATGCTCAGAAAGAGATTTGTGAGAGAGTATAAACAGGGTGAATAAATGCCTTAGACCAGGCTTCTCAAAGGGGATGGAGATGGTTTTGCCCTTGAAGGACATTTGGCCAATGTCTGCAGACATGTTTGGTTGTCACACCTCAGGGGAGGGGACGCCCAATGGGTATTAGCCAGGGATGTTGCTAAACATCCTACAATGCACAGGAAAGCCCCTACAGCAAAGAATTACGCAGCCCAAAATGTCAATAATGCCAAGGAAAAGCATTGCCATAGACCATCAGCTGTCAGCGTGCTGAAAATCTTTGGCACTTTTTTTTGTAAATAAATAACTGGACTCACATTGTAAGCGTTAAATCAAAACATTTTAATCATAAGCTTTTGACATCTCCACGTTACGACTTGAATGTAAGCCAAGAATCTTCTGAAACCGCCATTGATATTAAATATGGTAAACTTCGATATTGTCAAGTGATATGACCTGATATGCATGTGTTCCATCAAATTCTCAAAAATCCATGTTTCATTTAGTTTTCTGGATAAAGTGCAACTGTTAAAATGAGGTGATAAGTGGTGGTATTTAGGCATTGGGTAAATAACATTCCAGATTTCAAGATCTATGCATGTTCTATTAAAATTCATGCCAGGGCTTCCCTGGTGGCGCAGTGGTTGAGAGTCTGCCTGCCGATGCAGGGGACACGGGTTTGTGCCCCGGTCCGGGAAAATCCCACATGCCGCGGAGCGGCTGGGCCTGTGAGCCATGGCTGCTGAGCCTGCGCGTCCGGAGCCTGCGCTCCGCAACGGGAGAGGCCACAACAGTGAGAGGCCCGCGTACCGCAAAAAAATAAATAAATAAAATAAAATAAAATTCATGCCAAAGAAAATTACAAGTTTCTACACGTCATTGGTTGTTAGAGGATTTTTTTTCAGTAAAAAACCTCAAAAGTTAAATTCTCAAAATGCCAAGTAGCCATAGTAATTAACTGGTGATAATGAATTAAATCAGTTCATGAAGTTTGAAGCTTATTTACCTACATACACTTGAACAACAGATCCCCATTTTATAGAGAGAAAGCAAAGTAACATGAGATTTCTTGGAGCCAAGGTGACTTGGTATTTACTTACGTGACCTTGAGAATCTCACTCTATTTCCTTGAACCTCTCCTTTCTCTCCTCTCTGAAGGAGACAATCGTTCCTAAAATTTTTCCAGCTGTATCATCGCCATGTGACGGACAAGGAAGCAAGGCTCAGAGGCACAAGCACAACATCCGACATGACAACGGAGTCATGTGATCCTGGTTTTCTGAGGTTTAATCTAGAGCCCTTTCCTCACCCAGCCTGCTTCACAGCAATATTGTGAGGCTCGAATACACTATGGCAGCACTTTGAAAAATGTAAAATGGAGTTGAGTATAAAATAGAAGTAGGGGGAATTCCCTGGTGGTGGAGTGGTTAAGAATCCGCCTGCCAATGCAGGGAACACGGGTTCGAGCCCTGGTCCGGGAAGATCCCACATGCCACAGAGCAACTAAGCCCATGCGCCACAACTACTGAGCCCACGTGCCACAACTACTGAAGCCTGTGCTCTAGAGCCCACGTACCACAACTACTGAGCCCATGTGCTGCAACTACTGAAGCCCGCGCGCCTAGAGCCCATGCTCCACAACAAGAGAAGCCACCGCAGTGAGAAGCCCGTGCACCACAATGAAGAGTAGCCCCCGCTTGCCGCTACTAGAGGGAAGCCTGTGCACAGCAACGAAGACCCAACGCAACCAATATTAATTAATTAATTAATAAAAAAATACAAGTAGGTGATATGACGACAAGGGGCAGAGGGCCCCTGACAGGTGTCTCTATGCCCTGCTTCATCATCTTAGCCAACTTCCCTTTCCTCCCCAAGCTGTCCTCTACCAGAGAGTCTCCAAACCACTCACGTGTCCCCCTCTTTGCTTGGGGGAGAAACCTGGGGCTGCTGGGGCTTCTCCTCACTGCGTCTCAGCTGTACCCTGCATCAACAGAGCAGATGTCCAAAGACAGGTCAGAGCTTGAAGTGCTGACTAGAGCAAGAATTGAGGGACAGGCAGATGGGGTGGAGGCAGGACCCGTCCCCCAGGGAATTGGGCGGAGGAGGATTTAAGCCATCTCACCCAAACTGAAGGAAGAGCCTGATCCCTGAAGATGAGATTCCAGTCAGAATTGCATGTTAACCTCCTGGCTGTAATCCTCTGGAAAGTGAAACTGAGATGGTGAGTGAACTTTGGCTGGGTTTAGTTATGAGTTCTTTAGAGCTGCAGACCAAACCGTGACGTTTACACTCCTCACCCTTCCCCAGAAAGCCAGGTCCCATTGGACAGCCATCTGTGCCATCTCATCAGGTCCTCACACAGCACCTCAGGCTGGCTGTCTGTCTACAGCATCCCCTCTACCTACACACACGTCAAGGATGTCCATCTACTGCCAAGTTTCTACCAGAATACAGTGCGCATGGGGCTTAGAGTTGGAAGCACGGCTGAATACCAAATATCCTTTCCCTTCTTTCTTTTTTTTTTTTTTGTGGTACGTGGACCTCTCACTGTTGTGGCTTCTCCCGTTGCGGAGCCGCTCCGCGGCATGTGGGATCTTCCCAGACTAGGGCACGAACCCGTGTCCCCTGCATCGGCAGGCGGACTCTCAACCACTGCGCCACCAGGGAAGCCCCCTTCCCCCTCTTTTTACTGATGAGAAAACAGAGGCCCAGAGAAAGGAATTACCTTCTCCTGGATCAGAGCACCAGGCCAAGGTCTCCTCCGTGCTAGTTTATTGCTCTTTTAACTTTGGTTCTTTATCTTTGCTGGGTAATAAAGAGTTTAATTATTCTCAGACATTAAACCGAAGAAATTTAATAAGCTTCTCAACACAATGTTCAGGCACAAAAATTATAATGATGGAAGTTATAGGTACATTTTGTGTGTGTGTGTGTGTTTCGGTTTAAGTTAGATTTTCCTTTAAAGTCATCTTAAGTCCATTTTCTTGAATCAGAGTGCAAGTACCCCTGGGGGTCTGCAGATACAGGCATACTTCCTTTAATTATACTTCCCAGATATTGCATTTTTTTAAAACAAATTGAAGGTTTGTGGCAACTTTAAGTCAAGCAAGTCTATTGGCACCATTTTCCCAACAGCATCTGTTCGCTTCATGTCTCATGTCACATTTTGGTAATTCTTGCAGTACTTCTAACTTGTTCGTTATTATTATTTTTGAATGGTGATCTGTGATCAGTGATCTTTGATGCTACTCCTACAGCTCACTGAAGGCACAGATGATGACTAGCATTTTTTAGCAATAATGTATTTTTAATTAAGATATGTACTTTTTTAGACATAATGCTACTGTATACTTAATAGACTACAGCACAGTATAAACATAACTTTTATAAGCACTGGGAAGCCAAGAAATTTGTGTGACTTGCTTTATCGTGATACTTGCTTTATTGTGGCGGCCTGGAATCACACCAGCAGTATCTCTGAGGTATGCCTGTATATTCTCAGGAATTCAAGAGTTCTCCAGAGCAATTTTTTCTTTTTTAAATTTTTATTTATTTATTTATTTTTGGCTGCATTGGGTCTTCATTGTTGCACGAGGGCTTTCTCTAGTTGCGGCAAGTGGGGGCTACTCTTCGTTGTGGTTTGTGGGCTTCTCATTGTGGTGGCTTCTCTTGCTGCTGAGCATGGACTCTCTGTGCGTGAGCTTCAGTAGTTGTGGCACACGGGCTCAGTAATTGTGGCTCTCAGGCTGTAGAGTGCAGGCTCAGTAGTCGTGGCTCACAGGCTCTGGAGTGCAGGCTCCGTAGTTGTGGAGCACGGGCTTAATTGCTCCACAACGTGTGGGATCTTCCCGGACAAGAGCTCGAACCTGTGTCCCCTGCATTGGCAGGTGGATTCTTAATCACCACGCCACCAGGGAAGTCCCTCTCCAGAACAATTTAAATTTAATTTAGGTGTTCATTTCAATGTAAAATAGAAGCATATGCAACATTATGGTGTGGTAGTGTTTAAGCTGATTTTTTTTCCTGAAGTTTCTTCCTTTCCTCTGGTATGATCAGCCCATATTTGGGCCATCTAACTTGAAACTGCTATTCTTAATGAAGAATTTTTTCCCTCCAATCTTCAGTGTAGATAAAGACCCCTCCCATTGTGGAGGATGAGGGGTTTGAAAAGGAGAAAAAAAAAATTAAACATTGGTGAAAGTTCCTTTACCCTGTTTCTTTCTCTCAATGAGGGTAGAAGGGACCGTGCTCCACTTCACCTCTGATTCCCAGAATGGCAGTGGTGCCAGAGACGTCTCTCTCCTACAACAGAACCAAAGAGCAGCAGCAAAGGGAAAGCTACCCAAGGCAAGAAGAATTGGGCCCTGGAAGCTTCAACTATTAGAATGAAAATTTGCTGCCTAATATGCTGGCATGGGATGATACAGGAAGAAGAAAGCGATGGTATGGATATAACAGTCATCATCACCAACATGGGAAGGGCAGGGACGAGCAGGGGCAGTGTGACCATGACATAGAGTGGGAGCCAACGCTGTAAATATGAGAAGAGCCTTCTGCACCAGTCCTGCACCACCTCCTACCTGGGGACTTAGAAATAACCCTGGGCAGAGAGCTGTTTTAAAATTATTAATTGTTGTGAAAGCCACGGAATTTTCTGGAAATTACTAGATTGACCCCTTTGCTCTAAGACATTACAGGGCTTGACATAAAAATTAGGATCAGTGGGCTTCCCTGGTGGCGCAGTGGTTGAGAGTCCACCTGCCGATGCAGGGGACACGGGTTCGTGCCCCGGTCCGGGAGGATCCCACGTGCCGCGGAGTGGCTGGGCCCGTGAGGAGCCTGTACTCCGCAAGGGCAGAGGCCACAGCAGTGAGAGACCTGCGTACCGCAAAAAAAAAATTAATTAATTAATTAAATTAGGATCAGTAATAGGAAAACACAGAAATTTATTTTTTTCTCACCCAATTTTGTGGTATGAAAATATTCTACCCATGACACATATTCTGTATCATCCTCATGGTATATGCTGTCGGGATTTTCCCAGGACCTTAGGACTTGTCTTTGCGCTTTTTTTATGGTCAGTCACATTAGCACCAACTGACCACTTAAAGAAGCTCTATTTAAAATTTTATGCATCTCTTCACAAAGGGCCCGTACATACACTTTTTCAAGGGGACCCCAGTTTTGAAATAAGAACTGTGTCCTGAATTATGCTGTGGATTATGGATACTCATTTTGTGTAGGGACATGTTGGTATGTGGAAGGGAGAGGCATGAAAACAAGACAAATGCTCCTATCAGTGAGGAAACCAGGGAGAATGAGGATTCCAGAGAAGGCAGGAGGGAGGATGGAGGGAAAGGGTGTCATACATCAATATGGCCACCAGAAGGCAGCAGAGACATGTTCACTGTCTGCCCCTCAAGGGCTTTTGTTCAAAACCTGATTCACTTCAGACCTTTCCTCCTCCAAATGCTACTGTCCTGTATGACACACATTCGTGACTCTCTTAGCTGGTAGATGACAAAAGGAGCCCTGAGCGTAGGATGCCTGAGATTTAAATTCTAGTTTTGCTATAAATTTGGGCAAGCTTCTTCTTTGGATAAGTCTGTTCATTTCTGAGGTTTCAATTTCATTAGCTTTAAAATGTGCGCTACTCACATTTAAACATTTCTAAAGGGTATGTGAAAATATAACTGTGACACAAAATCCCTATTTAGGTTTCATTATTGGGAGTAGAGAGTCTTGGAAAGGCCAGAGGCTAAAACAATAGGGGAGATAAATGAAAATAAGAAAAAAAATGTCTTATTGAGAGAGGACATCAGGGCTCTGGCTATGAATTCAGAGAAATTCAGGTGATCACTGTCAACTTCTATTTGGGGGACCTGGTGGAAATCTATTTTGAGAGTTGTCAGGTGGACTCACCATAAGGGTAATAATTATTTCACAGACTCCCCTAGCAATGGGTCTTAAAGATGTACAGTTCTCTCTGTGCAAAAGAAAGAAAAAGTATCAACTCAACTCTCATATCCTGGTGGCATAGCAGTCTATCATTCTACTGTCTTCTTCGTTTGTTTTCTGACTAGAGGGGAGAAAGCACTGGCAGGGATCTGAGATGCCCACCCAAATGCTGAGGCACGTGTCTAATGGTCCCCAAAGCACAGAGTGGGGAGGGGGGTTGATGCTCAGAGTTGGACGGTGGCCTTTCTTCATATGTATGACCACAGTGCAGTTGGCACCTCGGGAAGGGTAACCTTCTATGTCTCTCTTCTCCATTACCCTTGACGCTCTGGAACAACTGCAGATAGGAAAGTCTGACTCTCACTATTGTTTGGAAGAAGCCCGAAGCTCTAAAATCTTGTTTAAAATAACATTTCTTGGATCTGTTCCTCTCGCTAATGTGTTTTTCTGACACAGGATAAAAGATAATTAGCTTTGATAGAGAGGGATGATTCCCTTACTTGAAGGTAATATTTGAGCCCAAAATGAGGAGTTCAAGCTACCCGTAACAGGGACAGTAGGGGGAGGAAGTAGACCCACCAGGGGGCTTAGTGTGCAGGAGGAAGCTGACCAACCAGGTGCAAGTCAGCAACCCTGACCTCTGGGAATGTTGCACCCCAAAGGGTGGTGTGTTCCCAGGTATAGACAGCCTGAAGATTAACCCAAGTCCTGAAGGGGTAGAAGCAAGTTATTCTGTGTCCGTGGCCATATTGGAGGCCCCGCTGTGATATCTCAGGTTCATATAGATGAAGGTGATGTGGTAATAAATGCTCGGGGAAGAGCTCTGAGAACTCCTTGGTGTGTATGCCTCCCTGTCCTACTCTACCTTATCCAGTGTCACCTTGGCCTCAGTAGGGGACACAATGGACATGGAATTGTGCTTCCCTTCCGGAGATCTGCAGGGCTTAGGGCCATGACCATGTTCCTTTAAATCAAAGGGAAGGACGGCATTGCCGTCTGGCCAAAACCCAGGAGGAAAAAGAATCAGTGACAAAGTGAGATCCTACAGACTGAGGAATCGTTTAAAGGAGAAGGAAGAATATAGTGATTTCTAAAGTTCCTGCCACAAAAGTAGGGTAACTGTAATACTGTGATTGGCCCCAAGGACTCTCATTCAGATCCAGCTTTCTTAATAAAATCTCCCCATCTTACAGATTTTCCACCAGAAGTCAGTATAAAAATAAAAAGCAGTGGAATTTCTGCACAGCGGTGCTTAAAATACCGAAACATTTAGGGTTGGGGGACTGAGCTAAATCCTAGCTGAAGAGCTCATTGTACTGTTAGAGCCATCCCAGTCTTAGAATCCAAAAAGTGTCTGACAAACCAGTTCCTCCTCTGAAGTGTTTAAATTTTTTAAAATGTACTTTTAAATTTCAGTTTTTACTTTGAAATTTACTTTTGTGAGAAAGTTACAGAAGTGTAAACACAGTCACTAATTATCATCCATGACTTTTTGAAAGTGATAAAATTATGTAAAATTGATTCCGCTGCAGGTTTAGCCTGTAGGAGTGAAGCTCATGGGAACAGTTGGTGAAACACACACTGACTCACTAGCAAACTAGCACAGATGCCTCAGTTTGGGAATTAGGAGGACCACAGGATGTGTCTTAATAACTACAAAGTCCTCCCAGGACCCGAGAGAATGCACAATCACAGAGATAGCCAAGCATCTCACACCGGAAATAGGAGAACCTTCTGAATGTTGGGGAAAAGAGGGTTAAAGAAAAGCACACCAACCTAGCAAGCCTCCTGCCTTTGCACCCTTGTACCCTGCCATACTTCCTTGGTTCAAATACTGCGCTTGGCCCTCTGGCACAGTCCCAAGCAGGCTATTGCAGTTCTTCATGTGACCAGTAGATGGCATGTTTGTCCAAGAACGTGCACCAGGTTTCAAGGAGGCTAGCGACTTTCTGAGCGAGGTGGGGAGGGCTGAGAGCTGGGTCCTAAAATGTCCCAGATCCTAACTTCCAATCTCTTCCTTTCATAAATTTTGCGAAATGGGAGCAGAAATAGGAAAACTGATGCTGCTGAATCTGCTCCAGTCTCCTGGGGCTCCAGAATTCGGTGACTGAACCACACTGTAGATACTGGTGGGGATGGGAAAAGAAGAGAAGGAGAGAGAGACACGGAAAGAGAGACTGAAGGGGAGGCAAAAGGAAAAAGGAAAGGTTTCTTGAGAGAGAGGCTGCTTCCTTATCTTACATTCACTCTTACCGTGTTTCATCATCAGGTACTCTTAAAGAAGCAACGATGAAAAAATTATAAATCCAGTTCTCAAGGGCATTTACAGTTTTAAGAGGAGAGAACATAGGCACTAAATTATAATAGTTCAGTGACGAATGAGGGAGTCAAGAAAATCTTCATGGAGGAGATGCTTCACGGGATGGAACATGCGGCATAGTTCATACTTCACTGAGAGCTGTGAGCCACAGGTGTAGGAGCTGGCGGGTGTGGAGCATCTATCAGGGACACGGAGCTTTCAATATCAGAGAAATATCTACTTGTGGACACATGTGAGAATAAAGAGTATTCCAGATATTGGCAGAGAGAAAGGAAATCTACACCCTGAAGGCTATGAAAATTATTTAAACTGGAACATGGAAACAATTTGTGACTAGTTCCATGATCATGTCTAAGACGTTTAATTAACTGTATCTGGTTGTAATTTAACATAAAATTGGGTATGAGAAACACTCTTTAAAATATTCTTTAATGTTTTTGATTAATCAGGCTTTATTTCTCAAAATAATATTACTTTAAAGTTTAATATGAGTCAAGCAGATTTCCCGTTGTTTCAGACTCTTTTTGACAAAGAATGAACATTGCAGCCTGGAAAGCATTTTATATGATTACATAGAAAACCCTAAGAAAGTTATTAAAATGTCTAGAATGTGTGAATTTAACGAGGGCAATATACAACAAAACAATTGTAATCTTATATGCTAGCAGCAGAATACTGCGTATAAAATTAAAAAGCAATTCCAATAGCAATAAAAACATAAAATACTTAGAGATGAATTTAACCAAAATATGTTTGCTCTCTCTACAGTGAAAACTATAAAGCTCTGATGAGAGAGATTAATGAAATCTCAAATATATGGGGAGATAGTATATGGCTGGTTGTGGAAGAATTGATATTGTTGAAACACCAGTTCTCCTCAACATAATCCTGATCAATGTTCCCAACAGGTTTGCTTTGTAGAAATAAACAATTCTAAAACTTATAATATGCAGGGTGAAAAGAAAAAGTGGTAAAGGCAAGAAGAAACATTCTACAGCAAAGATACCTAAATTATATACAAATATGAAAAGTTGTTCAACCTCCTCAGTACTAATCAGAGGACTGCAAACCAAAAACACACTGGAAAAATAATAAAAATGTCAAAACATATCAGTTGTAAGCAAGGATGCGGAACACTGTTTCTGCCAGTATACAGCTGGTGGGAGTATAAATTGATGCAGTCATTTTGGAAGTCAAAATTACATAGTAACATTGAAAATATGTACATACTGCATTACGCCTTAAATATACACCAAACTGTTGAGAGCTCATAACTTTATTCATAAGAGCAAAACATTGAAAACAACTTAAGTATCTGTTAACCATTGAATGGTGAAATAACTTTATATATCTTCATATAAATTATAGCTAAATTCACAAACATAAATAAGTTTTTTAGGGCTATTGAACGTGACCTTCACCTGGATTTTCGGAGTGGTGCGTATTCGGCGTTGGCTCCCTCCTGCTGGCCACTGTGTAGGGCGTTAGAGTCACGCTCGCACGGTAAGCAATCACTTTCTGATAGTGTTCCGTGCTGACGGTCTTCTTAAGCAGCTTAGTGATCATAATTCCCTTATGGACGTGACCACCCCCTGGAAGGGCTCAGCAGTCCCACAATCCTCACTTCTTGCCTAAATAAGATCAGCTCAGCTGAAATTAATTCCTGGTTCATGATGACTGGTGTGTAGTTGACATAATCAGAAGACATAAAAGCAGGAAACATCACCAAGGAGGAGCATGTCCACGTGGGGAGAACACTGTCTGCAGCTGCTCACACGGTCAGATTTTTTTCTCTGGTCTGGAAACCATTCAGAGATTTTTATCATAAAGAAACATTTACATCAGCGGAGGAGAAGAGTGAGGGAAAATCCAGGAACCGGTGGTGAAATTAGGCAGCTCTCCACGATAAGCCCTATGTTTGGCTCCATGGTCCAGTGACGTTATTTCTTCTGGGAACCAGTTCCAGCTTCTGCCTTCAGTTGTAGCTTCTGCTGCTCCAATTACCGATACCTGCAAAGCCCAGGCCAAAAGTCCCTTATTCTAGGGCTTCTCTGCTTGTCCTCTCCTCCCTCATGATTACTTTTAACAGCTTCATTGCACTGTTGTGTGTCTGTACTTTATTTGTTCAACCTGTCACTTGAAATGGACATCTGAGCTGTTTCCAGTCTTTTCCTACTGCACATAATTTTGCAGTAACTAGACTCATATGCCCCTTGGGCAATTTTTCTTGGGGAGCAATAAGACTGGCAGGACCGAGGAGAAATAAATCTAAACAGAGAAGAGGAATGGCAAAAAAATTTTGTCAGGAAAGTACCAAAGCCCCCTCCAACCCTGGCCTGCACCCTAGCACATCAGAGCCAATCTGAGAGACAAACTTTATAGGCTTATGGACTCTGACCTTCTGCACCAAACTTGCTCCAACTTTCCAGAGCCATCACCTTGAAGCATGCTGAACATATAGGCAGATTGTCAAGGGTGAGAGATGCCTCCAGAACAGGAATGTAATCCAGAGAACCTGCTTCTCTCTCAGGGCAACTCACAATAATATATCAGATCCTTCACAAAAGAAAAAAATATGTATATCTCTAGGGCTCCTACCTTTTCTCCAGGGTCTTCTGTGTTGTGTACTGGACCTCTGGTGAGACCCATCCTTGTGATTTCAGATTTGGGGTCTGAACAGGCTGAGTGGGTATGGGGGTCATTGGCAGCCCTATCACCTCCCCTCCACCCTTATCTCACTGCCCAGCACCACACAGCCATCCCTACTTGAAACTTTATCCTTATACCTTCTCCAGGTGGGAGCCAGCATAAAGCAGAAATTGGTTCTTTGTGCAGGGTTAGTGCCTGATCATTACTCCTGGCTTTCTCTCTTGGCCTCCAGACATGCCCACAAGGCTCTGCATAAGCAAGTTTGGGTCTCTAGCTGCTGACCATTACCAGCAGTTGCTCTGCTGTCTCGTCCAGGGCCAAACAGCCCATGCCACAGCTGAATGTGTTGAGTTATTTCCCCACATGTGACATCAGTTTCACAGAAGCCTGACAGGAAGTCTACCCAATTGCAACAGGAGTGCCACTGAAACCAGCCTGATGAGGGGACACGTGGGAACAGTGTCATCCAGTGCCTGGTTGTTTAATGATGCCCAGTGAGTACACTGGTGCATGATCCAGGTGTGACATGGTGCAAGCAATATGAATGGAACATACCTCCACCATTCATGTGGGGTCACCATCAGGGACACATCCTAAGTGTCGTAAAAGCTCCTACCCAAGACTAGGTTTTCCAGATCATGGACTTTACATGCCTAAAGGTTTAATGATGGTAACTCTTACCTCACTTTTTCACAGGAGACTTCCTGTTCACTGTATGCCCCACCCCTTTCCCCAGAATCCCAGGGATATCTGCAGAGTCCAGGTGAGCATCAATCCATGTGAGGGATGGAGGACCCTTTGCCCACACCCTCCTTTGGGGGCTCTAGAGAGCTTTTTAAGGAAAGTCCCAGCTTTGTACTAGGGAGGAGGCTACAGAGGTGGTACATCTCCCTGGCACTGAGCATCAAGACGATCCCAGACAGGTAATGCCAGAGGAAGGGGTGCTCTCCTGTGCTGTGAGTGCTTTCAGAGTAGACAGAAACATGTTTCCTGCAATCCACATATACTGAAAACCTAAATTATCCATGCAGGTAGGAGCAAAGCAATTCACAAAGAGAAATGGTAGAATTTCTTGATTCCCAAAGCAGCGTTGATAGACAGCAAGAGTGATGTCATGCAAAAAAAATGCATGAGTCTAAAGATAGAAATAGCATCTTAAGGATATTCAAGTATCGATTCCAAAAGTATTATTTAAAAAAAAATTTTAGTGTTTTCACGTGATGTACATTGGGACAAATCAAAAGAAATACAAATATTAAATGTCATATGGAAGTTAAACCCACTGATTATTAGACTTAATCATGAACATATAGGGAAACTACCTGCCTCAAACTTTCTGCCACTTTGATAAATCACAAAGTGGTGGTGATGAGGAGACTTGTTTGGGGCTATGGTCCTACTACAGGAAAATGGGGGAAGAGTGATCAAAGCAAGATGGGACATTAGTAACCCCTTTATCTGTGTAAATGTAGAAGCAGACACTTCTTAGAGGGGGCTCTCTAATAACACTGAGGATGTCTCATATACACATATTTGTGCAAAACTAAATAAAATGAAAGCGGTCCATGTATGAAGGCCCAGGGAATCTTCTTAGGTTTAATCAAATAATCAGGCTTACTTAGCTCTCAGATTCACTCAGAAGGATAGCAGACAGAATCAAAGCATTTCAAGGGAGCAGCATCTGATCATTCTCTTCAGTGGGAGAAGTTCTTGAAACAGTCCATAATGCAGCCCAGGTGCTGGTCTCTGCCCACCTCGTCCCTAAGTGACAGCTTAGGTGGAAGATGAATTTACACCTGTGAAAGTGGCATCTACCCTGTGGTAGAATCCTCATCATTTTGGAGTCAATGCCTTTTGCATCAAGTTCATGTGCATAGCTTCCAGACCCCTGGTAAGTGCATGCCCAATTACAAGGGTCACTGCATTCAGAGATGCCCAAGCTATGTATGGGTTCCCACACTTGTTATAATTCGTCAGATATTCCTCCTAGCCAAATACAAGTGACCAAGCAGAAGCCATTTTTACAATAGATAATTTTGTCTAGAAAGTTAGCTGACATTCTTCCTTTCTTAGGTTTCCTAAAAAGAGCTAGAGATTTAGTCTGAGATTAAATTTGTCCTGGAGAAATAGAAAGGGTATTAAACTTTTACCCGCAAGAATGAAAGTGATTTACAGTTACTTGTTTTCTTTATCAAGCATCATTTTATTTTTCAAATTACTTAAAAGAAACACATTCCATGTTTTGTTTGTGTGCTTATCCAAAAAAAAGCATTGTGATGCTTAGTGTAAAAAGATTTTAAAGGTTTTTAAATTGTAAACCATTTAAGCAACCTAATTAGATCAAACACATCTGGGAATTTCTGAGTATGTACACGAGGAAAAAGTTAGTTAAAGCAACCTGACTTTTAAAATCTTGGATCATTCACTAGCTTTCTGAACGCTCAATGTCAAAAAAACTGATATGAAGAATTAAATACTATTGACCACAAGAGGGAAGCCTAGTCCCGCTTTTACTACGCTTTAGGAAAAAACAAAAAACAAAAAAAAAAAACCTCAAAGGAAAGCCATGTTTACTAAGAAGCTTTAAAATATTCACCAATAAACACAGTTTACAAGACAAAACAACTGTCATCCCCACCTGAGGCTGCATTTGTGATGGGAGTGGTTTTAGTGTTTTGAATGGACTCGTTCTTGGACTCCACATATTACTGGCTATAGAGTTAGAGACGTGATTTACAAAACTACCTTCCCACTTTCTAAGTGAGACATTGACCAAAGGTCTAGACTTCTGTAAATCTTGGTTTCCTCAGAATAAATTGGAAATATAATGGTAGAAAATATAATGGTAATATTTAAGATGATATTTACTATTTTATTAGTAATATTTTAATTGGTAAGGGAGAAAGACCGCACCAAAAAAAAAAAAAAAAAAAGACTTTCAGTAAAACCAGTGACAGTTCTCTGGCCGATTTCTCACCTTTCTTTCTACCATAAAAACTTCAAAGTTCAAAAGTAACCTTATATCAAAAATAGGTAATTCTCTCTCATCATAGTTAGATAAAAACATTGATTTTGCTAAAGCATTTTACGGCATTGGTCATTTCTCATGTATTATCCTATCTAAGTCTTGAAATGCCCTGTGTGTTAGATGACATTCATCCACTCATGTTCTCCCATGTTCTACTGTGCTCACCTAACAAACTTCCCTCTTACACTGCACGCTTGACCTGTGCTATGTCAACGCGAACGAGAGCCACCTTCTCATCATGACCTCTATTTTTTGAAAATTTCTTTCATTTGTCATAACATTCAGACTTGAAACCTAACTACAAGGTACTTTTTGATCATTTTCTACCACCTTCCTTATCCTAATCCAGCCAGTAAGCAGTCCTAGGGATTCATTCCTCACGTTTAACTTTGCCACGGGGTGGCAAAGATGATAGATGGAGCTGGAAATGGCTCTGAAAATAATTTGCCAAAACGTGGAAAGAACAGAAGGTTGAAGGAGTGAATCAGCCATTGTCCAGGCGCAAGGAGGCAGCTGGTGAAGGCAGCCACTCTCAGGCTTCACTGGTGATTTTTCGAATGAAACTTTTCCTTCACAGTCTCTCAACTACCAAGTTCAGCCTATTAGAAGAGAAAAGAAAATTGGGAATTATACAACAATCTGACTCTAGATGTTCAAATCATAACAATGGGGCCTGTGGAAATATTCTGAGATGTGGATTTGAAGTTTCCAACCCCTCTCCCCACGTGTGTGTGTGTGTGTGTGTCTGCAATTCCTTATTTACAAAAGCTAAACAAAGAAAAGTGATTTTGCACCCCTGAGAGCCTGTACAAACTCAGGCCTTTGAAACATCAGATTTCAAGTGGAGGTAAAGAAAAAAATGAATCAAACTCTCAAACTCTCATCCTCCCAGGGTAGAGATGAGCCCAAACACCACGGACCCCTTTATTCACACAGGACATCTTAGGAAGGTCCATTAACCCATCATCCCAGCACATTTGTTGATGTCATCAGTTGGCAGTTTTCAGTCTGACACGGGTTTATTTCAGCAGATTAGCCTTTGCCCCCTCTCAGGATGGAGAGGAGACATGATAGAGAACAAGGAGAGTTTTTTACATGGGGACTTGGGGAGGAAATGCCTAGATCAATATCCTCAAAGATCCTCTGGTAGGAAGTCCCCAGCAGGAGAAATACCATGAAGACTCTGAATGCTAGAGGGAAAAGGAGGGAAAGGCAGATAAGGAAGGGGCTGGAGGCTCTCAGAGCTCAAACCACACAAACATGAAGCAGAGAGGTCCCAGACTTGACCTGGGTCCAAGGAGAAAGCGATCTCATTTCCAAGCCCTCACCTTTTACTCCAAAATAACATTTTCTCTGGTTCTAAGTTTGGACTGTGGGGAGAACCCGAGTGAACTATGGGGGAAATAGAGATACAGAGATAGAGGTAGAGAGATATATTTGCATTTAGTAGTTCTTTTTTTTTAATTCCTATTTGCTTCTATGGTCTTGTCTGTATAGTAGGGAATAAAACCAAGAATATTACCTTTCCCAGGCTCTCCCTACCCCCGGTTTCTGAATGTGGTCTACATTCTGCCAGTGAAACTTAGGAGCGCGAGATTCGGGAAGCAGAGACAGGCTGAAGGTTTCTCAGGTCGTGGATACAAGGGTTCACAGACAGGGATCTTGTGTTGGCAGCATCCTTGTGTTCCCAAGACATTCCTTCCCCCTGAGCTCTAAAGGAGCCATGATGTCAGCAGTGGTTCCTACAGGTCCCTCCCTCTCAAAGTTAGGGGTCTGTACTGACTTGTGCTCCTCCAGGCTTCCAAAAGTTTTGAGGTGTAATTCCCTATAATAGAGTAGAATTGTAATAAATAATCCCATTTAGGGTGTCCTCAGGGATTTCTACTTCCTGAATGAACTCTGACTGGTACAGAGGCTCCTCGCCTTTTAACGCTACCGAGACAACCTCATTCAGGTGCCCTCAGAAATTCCCTCAAACACACAGGAAGTTAGGGGTCAGGAGGAAACAGGGAACCATGATTAATGTCCAAATAGAAACTTCTTTCTCATCACAGAGAAAGGGAACTCAAAGTCTATTCTAAAGATTCCCCAGTTTAGTAATCTCATGAGGAGAACCAATCAGTGTTTTAGGACTAAATGACATCATAAGTTGCTGAGCAACATCTTGGGTTGAAGGTGCTATTACAACATGTAGAACACAGAGACATATATAGTCTCTGAGTTTACTGTACATATATTGAGCATCTTGTAAGAACAAGGCATTGTGGCAGCCAGCAAAGGGCAAGCACAGAAAAATTATATTGGTTAGGTGTGATTAGAGGAGGTTAGGATAGAGAAGATTACAAACCTAAATTATAGGATCAGACTCTCAGCAGAGACTGATACTGTAAAAGTCTCCTCTGGCCCATTCCAGTGCCTCCAGGACACACAGTCCTCAACAATTTTAGGGCAGAACTGTGTGTGCGTCCTCCCAGGCATCCAGAAGTCAGGATGTTCAAAGCCCTTAGATACCGGCTTCCCTGGTGGCGCAGTGGTTGAGAGTCCGCCTGCTGATGCAGGGGACACGGGTTCGTGCCCCTGTCCGGGAAGATCCCACATGTCGTGGAGCGGCTGGGCCGGTGAGCCATTGTCGCTGGGCCTGTGCGTCCGGAGCCTGTGCTCCGCAACGGGAGAGGCCACAACAGTGAGAGGCCAGCATAAAGAAAAAAAAAAAAGCCCTTAGATACAATCCAAAAATCAGCCATGTGTAGAGTCTTGGCTCTTCTGAACTGGGAGGGGAGAGTAGTAGGGCAGGATGAGACCTCAGCAGTGTAAAAAACACTGTGGAAAACCCACCCTAAGTATATGTGTCATGACTGATCTTCAAGAGTAAACTCACCGTCTCATGAGCCGCCGCACTGCCAGGTCTCTCCTCCTTGGAAGTATTTGGATTCCAGCCCTTTCTAGGGTTGGTTTAACACTTTCCTTTCTGTTTTGCTATATTTTCAAAAAATGAGGGTCAGTCAACATGTGCTAACTTTCAGTATTCTCAACAGTGAACATCAAGATAAATTCTTTGAATCAGAACTTTCATCATGAGGAAATAATGGTAAAGCCCTCCTACCGGTTGTTATCTCTAGTCTTCCAGGGAATAAGCTCTGCCCCATTTACTCTCTTTATTCATCTATCTGATTCTTCAGGAAACGTATGTGCCCAAAAGTCTTTTCCAATCTCAGGACATATTTAAGGTAATGGGAGTTAGGAATAGGTTTCCCCCTTTCCGGTCTACTATCTCCAGTAACCACTACCTACGTTCCAAGGTGTAGCTTTCCATACATCTCCAGCTTTGGGAGTGTTGGAACTCAGAGTTTCTCTTCTGATGTTCTCCTGAACTGTCAGGGATCCCAAACTCTTGGGTAGAGTTGGCCACCTTGGAGTCTAGGACACTGGAGGGAGCCTGAAGCAGTAAGAGACGCCTTAAGGGCAGCTCTATCACCCAACACTGCCAAGATTCAGGCATTCCTCATAGCCTGACCATTTACCTTCTTTTTAGATGAACTACTGTCCCTTAAATAAATTCCCCGGCTGTCACAGCACAGAGACATGACCTGCCACTAACTCTTATCTTAGGATATTTCCATTGATTCTATCCTCACTAATGTGCTTCAGGCAGATCCATTTCTGGCACTGGGATTGGGATGGAAGAGTCTCTGAGTGATTGCCCATCATTCCTGAAAACTCGATTTTTTTGTTCTTTTTGTTTGGTTGTGAGTTTGTTTGATTGATTAAGAAGTTCCTTTTCATCTAATGAACAAAGCATCACCTTTCCTGGACCCTTTGCAAAAGCCCATCCCTTAGCAACAGCAGTGTCATATCAAATGATTTTTCTGATTGGCTGCAGCTCAACTAATTTTAAATTTTAATCAGTCGGACTCTGAAACCCTACATTCTCTTTACTTGTATTCCAGTCTGTTGTGACCCACCTTGAGCTCTACTGACCCTCATCGAGACACCTAAAAAGAAAATGGCCATAATTGGAGTCCCAATACCAGGATTTTTCATCACTGTCCTGATAAGCCTTCAGGAATCATGGGCTATCACAGGTAAGTGCTGAAAGAATCAAAAGTAGGGATAAATAAGTTCTGAGAGCATCGCAGAAGTGAACTGTGGACATTTGAAAGACAATCTTTGGAGTGAAAAAGAAGAGTGACAGGTATTTTCTCGGTCTAACTCTAATGTTATAATAAATTGTAGTTACAAGAGTTCTCTGCTCACCAGCAATTGAAGTAAAATTTAGATTAGAGAAGCAAAACTCAATTGTATACTGATTAATACTATTGACTTTTATATAAGCCAAACTTTCAGGGAAATATTTTCTGACAGGCATTAACAAGATACCTTTCTGCTCTTTAAATTTTCATTCCTGGAAAATTAGTAAAAATTAAAAAACTCATGTAATTTCATGAGGATTAAATCAGAAAAAAATATGAGATTTCTTGGCGCCTGTTCTTAACTATTTTTGCCACGGTAGCTATCTTTTGGCCTGTCAATTCTGTCAGCCTATTTGGAGCACAGACATTATACTAAAGATCACTAGAAAGGAAAATCACCAAAAAGCAACCGTTCACCCAAGGGAGGGGGAAGGGCAGCCATGCTGATATGAATTGCATTTAATTTACTGTCTCTTGGGACGGTGATAACCCCAGTTACAGTGGATCGTAAAAGGATCTTTGGTCGCTGTAACTTAATAATATTCTTAAGAGAGTAGAAAAATTGAGTAAGGAAGTGAAGTGTCTGATATTACTCTCTACCATCTCCAGAGCAAATATTGTGCCGTTGTGAAGGTGTACTGTGAAAAAACATTCTTCGCCCAGAGTGACCCCCAAAGAAGGTGGCAGGTAGACTGGAAATAAGTAAAGTAATAACCTAACTCCAAGACCCATGATGACAGTGTAGGTTTTTATTGCCCAGAAAGAGCCACATACAAGGATGCCTTCCAGGAAAGATAGCTTCCCCTGGAGCTAAAAGAGGAAGTTAGAATGTGTGTGTGTGTGTGTGTGTGTGTGTGTGTGTGTGTGTGTGTGTGTGTGTGTGTGTCTAGCTGCAAATCCTAAATAAATCCCTAGGTTTATCAATAGACAGTCAGATTTTAAAAGCCACCGCTCATTTACATGCACCACAGAGACAGCATACTCTTCAATTGTAGCTTTCTTATTTCAAGTCCATTATTCCCTTGGTGTAGATTATTCTCACTATCAACCATAATAGAATATGTCCCTCAATGACAGTCTCAATCTAAAGATCTTTAAGGTGCAAGGGAATGTTGGTGAGGTCAATCCAAATATAGTACTTCCCTCAGAGGGATGCAGGGTGTGGGTGTGGATACAGGAAAGTGAGTGCTCTACAATGCTACAAGATCTCAAACTTAATTATTTGCGTACCACAATCTCCAGTTATATAGTCCATGGGTCTGGCCCTTAAACATAAAGCAGTTTCTGATGCTAAAGTACTTGTTGTAATCCCGATGATATACTAAGAAATTACTTAAAACTAGTCTCATTTCATCTTAAAAACAAACCCAACATGGAAGCAAAACCACAGTAGAATATAATGGGAAAACTGCATATAAATAGATAAAGTAAACTACTCAAGATCACTAGGTAGCTGAACGAGAATTCGAGATTTAATTTGATTCCAGAGTTCAAACCCAACCTTTTAAACATTGTTTCTCTCTTCTTAGAGTTATGGTGCTCTGAGACATGCCCTGGGATTCTGGCTTAAATTATTTAATTCCTAGGTCAAGAGAGTGAGAGAACATTTCTCTCTTAGGGGCGACTGCTGAAATTCTAAAGAGGGAATCATTTCTCAGGCAGTAACATAGAGACAAACAAAAGCTTCACGAGACTCTAGTTTTTCAGCCCTCATTTCCTCAATCCACACTCTCTACATTGAACCTTTGCTTGTCCACTCCCAGCTCTGTTGAACACGAATGTCCTTCACCCAGGCCTCATCTTCCCACTCATCCCTACTCTCCATCACTCCTCCTTTCCACTTGGCCCTCTCTTTCCACTACCCCTGCCCACATGTGTGTGTCTCACATCCTGGGTTCTTCTTCAACTCTCTCTCCTGGTTCCCACCCTAATTCCCTTTCTTGTCTTTTCAGAGGATCACGTGATCATCCAGGCTGAGTTCTCTCTGTCCCCTGATCAATCAAACGAGTTTATGTTTGACTTTGATGGTGATGAGATTTTCCACGTGGATATGGAAAAGAGGGAGACAGTGTGGCGGCTTGAAGAATTTGGAAATTTTGCCAGCTTTCAGGCTCAGGGTGCATTGGCCAATATGGCTGTGGGAAAAGCCAACCTGGACATCTTGATAAAGCGCTCCAACCACACCCCAAACACCAATGGTAACTCTCTCTGTTGCACTCCTAGGCTTGGGAATTGTAGCTTTAAATAGATACTTCAGCTCTTTGGGTTATGTTACTGTGACTGCCTTTCCCTCCCAGGGACCTGTTCTTGCCATATGCAAGCTCCAAATTCTCATGCCACCAGCCCAAGAACTTTATGAGTTTGTTTCTTTCTTGATGTGCTCACATCTCATCTCTAGCATCTACAGTCTCTCATAAAGTCATTGCCCTGAATCCATGCTGGGGGAGCCAGGAATGAGGTCCTTGGGTATCTTACACCTCAATGTTGGTTCCCGTTCATGGGGGAGGGTATCAGAGCTGGGTATCTGAGACCATGACACAGATTCTCAGGGCACAATTTCGATTGCTTTTTCAGCCTTGGTGGGAGGGAGGAGGGCAGGGTTAAGCAGGGGAGGCTAATTTCTGTCACCTGTCCCCCAGTACCTCCAGAAGTGACTGTGCTCTCAAACACCCCTGTGGAACTGGGAGAGCCCAACATCCTCATCTGTTTCATCAACAAGTTTTCTCCACCAGTGATCAATGTCACATGGCTTCAAAATGGCAAACCTGTCACCACAGGAGTGTCAGAGACAGTCTTCCTGCCCAGGAATGACCACCTTTTCCGCAAGTTTCACTACCTCCCCTTCGTGCCCTCAGACGAGGATGTCTACGACTGCAAGGTGGAGCACTGGGGTTTGGAGGAGCCTCTTCTCAAGCACTGGGGTAAGAACCATCCTTCAATCTCCTGTATTTTATGGTTTTCTCCTGTGATGCATGTGTCTGGCCCTTTGGGGCCACAAGTCCCCTAACTGTTTCATAACAGCTGCTCCAGTTCCTGTTCCTGGTCTCCCATTGCTCAGCTTTCCCCACTTGTAATCTGTAATTCCCTTAATACATCATCCTGTCTTCCTCTTATTTAGTTGATGAAAAAATATTCTTTTGACTAAGTACCCTATATTTGATCCTAAGTGCTGCTCCCTACCACATGCATTACTTCTGTACTCTGATTTATTTTTCCCCAGAGTATGAAGCTCCAACCCCCCTCACAGAGACCACAGAGAACGCAGTGTGTGCCCTGGGCCTGGTTGTGGCTCTGGTGGGCATCATTGTTGGGACGATCTTCATCATCAAGGGTGTACGCAAAGGCAACACTGTTGAACACCGAGGGCCTCTGTGAGGCACCTGCAGGTGGGTTTGATGTGGTCAGAGGAAGACATATATGGAATGATCCAGAGGAAGGAAACAGAGTGAGGGAAAGGACATGTGATGCCTTTAAGGGAAAATAAGTGCAAAAGTCATGGCCCTTGATTTATCTTTGCTGGACAAAATCAGACATTGCCGTCATCTGATATTCCAAAGCCTCACAGTCCTATGTCCCTTTCCATACATGTGCCCCTAAAACCACACCTCCTGTCTTAGAACTTATCTCCAGTGCCTAAAATAATTGTTTCACATTAGAATACTGAGTCCTGTGATCTGGGAAAGTCAACTTCAAGATTAAGACTCTTCCTGGCTTATATTTCCTGAGCAGGATATCTGTTCTGAAGCATTTCCAGAGCTTCACTCTTTGGAGTTTAGGGTAGATTCATTGTATGAAGTGGAAATCTCTTGGAGGCCAAAGCCTGTTTTTGCCCCTCCATTCTGAAAAATAGTGTCAGAAGGTCTAAGAGAAAGTAAAGCATGGTCTGCTCATTCACGCTTACTTGGAAGGTTTGAAAGGTTGTATTTACAACCGGTCACACAAATACTAAGAGACTGTTCCAAAGTCAAAGGATTAAAGGTGAAGAGGAAGGAATCTAAAGGTGAGAGCTCAAAATATTCATCTTAAACTCTATAGTAACTGTGTGTGTCCTGCTGCAGGTAATGGACTTTGTTAAAGAGAAGATCGGTGAAGATATTTCTGCTTTAATAGCTTTACAAACCCGGCAGTACTCCGATTTTTCACCTCAGTGACAGCAACCATCCTTCAGCACTTCCCAACCCTTTAGCTACTCTAAGAGTAAAGACGCCTTCTACAATCTCCAAATTCTAATGTCTAGTTATTCCCTATCTATTGCTCCTTCCTGTATTGGCTTTCCCTCCATTTTCCACTGTCTTTTTATTATCACCATGTAATGCCTTTGGAATAGAGCCCATAGGATCCTTTCTCTGCTATGGAACCTTTTGAATGTTCTATGGGCTATCTCTTGTAAAGTTATTATTTTGAGTTTCTTCTGACTGCAATTGTGATTTTTCTGAATACAATAAACTTTGAGTCGGTCTTCAGTGGAGTTTTTGGTATCTGAGCCAATTCTTCATGGTGGCTGGGGAGTATATGTGATCCTTTCATCCTGAAATGTCTGAATGTTAAATGTATCTTATAGGCTCTGTATTTAATCAGAAATAGCCTGGTTCATTAGGACTCAAGTCCATTCAGAGGATCTTCCAGCAATCCAGTTGCTGTGGTCTGGTCCTCATATAGAAAACCCTAGAGTAGAGTTTATTTGTTGAGAGATGACTTAGCAACAGGTTCATAATCTGGTTTGGATTCTTCAGCTTCCAAATCAATGAGATATCTGGATCTTCAGGAGAGTGAATCTTAAATCCTAAGGAAGACTTCTGATAACGGATGAGACAGATGGTGGGGAACAGATGGTGGTGGAGCGGTGAGAAGAATAGAGGAGCGTTCATATACATAACAGGATATCTAAATCAACACCACGCATTTTAGACTTAAGGAGGCATGAGATTGGACACTGAGATTGACATTACCACTTTCTTCTTTTTTTTAAATATATTTATTTGACTATAATTGCTTTACAATGTTGTGTTGGTTTATGCTGTATAACAAAGTGAATCAGCTATACGTACACATATATCTCCAAACCCCCTCCTTCTTGCATCTCCCTCGCACCCTCCCTATCCCACCCCTCTAGGTAGTCACAAAACACAGAGCTGATCTCCTTGTGCTATGTAGCTGCTTCCCACTAGCTATCTATTTTACATTTGGTAGTGTATATATATTAATACCACTCTCTCACTTCATCCCAGCTTACGCTTCCCCCTCCCCGTGTCCTCAAGTCTATTCTCTATGCCTGTGTCTTTATTCCTGTCCTGCCCCTAGGTTCATAGGAAGCATTTTTATTTTTTTTTATTCCATATATATGTGTTGTGTTAGCATGCTGTACTTGTTTTTCTCTTTCTGGCTTACTTCACTCTGTATGACAGACACTAGGTCAATCCACCTCACTACAAATAACTCAATTTTGTTTCTTTTTATGGCTGAGTAATATTCCATTGTATATTTGTGCCACATCTTCTTTATCCATTCATCTGTCGATGGACACCTAGATTGCTTCCATGTTCTGGCTATTGTAAATAGTGCTGCAGTGAACATTGTGGTACATGACTCTTTTTGAATTAATGTTTTCTCAGGGTATATGCCCAGTAGTGGGATTGCTGGGTTGTATGGTAGCTCTACTTCTGGTTTTTTAAGGAACATCCATACTGTCCTCCATAGTGGCTGTATCAACTTACATTCCCACCAACAGTGCAAGAGGGTTCCCTTGTCTCCACACCCTCTCCAGCATTTATTTTTTGTACATTTTTTGATGATGGCCATTCGGACCAGTGTGAGCTGATACCTCATTGTAGTTTGATTTGCATTTCTCTGATGATTAGTGATGTTGAGCATCCTTTCATGTGTTTGTTGGCAATCTGTATATCTTCTTTGGAGAAATGTCTGTTTAGGTCTTCTGCCCATTTTTGGATTGGGTTGTTCGTTTTTTTGATATTGAGCTGCATGAGCTGCTTGTATATTTTGGAGGTTAATCCTTTGTCAGTTGCTTCATTTGCAAATATTTTCTCCCATTCTGAGGGTTCTCTTTTCGTCTTGTTTATGGTTTCCTTTGCTGTGCAAAAGCTTTGAAGTTTCATGAGGTCCCATTTGTTTATTTTTTTTATTTTCATTTCTCTAGTAGGTGGATCATAAAGGATCTTGCTGTGATTTATGTCATAGAGTGTTCTGCCTGTGTTTTCCTGTAAGAGTTTGATAGTGTCTGGCCTTACATTTAGGCCTTTAATCCATTTTGAGTTTATTTTTGTGTGTGGTGTTAGGAAGTGTTCTAATTTCATTCTTTTACATGTAGCTGTCCAGCTTTCCCAGCACCACTTATTGAAGAGGTTGTCTTTTCTCCATTGTATATTCTTGCCTCCTTTATCAAAGATAATATGACCATATGTGCATGGGTTTATCTCTGGGCTTTCTATCCTGTTCCATTGATCTATATTTCTGTTTTTGTGCCAGTACCATACTCTCTCGATTACTGTAGCTTTGTAGTATAGTCTGAAGTCAGGGATCCTGACTCCTCCAGCTCCATTTTTCTTTCTCAAGATTGCTTTGGCTATTCGGGGTCTTTTGTGTTTCCATACAAATTGTGAAATTTTTTGTTCTAGTTTTGTGAAAAATGCCATTGGTATTTTGATAGGCATTGCATTAAATCTGTAGATTGCTTTGGGTAGTATAGTCATTTTCCCAATGTTGATTCTTCCAATCCAAGAACATGGTATATCTCTCCATCTGTTGGTATCATCTTTAATTTCTTTCATCAGTTTCTTATAGTTTTCTGTATACAGGTCTTTTGTCTCCTTAGGTAGGTTTATTCCTAGGTATTTATTCTTTTTGTTGCAATGGTAAATGAGAGTGTTTCCTTAAGTTCTCTTTCAGAATTTTCATCATTAGTGTATAGGAATGCAAGAGATTTCTGTGCATTACTTTTGTACCCTGCTACTTTACCAAATTCATTGATTAGCTCTAGTAGTTCTCTGGTAGCATCTTTAGGTTTCTTTATGTATAGTATCATGTCATCTGCAAACAGTGACAGTTTTACTTCCTCTTTTCCGATTTGGATTCCTTTTATTTCTTTTTCTTCTCTGATTACTATGGCTAAAACTTCCAAAACTATGTTGAATAATAGTGGTGAAAGTGGGCAACCCTGTCTTTTTCCTGATCTTAGATGAAATGGTTTCAGTTTTTCACCATTGAGGACAATGTTGGCTGTGGGTTTGTCACATATGGCCTTTATTATGTTGAGGTAAGTTCCCTCTATGCCTACTTTCTGGAGGGTTTTTATCATAAATGGGTGTTGAATTTTATCAAAAGCTTTTTCTGCATCTCCTGAGATTATCATATGGTTTTTATCCTTCTATTTGTTAATATGGGTTATCACACTGATTGATTTGCATGTATTGAAGAATTCTTGCATTCTCTGGATAAAGCCCACTTGATCGTGGTGTATGATCCTTTTAATGTGCTGCTGGATTCTGTTTGCTAGTATTTTGTTGAGGATTTTTGCATTTTGTTCATCAGTGATATTGGCCCTTAGTTTTCTTTCTTTGTGACATCTTTGTCTGGTTTTGGTATCAAGGTGATGGTGGCCTTGTAGAATGAGTTTGGGAGTGTTCCTCCCTCTGCTATATTTTGGAAGAGTTTGAAAAGGATAGGTGTTAGCTCTTCTCTAAATGTTTGATAGAATTTGCCTGTGAATCCATCTGGTTCTGGGCTTTTGTTTGTTGGAAGATTTTTAATCATAGTTTCAATTTCAGTGCTTGTGATTGGTCTGTTTATATTTTCTATTTCTTCCTGGTTCAGTCTCAAAAGGTTGTGCTTTTCTAAGAATTTGTCCATTTCTTCCAGGTTGTCCATTTTACTGGCATATAGTTGCTTGTAGTAATCTCTCATGATCTTTTGTATTTCTGCAATGTCAGTTGTTACTTCTCCTTTTCTATTTCTAATTCTGTTGATTTGTGTCTTCTCCCTTTTTTCCTTGATGAGACTAGGTAATGGTTTATCAATTTTGTTTATCTTCTCAAAGAACCAGCTTTTAGTTTTATTGATCTTTGCTATTGTTTCCTTCATTTCTTTTCCATTTATTTCTGATCTGATCTTTATGATTTCTTTCCTTCTGCTAACTATGGGGGTTTTTGCTCTTCTTTCTCTAATCGCTTTAGGTGTAAGTTTAGGTTGCTTATTTGAGATTTTTCTTGTTTCTTGAGGTAGGATTGTATTGCTATAAACTTCCCTCTTAGAACTGCTTTTCCTGCATCCCATAGGTTTTGGGTCATCGTGTTTTCATTGTCATCTGTTTCTAGGGATTTTTTGATTTCCTCTTTGATTTTTTTCAGTGATCTCTTAGTTAACTTTTTGTAGTGTGTTGTTTAGCCTTCATGTGCTTGTATTTTTTCAGCTTTTTTCCTGTAATTGATATCTAGTCTCATAGCATTCTGGTCAGAAAAGATACTTGATATGATTTCAATTTTCTTAAATTTACCAAGGCTTGATTTGTGACCCAAGATATGATCTATCCTGGAGAATGTTCCATGAGCACTTGTGAAGAAAGTGTATTCTGTTGTTTTTGGATGGAATGTCTTATAAATAATCAATTTAGTCCATCTTGTTTAATGTGTCATTTAAAGCTTGTGTTTCCTTACTTATTTTCATTTTGGTTGATCTGTCCATTGGTGAAAGTGGGGTGTTAAAGTCCCCTGCTATGATTGTGTTACTGTCGATTTCCCCTTTTATGGCTGTTAGCATTTGCCTTATGTATTGAAGTGCTATGTTGGGTACATAAATATTTACAACTTATGATCCATTGATCATTATGTAGTGTCCTTCTTTGTCTCTTGTAATAGTGTTTATTTTAAAGTCTATTTTGTCTTATATGAGAATTGCTACTGCACCTTTCTTTTGAGTTCCATTTGCATGGAATATCTTTTTCCATTCCCTCACTTTCAGTCTGTATGTATCCCTAGGTCTGAAGTGGGTCTCTTGTAGACAGTGTATATACAGGTCTTGTTTTTGTATCCATTCAGCCAGTCTATGTCTTTTGGTGGGAGCATTTAATCCATTTACATTTAAGGTAATTATTGATATCTATGTTCCTATTACCATATTCTTAATTGTTTTGGGTTTGTTTTTGTAGGTCTTTTCCCTCTCTTGTGTTTCCTGCCTAGAAAATTTCCTTTAGCATTTGTTGCAAAGCTGGTTTGGTGGTGCTGAATTCTCTTTGCTTTGGCTTGTCTGTAAAAGTTTTAATTTCTCCATCGAATCTGAATGAGATCTTTGCTGGGTAGAGTAACCTTGGTTGTAGGTTTTTCCCTTTCATCACTCTAACCATTTTCTTAACTTAGACTGAAACTAATTTTTATCACATTGAGTTATTATGAAAATGTCAAATTAAAATGCAAGCAAAATAGTTAGATATCATGCTTAGTGATATTATAAATTCCATTAGTTTTCTTCAAAATTTTTACAGCCTATTGATAAAAATCTAAGAGAAGCAAAATAAAAATAAGCCAAACAAGCACAAATCATGGCAGCATGACCTTTGAAGGGTAGCAGAATATGCCACCACACAATATGCCTCTTTGGCATAAGGATTATTTTGACCTAACAGGTGGCTTTAGATAATAGAATTTAAATTACTTGTTGGCCGCAGGAGTCTGCAATACCAAATATCTCCTGCAAATATCTCTGGTATTGTAGAAACTCAAATACAAAAAATTATTAAGCCACTTGGCTAAAAGAGATTAGTGCCTCTTCATGTACATTCTTTTATTTATTTGGTACAGGATGGTTTGGTTCATGGGGCCTATGAATAGATGCCTATTTCAGCCTCTTGGTATTTTCCTCCTGATAGCCATCATTGTTGACTCCCTGACGAGCTGTGTTCTCTCAAGGGTTTTATAGGTGTTCACAGCACCATTAATACATCAGATTGTCTCACTGTGCTTTGAGAAAGAGAAACAAGATGAACAATGAGATGAACAGCAAAAACCTTCTTCAAAAGTGATTTCATAACCTGTAAGTTTCACAGTGAAAAAAGTCACCCTGATGATAACTGAGTGTGCTAATAACAAACACATGAGAGGATGACCAAAAGGGGGGGACTGCTGAAGTAATTACAGAAGGAGGCCATTAGACTGAGATGGCTTGAATGCCTTGGTAGCCTGCATAAGCAAACCCAAACCCAAGCCAGATCTAATATCCGTTAATGCACTCGTATCCCAGAAAACGAATTTAAGAGCAACCAGTCACAAACACCCAACTAGGCTTTTGCAAGTAAGGCGGCCACTTAAGTTATAGCCAATCAAATAATTTCCTTTCTTTCCTACTGCCTCATGTTTATAAAAGTCTTTCCCCCAGCTTATGTTGATGGAGTGCTCCTAACCACTTTCGGTTTGGCACTGCTGGATTTGAGTTGATATTCCCTCAAATAAAGTCTTGAAAAAATTTTGGTGGGTCTCAGTTTACCAGATTGTAAATGATATTGTATACTTAATTTTTGTTTAATGCCTTCATTGCCATATATAGAATATAAATCGATTTTTTGGGTTGATTTTGAATTCTGCAACCTTGATGAACTTTCTTATTAGTTGTAGCAGTGGGGATTTTTTTTGAGGGGGGGAAGCATTCCTTGGAATCAAGAAAATGATACCATTTGCAATAGCATCCAAAAATGTCAATTATCAAGGAATAAATCTAATAAAAGATGAGTGAGATTTCTATAGTGGAAACTACAAATCATCATTAAGAGAAATTAATAGAACTACATAAATGATGAGAATACAAAATTTGGAGATCGATCATAAGAGTAAATATTTTAAAGATGTCAGTTCTCTCTAAATTAATCCAAATTCAGTAAAAATCTCATTAACATCATGGCAAGGAATTTTGTTTGCTGGCTTTCTTGCTAGTTTTGTTTCTTCACTGTTTTGGGGTTTTCTTGTTGTTGTTGGTGGTGGTGGTGGTGGTGGTAGTGGTGGTGGTGGTGGTGGTGTGGGAGGATTGCCAAGCTGAATTTAAAACTTCACATGTAAATACTATAGTCTTAGATTAGCCAAAAACATTTTGAAAAAAAAACTGGAAGAAATTCAGCACAAGATAATGAAAGCTATATGAATTAACATTGTGTGATATATTAATTGATATAGTGTGGTGTTGGCTCAAGTATAGACAAACTGCACAACAGAACAAAAGAGAAATTCTAGAAACAGATCCCCTCACAAATGCAATGCTCTGGTCTACGGTGACACTGCAGAGCAATGGGGGAAAGACGGTCTTTTCAATAAATGCTGCTAGGTCGTTTGAAGGTCCTTTTAAGGAAATTTAATGTGACACCTACTCAAATTTCAATAAAAACCAATTTCAGATGGATTGGAAAAATTTAGTAAGATTTAACATTGAAGCAAACGGGGCCTTGGATTTCAATTGACGGATGATCTAAATTTCTTTATCAGATGTACCACTATACAGATTGTCTTTTTTTTTTTTTTTTTTTTTTTTTTTTTTTTTTTTGCGGTACGCGGGCTTCTCACTGTTGTGGCCTCTCCCGTTGCGGAGCACAGGCTCCGGACGCGCAAGCTCAGTGGCCATGGCTCACGGGCCCAGCCGCTGCACGGCATGTGGGATCTTCCCGGACCGGGACACGAACCCGTGTCCCCTGCATCGGCAGGCGGACTCTCAACCACTGCGCCTCCAGGGAAGCTCCCAGATTGTCTATTTTGAGTCAGTTTTGGTAAATTATATGGAGTAGATTAAAGAAGGGTACAAATTATTTGCATTTATCTCATGGAGACGTAGATTGTATATCCCCTCCCCTTAAATCTGGACTGACCCTGTGCTCACTTAGACCATTATAATGTGATGGAAATTACTCCACACAAGTTCTGAGGCTAAGTTTGAAGAAGTCTTGTAGCTTTTACTTTCCTTTCTCGGGAGCCCTGAGGCATCAGGCTTGTCTTCACAGCTGATGGGACCACATAGCCCACGTTAGAGGCACTGGAACTTCATGCAGAGGGAGAGAGTGTCTCAGTGTCCCAGATGAGCCTCCAGAGGACCCCAGCCCCAGCTACTGTCTGACTGCAGCCATGTGAGAGACCCTCCATGAAAACCACCCACTAAGTTCAACCAACTCTTAGAATTGTGAAAAATCATCAAATAGCTACAGTTTTAAGTCACTAAGTTTGGGGATGATTTGTTACACAGAAATAGATCATGAAATTTAGTGTTTTTCAATGAATTTCATCTAAAATATCAAATCTACTGGCATAAAATTCTTTATAATATCTTCTTAGTATCTTTTTAATGCCTGTAGGATCTTTAGGAATATTATCTTTTACATTCCAGGTGTTAATAATTTGTAATTTAGATTTTTTTTCTGCTTTAGCAATCTTGTAGGTGATTTATTTAAAAAGTGAAAGAAAGAAAACCTTCTAGTTTTGTTAATTTTCTTTATTATACATTTATTTTCAATTGTATTAATTGTCTCTTTTACCTTTATTATTTCCTTTCCTCTATTTTTCAAGTTAAATTTACTTTTCCTAGATGCTTAAGATAAAAGTTTAGGTCTCGGGCTTCCCTGGTGGCACAGTGGTTGAGGGTCCGCCTGCCGATGCAGGGGACGTGGGTTCGTGCCCCGGTCCGGGAGGATCCCACATGCCGTGGAGCAGCTGGACCCGTGAGCCGTGGCCGCTGAGCCTGCGCGTCCGGAGCCTGTGCTCCGCAACGGGAGATGCCACAGCAGTGAGAGGCCCGCGTACCGCAAAAAAAAAAAGTTTAGGTCTCTGATTTTTATATATTTTTCCTTTTATAATATAAGCATTTAAATCTATAAATTTCCCTCTGGAGATTCCTTGGGTTGCATATCACATGTACTGAAAATCTATTTTAACATTCCCATAGTTTTCTAATTTCTCATCTGATTTATTCTTTGATAAGCCATGGATTATCTAGAAGTGTATTACTTCGTTTCCCAAAACCGGCTACTATCTCAGCTAAATATTCCTGATTACAGAATACAGAAAACTCAAGATAAAACAGAGAATGAAGCAAAGAAACCTACCAGACCCACATGTGACCAAAATTCAGGAATAAAAATAAAAACAATTATTGAAAACCTCTTGTTGGGGCTCAGGGAAGGCTATTCCCAAATATGCCACAATGGCATATTGATTATTTTGAACTAGTTACTTAAGAAATGGCCAATGCAAGAGGGACACTCTGACCCTCCTTCTGTCTCCCTGAAAGCAGGAAATAATCTCTCATGTGAAAGACGCACTCCCTGCATCTGAAGGTATGACACACTTATCACCATTCAGACCAAGAAACCTATATAAACAAACCTTGTTGCATCTTTAATTTATTGATACTACCTCAAGCCCAAACTTTGGTTAGATTCTTCGCTATTAGAGCACCCAAAACCTAAGTTTCTTTGTCCTGTCAATTACTCACAAACTTATTGTTTCTTTGTCTAAAAAGCATAAAAGCTACCTGCTTTGGCCACTTCTTAGGTCCTATTTCTAAAGACCTCCATGCACGCGAATTAAAATTTGTTTCTTTTTCTCTTGCTAATCTGTCTTGCATCAATTTTATTAATAGTCTAGCCACAGGAACTCAGGAAGGATAGAGAGGGAAATTCTCACCCTCCCGCTGCCTACCCTCCCCACCAGACACTCCCTTTCTCTCTCACTCTCTCTCTCTCTCTCTCTCTCTCTCTCTCCCTCTTTTCGTTTTTGCCTATGTTTTTCCTTGAAGCTCTATCAGGCAGATGCTTCTCACTCCACGTTTATTTGAGCAAAACTTTGTAAAAGAAATGTGGGTTAAAGATGAGTTCACATGAAAGGGAGGCCATAAGGCTTGAATATAAAAGGGACCAGGAAAGAATGAAGATAGGATACTGCTTTCAATATTCCGGATTTCCAGGTCAAGGGGCAGGGGCTGAGGAAGCCATCAGGGAGGAGATTTTCTGCAGGAGCAAACCAGATCTTGAGAAAGTACTCTCTTTGAGGATTAAAAGCCCAACAGGAAACACTTTCATGCTGCAAAGTAGCTAAGCCAGAAGGTTCTTTCTCTTATGAGTGTCATTATCTTCACTTCAGTTTAGGAGTCCTGCAAAAGACAGAAGATAGCATTGTTTTTACTACAAGCTAATTCTACAAGCAGCTTCTTTCCCCCTCTCCCAGGGTCTCATGTTAAAGCAGTATTGTAAGAAGGGAAAAAAAAATTCCTAGATCTCCCTGAGCCAAAGCTACTTTAGAGAACTGGCCTTTTGTTAAGTGGCCAGAAGAAGTTTAGAATTCAAAGTCTTTCCCATTATGTCTGTCTTGTCATCTCTACAACCAGTTCTAGGAGACCAAATCTATCTCTAAAAGAGGATTAAAGGGCATTACCTGTTGGCTGAAGTCCAGAGTGTCCTGGGAAAGAGAAGAGAAGATATATATTTAAAGGATATGGAAGGAATTCTGTCCCCAGCCCCAGGCCCCCACCTGATATATCTCTACCCCACAACATATCTCCCCTAATGCCAGGGTAGACAGGAGAGCAGACACTAGGAGCATGTGATCCATGAAGTTTCTGTCACACAAATCCAGTGTAATTTCATCAGCCTTTGTGTCTCTTCCCGCATTTGCCCCAGGATCTCCACCCAAAATCTCCATGCATGTTAACTCTTCTTTTATCTCTACAGGCCATCACCTCTTATTTTTCAACCATAAGTAACCATGAACTGTTGATTTCTGGATTTCTGGAAATTTGAGGTCAATAAAGGGGAAATAAAAGTTTTATACAGGGTCACTGATATACAGCGAACAAACTTGAGCAAAACCATCTTTCTTCCTCCAAAATAGTCTGTGGGGCATCTCAGCTGCCAACAGGTTCCTTACCTTTCTGATTCCTGAAGTAGATGAACAGCCCCACCCCAAGGAAGAGGAGTCCCAGAACAAAGGCCCCGATTCCACTCAGCATCTTGCTCTGAGCAGATTCAGACCGTGCCCCTGAGAAAAGAAGCTAGTTTTAGTGATTCTTATCCCAAATCCAACTTCTCTAATTGAGATTCTGAGATTGAGATCTTTGAGAATGGGGAAAGAAGGATGCCCTGGAAGAACTAGAATGACTGGTCATTTCTGGAAAAGAGGTTAAAAATACAGAGTAGCTACAAGGTTAAGACATTGAACCCATTTAAATATCACAGCCCTGACGTAAGGCCATGACTACAACATCTGATGGGTGAGGACCCTGGGGCTGAATGAGGTTAAGGAGCTTGTCTAGGGTGACAGAGCTAATAAAAGGCAGAACTGAGGTTGGACTCCCCTCATGTCAGGAAGGTCCCTATATTGTAGAGGATGTGCCCCTTCTCAGATCACAGTGAACATCTCAGAGAAACAGTGTCAGAAGTACAAGCCCAGCCTGAGACAGGAGACTGGTGCCCAGGGCCATGTAGTGACCATGACCTGAGATTTCATGGAGGCTCAAAACAGGGACACCTCTTTTCTGCATGTCAGGCAGAATTGCCTCCCAGGGGGTATAGGTACGTGTAGAAGATATCATAGGAGATCTGTAAACTATCAGAGGATTTCTATCACAGGATATTATAAGGTTCCTGTGATATCCTCAATAATAACCTCAGCTGAAGGAGAGGAGAACACAGAGCAAATGAACACATGCTGTGGGGAGAGGAGAAACCTGTCACTCAGGGGTAAGCAAGCCCCTCCTTGGTAGGTGAGGAACTTATGAGGCCAGAAAGCTTCTCACTCCATTCCACTGTGACAGGGCTGGTCCGGCTGGGGTGCTCCACGTGGCAGGTGTAGACCTCTCCACTCTGAGGGACTGTTTCAAGCATCACCATGGTCTGGAAGGTCCAGTCTCCATTACGGATCAGGCCTGTGGAGACCACCCCCGCCTCCTCTTCCTGGCCGTTCCGGAACCACCTGACTTCAATGTGGCCTGGATAGAAACCATTCACAGAGCAGACCAGGAGGTTGTGGTGCTGCAGGGGCTGTGTCTTTGCAGGATACACAGTCACTGTAGGCGCCACTAGGAGAGAAAAAGGTAGAGGGGATAAGTGAGGGACACAGAGTAAGTCTCGTTGGTTGGCTGCCTTTCTGCCCCCAGTCTCCAGTCTCCGGCAGGCCTCCCTGAAAGCTGGCTATGTAGCCCAACAGAAATTAGTGCCATAAGACTTGACTTCAATGCTTACAGTATGGGCCCATTAGATCTGGCAGATGTTCAGGAAATTTGTTTTCTATTGTTTTGTTTTTCATAGCATGAAAGAGTTATTCATTGTTGAATTGATGTGTTTACAAATCTTTGCACGGTATATAGTGTATTATTAATAGCATGATTTCTGGAGCCAGGGTGCCTGAGTTCAAATCCAGGCTCTGCCTCCTACTGACTGATCCTAGGTGAGGTTTAAAATTCCTCTGTGCCTCAGGTTGCTCACCTGTAAAGGGGGATAATAATACTAACTTACCTCTTAGGGTTATGTGAGGATTAATGTACCTGAAGTATGTGAAACGATGGCTGGAACTTAGTCTTTAATATATGTTAGCTATTTACTATCTTCATTTACTTGGAGAGAAAATATGACTCAAAGCAGTGTGGATAAATTAGGGGGCAGCTTGGGGTAGATGGGGAGACAGAAGATAAAATCCTGGGAATGCTACACTCACACCTTAGAACACCACAGAAAGGGTTCTACCCTGGGAAGCAGAAATAGACAAAGGTGACTCTTGAACTCTGAGTTGAGTTCCAAGGAAAGAATGATTCCTGAAGGGGAAAGAAAGGACCAAGTAAAGTCACTCATTAAAAAAAACAAACAAAACCAAAACAAAAGCTTATTATTACACTCAGCTGATCAATTCTTCTGCTTTGCAAAACAAGCAGATCTATTACTGGAATTGTATCATTTTACAATTGTCTTTCTTTTTAAGCTGGTATTTCAGTTCAGGGCAGGGTCTGAGACTCATTAATATGTGTGCTTAGTTCCTGAGACAACCCTTGACACCACCAGCCACAATAAACACAATTATTATTTGCAAAAGAGAAACCTGGGGGGGAAAACATTTTTACAATAATGCAAAGTGGTAGATTTAAGATTGATGGTAAATCATCACTAACAATTTTGCAGTATATTTCATTAAATAAAAATGTTTAAATTCCTAACTTGGAATATAATGAACAGAATCAAAACATAAACCACAAACTGGAGAAAAAGCTAAATCAAATGTCAGCAACTTGTTACTCTTAATGCATAGAGAACCCATAAAATCACCGAGAAAACCACCAGGACCCAGAGATAGTCAACAATAGATAATTCTTAGAGCCATAACAAAGGTTAGCCAATAAATATGTGAAAAATGTTCAAGAACCTTAGAAATCAAAGAAATTTTAAATAAAAACAAAAAGATATAAATTTTCAACTGTTTGGTAATGTTGAAAAAAGATCTAATAAAGGGGAATGTAAAGTAAAATGAGGTAAATTGTTACAAGTATAAAAAGGAAAACATGTAACTACTCAAATACTACTAGCGTTATAAAAAATAGTAACATCAGCATATTAAGTAACAAAATTATAATTCAAAAAGTTGATTTCACAATCATTTCAACTATGTAAAATATATATACTAAGGAGAAAAAAAGCAAGAAATTTAGACCTGAAATAAGCTTCAGAGAGATCAGAGGAGCCGCAGAGGCTCCCCTGCCTGCACCTGTCAAAAAGTAGTCTGACACCTTTTTCTCAGTGAAGTGCTCCTACACACAGACAGACGCGGCACACTTATTTCCGGGGTGTCAGGGGAGTAAGAGGGTGTGTGCCCAGAGCACGCTGTGACTCTTCTCCTCGCAGGCTCCCAATCCTTTCACTTTCCTCACCTCTCCTCCCCCAAACCTTCCCCCAACCATAGACACCTTGAAGTCCCTCCCTCATCTCTAACCGCTCACCCCAGTCGGGGTTTCCTCCCCTCCCTTACCCTCCCCCTCCCCTCCCCCACAGGGACCACCAAGGACACCCGGAGCCTCCCTCCTGCACCCCTCCCGCCACACCTCCCCTCCCTCCCGGGCCTCCCCACACCACACACTCTCTCCCCTCTCACAGTCACTGACAAAATCACACACGGTCTCCAGACAACAGGCTCTCACAGGAACCCGCCTAACTTGTACTTGCTCACAGCCCTACACACCCCCCGCCCCCCCGAACGCAGTCTCCTCTGTTCCCGTCCCCGTTTCTCTCTGTCTCTGTCTCAAACACACACTCACACGTACTGCGCCCCCGCCCGCTGGCCGCCCAGCCCCGCGCTCACCTCGCCGCTGCACCGTGAAGCTCTCCCCAATCCCGTAGTTGTGTCTGCACACCGTGTCCACCTCGGCCCGTCTCCGCTCCAGGAGGTCCTTCTGGCTGTTCCAGTACTCGGCGTCCGGCCGGCCCAGCTCGGTCACCGCCCGGTGCTCGCCCACGTCGCTGTCGTAGCGCACGAATTCCTCCCCGTTATAGATGTTTGTAACCAAGAGCCGCACCCGCTCTGTCCCATTAGAGAAACGACACTCGCCCTTAAACTGATACATGAAAAGTGCTGTGGGGACAGGAAAGATCTGATTACCTGGGCGGGCTCCTGGGAAGAGACTGAAGGCAATAACCACAAATGCAGGGCACCCAGACGGAGGACGGGGCACTGACACTCCTTTATTGGCTCCACTGGCACCCCCAACTACCCCACCGGTTCATCTTTGATCTGCAGGGTCAAGCGAGACCATGGTGGGTGGAGGAGACCCCTCTGATCCTAAGGCATTTGGGATGCAGTCAGCTCTGTACTTGGCTGGAGACCTCCAAACCGGAGCCGGACGGGGATTTGCCCCATCACCACCTCCTCTTGAATGCCTCCACCAGAAAAACACTCTCTGCTTCCTCCTCTCATCTCACAACCCTTTAGCTGTTCCTGAAACACTTCCTTACCTAGTGCTGACCTTGTGCCAAGCCTGTGCTGCTGCCCCTGGGATTCCACAGAAGGAAAAACAAACATCTCCCCTACCTTCTAGGAGCATAAAATTTAGTGAAAGTGATGGACAAAACCCAACCACACAAGAATTAATTATACAACAGCCAGAAATGTCACAAGAAAAGCGTGGAGATCTAGAACAGAGAATAATTTACGTTAGGGTGTCAGAGAAGTAGTCTCTAAAGACTGATATTTAAGATGTGATATGAAAGGTTAAGTTGATGTGAGCTGAAAGGGAGAGTGGGTGTAGGGGGGTGTATGTGAGGGAAAGAGGAGGCATATTTCGGGTAAGGGTAATATCGTGTGCAGAAGCTTGAAAGACATGATGAACTTCTGCAAGAAATCAGAAAAAAACAGTTCACTGAGCACAGAGAGTGAGGAAGGAGGAGGGTAAAAGACTAGACTGGAGAAATAGTGTGGGGTACTTAGAAGCCTTGGAGACAATGTTAGGATTTTGACTTCATACTAAATGTAATGGGGAACCCTAACCCTAACCTAGGTTAGGTAGAGATACGTGAAGCTACTGAAGCGTTACAAGGAGGGTCATTTATGTTTACTTCTAAGAAATAATTGTAGGTACCACACAGAGATTGGATTTTAGGAGTTCACAAGTGGAGACAGGGAGACCATTTAGGAACATGGTAGAATTCTCCAGTGAAGGTGTGCTTGTGGCTTCATTTAGTGTGGTAGTGACAAAGACAGTAGTAAAAATAGAGTGAACAGACTTGGGGTAGATTGTTGTATGACTTGTTAATGAATTAAATGGTGGGGTTTGGTGGATAGAAGGTCAAGCTTATCCCTCAGGACTTTGTCTTCACATATCTCCACAAATAAAAATCAAAGTTCTCACCATGACCATCAGGGTCCAATATGATCTGGCTCCTGATCTCCTTTCCAACCTCATCTTATTTCACTCTCCAACTTGCTTGCTCTGCTTCAGTCACTCTAGCCTTCTTTCTATCCCTTAAACAGCAAACATCTTCCCACAGTTTGGCCTTTCCCTTGGTCCCTCTCCCTGGAGCATTTGTCCCTTAGATCCCTCACATGTCTGGCTTCTTCTCATCATTTATGTCTCAATTGAATGTCACCTTTCCAGGGAGAGCTCCCTAGACACTTGAATTGAAGGCAGGTGAATCCAATACTCTCTGTCCCATAGCCTTGAACTATTCTTTTCAGAGGACTTGTTGTTCTCTGAAATGTTTTTTTGGTTTTGTTGGTTGTCATTGTTGTTAAATGTTTATTGGATTGTTGTCTTTCTTGTCATTAAGTAAGTTCCAAGATAATTGGGGATTTTCTATCTTATTCAAATAGGATTGTCTGAGCCCAGAATAGAGCCCAGCATATAATAATAGTTGCTCAGAAAAATATTTGTAGTCTAAATTAATAAACCCAGGGTTCTAGGAAATGATTTTTGTGGGCATTCCAGAAAGCAAGAAAGGGTTCAGCTCCAACACTCTTTTATTCTGATGACACATTATATCCCTTCTACTTCTCATGAAAAACCCAAATTTCCTCTTTCTTCTTCTACTAGTTGGAAGAAACATTCACAGGTAGAAAATGGTAATTTTAAGAGAAGGGGAAGAGTTCATTACGTTCGAAATCATCCAGTGAACCTGTTATAATGCTGAGGGTCTGTGCATACCTTGGGGATTATCAGATCTGGTGATGACATAGCTGGGGAAAATAGGGAGGAACTAAAATTTGAGGTAACCAAACATAGCTGATTAAGGAAAACAGAGGGCATGATGCATGGTCTTATGAAATTTGGGTCCAAGACTCCAAGAGACCAATGAGTTCCCTTGACTTGCTTACCAGCTTTCAGCCCAATGGGATGGAAACAACTTTCACACTGTCTGTACCCTAACGAGGTACATGGTTTCCCATGTAAAACTGCAGATATTTGACTATCTGTGAACTACAAAATCAGAATTTCATATAATTTATTCTATGCTCCGGCCAGAGAAGGGGGAGATAGGAGGGAAACTGATAGTATAGAAAGGCTCAGGCTTCCCTGGTGGCGCAGTGGTTAAGAATCCGCCTGCCAATGCAGGGGACACGGGTTCGAGCCCTGGTCCTGGAAAATCCCACATGCCGCAGAGCAATTAAGCCCATGCTCCACAACTACTGAGCCTGCACTCTAGAGCCCGTGAGCCACAACTACCGAAGCCCTCATGCCTAGAGCCCATGCTCCGCAACAAGAGAAGCCTCCGCAATGAGAAGCCCGCGCACCGCAATGAAGAGTAGCCCCTGCTTGCCACAACTAGGGAAAAACCCGCGCACGGCAACAAAGACCCAACTCGGCCATAAATAAATAAAAAATTTTTTTAAAAAAAAGAAAGGCTCAAAATAGCTTCATAATGATCACTAACCCGTGTTGGGTGTTCAGAAGATGGCTTACATTTTTTAAGGCATCAAAGAACACCCCATAGGTGCTCTTTATCTACAGGGTCATTCCAAGTACTAAGAATCCCTGCTTCAGCTCCAGGGTGCCTTACCCAAGAGCAACAGAGAGAAAACTAACCCCAACTTCTGTCAAAGAACTCCTAGTACAGGGATTCAAACCTTATAAACATTGGAGTTCAGGGAAAATGACAAGAAGATAATGGGGGAGTTCCCTTGATACATCCTCATATATTAGGGAGAGGTAGCAGCATCACAGATCCTGTTGAGGACGTAACACAGGACCTTCTAGGAGAGATCTTCCTAATTATTTAGATTCTCCATAAAATCTTCAGAGAAACGTTCTCTTTTTCTTTTACATTCAACATAATAAAGAGATCTGTTAATGGAGAATTATTTTAACATCATTTTTTCTAAATCTTTTCAAACACCTGAAGGGATGGGATGCAAGGCTGGGGAAGGTTCATTGCAGGACACTTGAGAAGAAATAGACTATAGATATGGAGGCTACGTATGCCACACTCATTGAGAGGGCAAGTATCCAGGTACATTTTGTTGTAGATAGATTGGAGATCCATGTGATAAAGATAGGTGGTCACTAAAAACAAAGTCACTGCACCACCAGGGAAGCCTGAAAAGTCACAACTTTTAAAGAAGGCTGGTCTGGACACAGAGATAAAGCTAACTCCCTTCCTTCCCCCACCCCACAATAGCTCACGCCCCAAAGTGTTCACTTACGGTGGGTCTCCCTGGCCCAAGCGAGGGGCGGGCTCAGCACCATCAGTATCACTGTCAGAGCTGCCATCCAGGAGCCTCCGGAGAAATACAGGGACACCATGCTGGAGAACAGGAGAGGACAGGGTGTGAGGGGAGCAGGCAAGCCTCGCTGAATTGGGAACTGTGACTCTCCTCCACCCAAGCGATACCAACCAAGGAATTCGGTATTTGCTCCTGGATTGGGTTATCTCAGTGTTGGAGAACCAATCAGCATCACAGATGAGAAACATCATCAGTTACTGGTCAGAGATTCAGTATGAAGGTCCTCTTCTGAAACTTAGAATTTCCTCCATTAAAAGGATTGTTTTAATTTAGTGCTTTAAATGTTTGATCCAGTTGTATCTGACACAGTTTATTTGGGCTTCTCTTGAGAGCCAGCTCCCTGCTGGTCAATGATGTGTCACACGTTTGAGCCTAAAGATCGTTCATTTCTCTTACTCGAAGACATAGATATTTTGACAAATATATGTGTGAGTGTGTTTAGGAGTTGAGCAGGTAGAGAGAAAGTGATTGCAATTTAGGAGACCTTTAATTTGGTCCTTCTTGTACTTGCAGATTTGGCGAAGTTATTTAACCTCTGCAATTGAAATGAAGGCACTGTGATCTTTCAGGTATAACAATACTGAAAAATGCTGTGATTCTCTGGATGCTTTAAGGAACACCATCCCCTGGTAACTGATGATGCGACAGAATTATAGCTGTTGTTTAGAGTATAATCTATACTTCCTGACAGGCAGGGGTGTCTCTGATAAACTAAAGGAAATGGAAATTTAGTGAATAACTTAACATGAGTGACAAAACTTTACAGGTTTTTCTCCTGATGCTGTCTAAGTTTAGTGGCACCTCCAGAATATTCATACAGAAAGGGGCTTAGAGGAGGCAATCTGCATGGAATGGAAGATCTTGAAGGCATCTTTGTAACATTTAACTTAACAGTGTGATAAAGCCAACTGTACTGATCAGAGTTTGCAAGTGACTGAAAGATCAATATAAAGTCAAAGTCAGCCTTTGACACAGCACCTCCTCTTTAGAATAATTAATATTTTATGTAAAATACGTTCAATTCCTTATTCTTGGCTCCCATTAGGATTTTCTGATTTTCTTGGGAACATGTTCACCTTCTCTTGCTTCATCCCCAGAAGATATTATAAGAAGATTTTGCTAATGAACACATTATGGAGTGTTCATAAATAGAACCTTATGAACAAACTACAAATTATATCCTTTGATGTAGTCATATAATCTTAAAAATGTAATTCTACTTTTAGATTATTATTACACATTATATTAACATAAATAGAATATTTCAGATTTAGAGTGGACTTTAAATGCAACTATTTGTTTAAAATTATGCATCAATTCACACTCTGCCCAAGCCATTCTTTATGTGCCTTAATATTTCTAGTGACAGTACTCACCAGGCTGTTTTAAAATGATTAAAATTTATTGAGCTTTTGAGAGCTTTACTTAGTACCCAGAATTATACAAAGACTTTTTACATGTCTTTTTAAAATGTAATTCTCATGTCATCTCAGTGATTCAAGTACCCTTTTTAATCCTGCAAATGGAGAAAATAAAATAGTGGAAGGAGGTTAGATAATCTTTGCAAGGATACAAGACTCCAGATTGAGCCAAGTTACATGTGATTTCAAACCCTGCAAGCTCAGCCATCACATCATACCACCTCAGATTTAATTTCTAAAGAAAGTAATGTCCCTTACATTTAAACTATTTTTATCACTTTAATTCACGGATATGTGTATCAATAAAACTACTCCTTTTAATGACTGACAGCATCATGTAAATTGAAGTAGCTACAGTATAGCAATTATGATTCTTTAAAATTTCCCTTCATCAACATTGTAACCCTCCTCTGGAAATGACAGTGTTTGCATTTGTCTTATGTAATAATGCCCGTTGCTCCCCACAAGTCTCCTGCTTATTGAGGCTGCAGAGGCCTCCAAATTCCTAAATCTAATCCATGGTCCTCAATTATTATTTTAGATTTCTTGGCGTAATGTAGTGTTAATCTGAACATTTTGGAGTAGAATAGAAATAGTATCTTGCTTACCATGGAATAATATATTTCTATTAATGTGGAAAATTCAAAATTCTTGGAGAGGTTGGGTAGAAGTCACTACTGTCCCTGGATTCCAGAACAATCTATGTCCCTAAGACTCCAGTCATAGTTCAGTACTATTGGATGTTGTTCAGTTGCAACCATGAGAATCTCATGCTTAATTTGACCAAGAGAAAATCATAATTTACACAGAATTAACTAGCTGTGACATGTGAAAATCTGAGAAAGTCAAACTAAGGTTCACCTTAGATTATAGGATAAAAAGAATGGCAAAGAAAAGTAATTCTATATCAAGAACATACTGAAATAGAATTAAAGAGAACAGTGTCAAAACTTGTTCATAGGGCTTCCCTGGTGGCGCAGTGGTTGAGAGTCCGCCTGCCGATGCAGGGGACACGGGTTCGTGCCCCGGTGCGGGAAGATCCCACGTGCCACGGAGCGGCTGGGCCCATGAGCCATGGCCGCTGAGCCTGCGCGTCCGGAGCCTGTGCTCCACAACGGGAGAGGCCACAGCAGTGAGAGGCCCGCATACCGCAAAAAAAAAAAAAAAAAACTTGTTCATATAAGTTTGATGTGCAATTTGAAACATAATTGTATAATATATATACTGAAACCTAGTTAAAGAGAGCACTACCAAAACTTCTTCATACAAATTTCACATACAACATACAAATCTTACAAATTTATTTTAAAAGAGAATGAACCAATGACCTAAATTCTGTACGTTGTATACATTTATGAATAATAAAAATGTGCTGCTCTAAATATTATATATTTCAACTTTTCTGCAGTATTAATTCAATAGAAGGACAGTTCACGTAAAACAATGCAGCAATTGTCGCCGAACCATTGCTCCCACAGGTGATCTTGAGGCTGAGCTCCTTCACTGAAGGCAAGAGGAGAAGCAATCCTGCTCAGCTTCTGCTCTGTAAGAGAAGTGTCAACTAAAGGCTTATTTCCTGAAGAAAAGGCAGTTATACTGGTTTCTGGAAGAGAGTGGTTATCAGTACAGAAGTTCTAGTCTTTGCTCTTGTTGTGTGAGACCACAGGTTTGTTTTTATGGAAAATAAATTGCAACACTAGGGCAAGCAAACAAGTAGCATCAGAAGCACAGACTTGTTGAACAATAGGAAGACTGAAATTTGTATCATTACAGAATGCCTTGAGTACTACTAATCGTCACAGCCTAGGACTCACTTGTAGTAAGCCTGAAGGGTTGCAATACATTGGGGAAAATGGGGTCTTAGTTGTCAGCAAGCCAGTTGGCGTAGAATGAGTCTTGTCCAGATAGTCTCAGAATATTCTCTGTAGTTTTCGGAAGCTACCACCACTAAACTGGAACTTAGTGAGAAGCAGGTCAGTGGTCTCTTCATTTAAGGAAAAAATATTATTAATAAGAAACGGTGAGAGTAACATCATCATCATCATGGTGGAGTGAGATGTTTCCTTTGTCTGTCCCCCTCATCTACAACCACTGAAACATCCACAACTCAACAAAGATGGCCCTGCCTGACACACCAGGATGCTGGAGAATTCCACACATCTATATATCTGCAGGTGGGTGGACTGGAACACACAAAGGAGGCAAAGTGGGAAAACAGTGAAGGTGGCGCCTGTGATCCAGCGCCCCCAGCCTAAGCAGCTGAGCTCACAGCCCTAGAGAACCCAGCAGCCACCGGGGAGGTGGAGCACAGGACTCTAGCCTCCTGGCCACAACAGTGCCCACAGCCACAGGGAACTAGGCAGCAGCAGTAGGAGGATTTACAATCCCATCCTTCCATCACAGAGGAACCCACAACTCCATCCCCCCGGCCTCTGCCCACAGTGGTGGTTCCAGTGTACCTGACAACTCAGGACGGAGTAGAAAAGCCCTTGACCCTGGCCCCCCTCCCCCCACCCTCTTCTTCCCCTCCCAACAGCAGCAGAGCCTGTGACTCAGGAGACCCCCATGCTCCATCCAGAAGTGCCCATCATCCCATTGCCCCAGGTGGCAATGCCAGTGACACTAGCAGCTGCAAGGTACCAATGACCCAGGAAGTACAAGCAGTAGCAACGAGGATACTAGGTGGCCAACACCTCTGACAGAGGCAGTGAGAGGTGGAAATTGCCAACTCTCAAACATAACCGGAGGCAGCTCTAGTAGGAGAAACCAAAAACCTGTGCTGTAGCACCACCTACTGGAAACCACAGAAAGAACTCAGAATTAGGGTTTTAAAATTTTTTTAAAGCTTTACCTAAAGAAGAAAGGTGTTCACTACTTCAAATACACCAGCAGAGGAACAACTCTTCAACCACCATGAAGAACCATTGTTACGTGGTACCACAAAGAGAAAATGACAAAATGGCAATTCTCCAGAAACCAAACTTAAAGTCATGGACTATTGTGATCTGACAGAGATTTCAAAATAACGAGCTACTAGAAAATCCAGAAAGGCAGTCCAATGAGCTCAGGAATAAAATTAATGAACATAAGGAATATTTACAAAAGAGGTAGAAACTCTAAAAAGAAAAAAACAGAAATCCTAGAGCTGAAGAAATCAATAAATGAGATGAAGAATGCATTAAAAGCATTGGAAATAGAGGAGACCATATGGAAGAGAGACTTAATGAGTTTGAAGACAGAAATCTAGAAATGATACAAGTAGAAGAGAAAAGAGACTCAAGATCTAAAAATAAATGCGGAAATTCTATGAGAATTATTTGACTCTTTTACAAAGGGAAAATTAGGATAATGGGTATCACAAAAAATGAAAATAAAAAAAGAGGGAGAAGGGAGCAAAGAGTTTATTCAAAGAAATAATAGCTGAGAAATTCCTAAACCTGTGAAAGGAACTGGATATGCAAGTCCACAAAGCTAAGAACAAACCTAATTATCTCGATGCAAAAAGACCTCTGCAAGACACATTACATTAAGTCTCTCAAAAATTAATGACAAAGAAAGAATTTTAAAGGCAGCCAAGGAAACAGGATGGTATACTCCAAAGGAACCCTCATTAGACTATCAGCAGGTTTCTCAGCAGAAACTCGACAGAAAGGTGAAATGACAAACTCAAACTTCTGAAAGGTAAAAACTGTCAGCCAAGAATACTCTATCCAGCAAAGTTATCATTCAGATATGAAGGAGAAGTAAAGGCTTTCCCAGACAAACAAAACCTGCAGGAGGTCACCAACATAAACCTTACAAGAAAAGTTGAAAGTGCCCTTCTACCTGAGACATAAAGGCAAAAGTATACAAAACTTTAAGTAAGGTGATATACTGACAGACAGAATCAGAAAATTGCAACTCTATATCACGACAGATCTTAAAACACTTCATTATAGCATGAAGGGGAAAAGGAGGAAAAAAAGCAGTAAAAATAGCTCTAGCTGCCTCAATTTGGTAACAAGCTCACAACATGGAAAGGGATAATTTTAGACAACAGAAACATAAGAGAACAAGAGGAGGATGGAACCCGTATGGGCAAATGGAGATACGATGCTATCAACAGAAAAAGGACTATTTTATCTGTAAGACATTTTATACAAACCTCAAGGTAACCAAAAGACATAAACCTAGAGCAGACACACGAAACAAAAAAGAGGAAACTGAGAAAAACATTATGCAAAACCACCAAACTAAAATGGCAGACAGAGACACAAAGAAAAGAAATAATGGAGATATAGGGCAACCAGAAAAGAGAAGACAAAATGTTAGTGCTAGGTTTTCATTTATCAATAATCACCCTAAATGTAAATGAATTGAATTCACCAATCAAAGGCACACAGTGTATGGATGGATTAACAAACAACACCAAACTATATGCTGCCTCTAAGGAGACTCTCCTCAGCTCTAAAGACAAACAGGCTCAAAGTGAAGGGATGGAAGATGATACTCCAAGGAAATGGCAGCCAAAAGAAAATGGGTGGAGCCTCACTCATATCAGACAAAACAGACATCAAGCCAAAAAAGATAAAGAGACAAAGATGGACATTTTATAATGATAAGGGGAACAATTCATTAAGCAGACATAACTGTTATTAATATATGTGCACATGACACGGGAGCACCAAAATATATAAACCAAGTATTAATCTATCTAAAGGGAGAAATCAACACTCAACACAATAATGGTAGGGGACTTTAACACTGCACTTATATCAGTGGATAGACCATATAGACAGAAAATCAACAAAGAAACAGTGGCTTTAAATAAAACATTAGGCTAGGTGGATTTTAAATATTTGTAAAGACATTCCATCCAAATGCAGCAGAATACACATTCTTCTCAAGTGCACATGGAACATTCTCAAGAATAAACCATATGTTGAGACACAAAACAAGTCTCAATAAATTTAAGAAGATTCGAATCATAGCAAGCATCTTTGCTGATCACAATGGTATGAAAATAGAAATCAACTACAAGAAGAAAGCTGGAAAAATCACCAATACACAGAGACTGAACAACATGCTACCAAATAACCGTTAGGTCAATGAAGAAATCAAAGAAGAAATTTTTAAAGTACCTAAAGATAAATGAAAATTAAAATATGAAATACCAAAACCTTTGGATGCAGAAAAAGAAATACTAAGAGGGACATTTACAGCAATACAGGCCTATCTCTAGAAGCAAGAAAAATCTCAAATAAACAATTTAACCTTACACCTAAAGGAACTAGAAAAAGAAGAATAAATGAATCCCAAAGACAGTAGGAAGCAAATATTAAAGATCTGAGTGGAAATAAATGAAATAGAGAGTAAAAAGGTAACAGAAAGGATCAATGAAACTAAGAGCTGATTCACTGAAAAGATAAACAAAATTGGCAAAACTTTTTCTTTTTTAATTCTCAAATCTTTAGCTAGACTGACTAAGAAAAAAAAGAGAGAGAGAGAGAAAAGGATCTGATAAATAAAATCTGAAATGAATGAGGAGAAATAACAACGGATAACACAGAAATACAAAGAACTATAATAGAATATTATGAACACTATACAGCTACAAATTGGACAACCTAGAAGAATAAACATATTCCTAGAATCACCCAGCCTTCCAAGACTGACTCATGAAGAAACAGAAAATCTGATAGACCAACCACCAGCCCAGGGATTGAAAGAGTAATCAAAAACCTCTCAAAAACCAAAAATCCAAGACCAGATGGCTTCACAGATGAAGTCTACCAAACATTCAATGATTTAATACGTACTGTTCTCAAATTATTCCAAAAAATTGAAGAGGAAGGAATGCTTCCTAACTCATTTTATGATTCAACATTGCCCTGATAGAAAAACCAGATACAACACACACAAAAAAAATTACAGGCCAATTTCTGTGATGAACATACATGTAAAAATCCTCCACAAAATATTAACAAACCAAATGCAACAATACATTAAAAGGACCATACACCATGATGTGGGATTTATTACAGGGATGAAAGGATGTTTCAACATCAGCAGATCAATCAACATGATACACCATATTAAAAACTGAAGGATAAAACTTACATGATTATTTAAATAAATGTATGAAAAGCAGTTAACAAGATTCAATACCTATTTATGATTAAAACTCTCAATAAAATGGATCTAGAAGTAACAGAGCTGAACATAATAAAGGCTAATTATGGCAAACCCACAGTTTACATCATACTCAACTGGGAAATTTCTAGTAATTTTATAGATATGTGCAACTATCACCACAATCCAGTTTTAGAACATTTCTGTCACCCCAAAAAGTTTCCTGTTTACAGTTAATTCCCACCCCCACCCCATGCCCTAGAGACCCACTGATTCGCTTTCAGTCTATAAATTTGCCTTTTCTAGATGTTTCATGTAAATGGAATCATATGACAAGTAGGCTTTTGGGTCTGGCTTATTTCACTTAGTATATTTTTGAAGTTCATCCATTTTGCATCATGTATCATCAATTCCTTTAAATGTGTTTCTCTTGTTCTTGTTTATTGCTAAATAGTTTTCCATTGTATAGATACAGTGCATTTTGGTTTTCCATTCACTGACTGATGGATACTAGGCTTGTTTCCAGTTTTGTGTTATAATAACTAATGTTGCTATGAACATCTGCACATGCATATTTGTGAAGTATCCATTTTGCTTAAAGGAATGAGTATGGGCTATACCTGACAAACAACTTGAAACTCTCTATACAAATCTAAACCTCAAATGTCCAGGGATCTAATTCTGGACTTTGTTTTACTGGTGTATATAACAAATAATGAATGAATGCCAAAAAGTGCGTAATGAAATAGAGGTATAATAGGTTTTAGCATTTTAAAAAGTGAGTCATTCCTCATTATGTGTCTTTAAAAAAAATTTCCCTGGAAAATATACTTTTCCTCACAAAATTAAGAGTCAGTATATGTTCTAAAATCAAGTAAATAATCCTCCTGCTTGCTTGCTTTTTGGGGGGAAGGAAGTGGCTTGCGGCTGATATTTAAGTCTCAATGCTAAAAAAAAATCCTTGCAATGATGCTGTCCATTAAATATCTATCATCCTTCATCAGGAAATCACTAAAAACACAATCTAATACTTCCATACCCTAAAATCATCCTCCTTACCCATGGACCATTTCTTTCTCTCTAAAAAAGATGATTTTAAACCTTTTCTTCCCTTGTGTATCACGGGAGGCGGGCCCATGTCACAAAGGATCAATCAAGGTTTGTCTGAGCCTACCGTTGTAATCCATGGTCCTCCGAATGTGTGGGGAAGTGGGTCTATTGGGAAAACTCTGGAAGAAGTTTGGTTGCTCCTTATAAAACCACACGAGAAGAAACAGTTCTCTTTTCTTGCCTTTAAGATCATTGGTGATGCAACTGGCCTGATGAATTGACCAACTCTGGAGATTCCCTACCTTGGGTCTATCTGTTATGTGAGATAAATAACTTAAAGAAAAGTAAAGCCAACTAGATTGGATTATCTGCTACTAGCAGCAGAAAGCATCTTCATAGATATATGCATACCGTATACTTTACTTCTACCTTATCATTTCCCACCACAGGTCTCAAATAAAATGAGACAACTTATTTTTTCATCCCAGAGAACAAAGTGACAGTGAAGGTCCAATCCTGGGATCAAATGGAACTTATCCCAACTGAATGCACTTTGCAGACATGACTACTGGTTTATCAAACTCCTACAGGATGATAACCTGTTTCACACAAATAATACAGTATAATTAACATATGCAAAAATAAGCTTTTAATTTGCTTGAAAATAAAATAATAGTTATGTCTGACTGTGGAGAATTCAACTATTACTTTGAAATAAACTTCTGAATCTATTAACTACTGTTTAGATTTGATTTACATTTGAAACTGACTCTTCAGATGGCATACAATAGCAGAAGCCACCATCTTCTTAACCAGTTTAATTATCTTTCTCTGAGCCTATCCAACTCACTTACATTATTAAAGTCTTTGGAATTTAGAACTATATACTTATTTACAATTATAGTTCCACAATCTTTTATGCAAGGGTCAAAGAAAGTTTGATTTACTTTTCTAGCTTGTTTCCCATCATATACTTTTTGTCAAGTTTGTTTTAATCATTCCAGTTTGTTTTTAGTTTTTATGTATCTCTTTGTTAAACTTTTGATTTAAATTTTTTATTACATAAAATATTTGAATATCCCTCAAGTTAAAACTATTAAATATATTCCAAAAAGTCTGGCTTTCGTATTTGTCCCCTTCAACCTATTCTCTCATCTGGCCCTAAAGGCAACCATTTTTTTAAAAAAAATCCTGCCATTGTTTATATTTACAAATGTAAGTAAGTGATAGATAGATAGATAGAATGGGTATAGTTATATATTTCTATTCTCTTCCTCTATCTTATATTTTTTTAATGTTGTATACTATACAAATCTCCCATACCTACTAAAAGTGCATTTTGGGGATTATTCCATAACAGGGATTCTCATTTGTCTTCCAACTGCAGGATATTTCATTGTTTGAATGAACATCCCTGTATTCATAAATTTTCCTTTGTTTCTCAGAATTGTCTCTGATTTCTGCTGAGATAAGATCCATACAGGATTTTCCCTTGAAAGACAGTAAGTCTGTATCAGAAACTGGAGGGCCTCAGAAATGCATCTTATTGACATGAGTTGTGGCTCTGTCCTGATGGCCTTCCAAAACCTATTTATGGGGAAGAATGCATCCCAGCCAAAGAGTCAGCATGTCACTGATGTTTATCTGAGTGACAGAAAACGACAAATGTTGAAGCCCACCATTAGTCTAATTAAAGAGGTGATCAAGGTGTGAACTAACCCAGGATTAGACGCTTTCTTTAAAAATCATGGAAAAAGAGAAAAAAAGCATGATTATAAATTTTGTAATTTTTAAATAATAACAGATTTTTATAAAGCGTGCTCATCTTTGAGATTACAAAGATGCAGGAAACCATCATGATAGGGTCAATTAAGGGCTTTCTCCTAGCTCAGGAAAACATGCCTAATGACAAAATGCAGAAAACTCGAGGAAAAAACAGGGAGAGAAACAAGGAAACCTCCAGCTCCACAAGTGACCAAAATTCAGGAATATAAATAATAACCATTAATAGTTTTGCGATGAAATCCGCCCTTTCTCTTTTCTTTCTTCTTGTTTCCTTGAAACTGTATGAAGCAGGTGATTGTCACTCCATATTTATTTGAGAAAAACATTATATAATAATATGGACAGAAGATGAGATCAGGCGCACAGGAGGCAGTAAAGATTGAAAACAGAGGGAACCAGGAAAGAATGAAGATAAGGTGTTGCAAACAATATGAGGAATGTCCAGGTCAAACGCGGGGGCTGAGGAAACCAGCAAGAAGGACGTTTTCTGCAGGGTCACTCAACCAGGAGCAAACCAGATCCTGATAAACACTCTCGTTTTGGAAGAATAAGAACTAAGCAGGAGACCTTTTTAGGCCATGAAGAAGCCGGGACAGAAGGTTCTTCAGCGGAGGAGTCCTGCAGGAGACAGAGGACAGTGTCATTTCCTGTCTTAACTTTACAAGCAGCTTTTTTCCCTCTCTCTGTCTCTCAGACCTTCATGTTAAAGCATTGCAGTAAGAAGGGGGAAAATTCTTAAGTCTCCCTGAGCCAAAGCCACTTTTAGAGTTCAAGCCCTCTGTTTAGTGGAGAGAAGAAGCTTTAATGTAAACTGCTTGATCAGAAGTCAGATCCAAAGTCTTTCTCATTATTTCTGTCTCCTGTCTTGTCACTTCTACCACCTGTTCTAGGAAGACTAAATATGATCCTAAAAGAGAGTCAAAGAGCATTACCTGTTGGCTGAAGTGCAGGGTGTTCTGGAAAAGAGGAGGGGAGCTATATACTTAAAAGATACGGAGGTAAATCTATCCCCAAACACAATGTCCCTGGGCCCAGACAACTCTCCTAAGACTTCTCTAACACCACAACCCACTTCACGTGATGCCAGGGTAGAGAGAACAGACACTGAGAGGAAGAAGCTTCTGTCACACAAATCCAGTGTAATTTCATCACCCCTGTGTCTCTTCCTGCATTTGCCCCAGGATCTCCACCCAAAATCTCCATGCATGTTAACTTTTTCTTATCTCTGCAGGCCATCACCTTTTATGTTTCAACCACAGCTAACCATGGACTGTCAATTTCTGGATTTCCAGGAAATTTGAGGTCAACTAGGTAAAGAAAGATTTTATACAGGGTCATTGATATAGAGAGAACTAACCGGTCAAAGTCATATTTCTTCCCCAAAACATCTGTTGGGAGCCTCAGCTGCCAACAGGTTCCTTACCTTTCTGATTCCTGAAGTAGATGAACAGCCCCATCCCAAGGAAGAGCAGACCCAGAACGAAGCCCCCAGCTCCACTCAGCATCTTGCTCTGAGCACATTCAGACTGTGCCCCTGGGAAAAGAGGCTGGTTTTAGTGATTCTTATCCCAAATCCAACTTCTCTAATTGAGATTCTGAGATTGAGATCTTTGAGAATGGGGAAAGAAGGATGCCCTGGAAGAACTAGAATGACTGGTCATTTCTGGAAAAAAGGTTAAAAATACAGAGTAGCTACAAGGTTAAGACATTGAACCCATTTAAATATCACAGCCCTGACGTAAGGCCATGACTACAACATCTGATGGGTGAGGACCCTGGGGCTGAATGAGGTTAAGGAGCTTGTCTAGGGTGGCAGAGCTAATAAAAGGCAGAACTGAGGTTGGACTCCCCTCATGTCAGGAAGGTCCCTACATTGTAGAGGATGTGCCCCTTCTCAGATCACAGTGAACATCTCAGAGAAACAGTGTCAGAAGTACAAGCCCAGCCTGAGGCAGGAGACTGGTGCCCAGGGCCATGTAGTGACCATGACCTGAGATTTCATGGAGGCTCAAAACAGAGACACCTCTTTTCTGCATGTCAGGCAGAATTGCCTCCCAGGGGGTATAGGTACATGTAGAAGATATCATAGGATATCTGTAAACTATCAGAGGATTTCTATCACAGGATTTTATAAGGTTCCTGTGATATCCTCAATAATAACCTCAGCTGAAGGAGAGGAGAACACAGAGCAAATGAACACATGCTGTGGGGAGAGGAGAAACCTGTCACTCAGGGGTAAGCAAGCCCCTCCTTGGTAGGTGAGGAACTTATGAGGCCAGAAAGCTTCTCACTCCATTCCACTGTGACAGGGCTGGTCTGGCTGGGGTGCTCCACGTGGCAGGTGTAGACCTCTCCACTCTGAGGGACTGTTTCAAGCATCACCATGGTCTGGAAGGTCCAGTCTCCATTACGGATCAGGCCTGTGGAGACCACCCCCGCCTCCTCTTCCTGGCCGTTCCGGAACCACCTGACTTCAATGTGGCCTGGATAGAAACCATTCACAGAGCAGACCAGGAGGTTGTGGTGCTGCAGGGGCTGTGTCTTTGCAGGATACACAGTCACTGTAGGCGCCACTAGGAGAGAAAAAGGTAGAGGGGATAAGTGAGGGACACAGTAAGTCTCGTTGGTTGGCTGCCTTTCTGCATCCACTCTCCAGTCCCAGACTGCAGCCTTGGGCAGGTCTCCCTCAAAGGTGGCCATATGGCCCATCTTTAGGAGTTAGTACCATGATCCTGAATTTAACCCTTACCGCATGGACCCGTTAGATTTTAGAGATGCTGAGGACACTTGTGTGTCTTTTTTTCCCATTGCATGAAGCAGTTTATTGTTGATGTGTTTACAATTCTTTGCAAGGCATTTAATTAAAAGTGTCATTTCTGAATCCATGTTGCCTGGGTTCAAATCCAGGCTCTGTCTCTTACAGATTCATCCCAGGAGAATTCTTCCATTCCTCTGTGTCTCATCTTTCTCACCTATAAAAAGGAATAATAAAAAAAAAATAATAATAATAAAAAAAAAAAAAAAAAAAGGAATAATAATTCTAATTCACCTCCTAGGGGTATGTGAGGATTAATGCACCTGAAGTATGTAAAACCATAACTGGAATTTAGCCTTCAATATATCAGAGCTATTTATTACCCTTGTTTAATTTGAAAGAAAATATGATTCAAAGCAGTGTGGTTAAATTAGGGAACAGCAGGGGGTGCAGTGTGTGGAGACAGAGGATGAAATCCTGGGAAAGCTGTCTCCAGGCACTCACACCTTAGAACACCTCAGAAAAGGTTCTACCCTAGGAAGAAGGAAAGACACAAGTGAATCTCTAACTCTGAGTCGAATTCCAAAAAAAACCCATGAGTCCTGAAGGAGAAGGAAAGAAGGAAGAAAAGTCATTAATTAAAAAAAATTTTCTTATAATTAAACTCTGCTAATCAATCCCTCTCCTTTGCAAAACAAGTGAATTTACTACTGGAATTGTTATCAGTTTGCAATTGTCTCTCTTTTTAAGCTGACACATAAGTTCAGGCAAGGGTCTGGGACTCATTAAATATGTGTGCTTAGCGCCTGAGACAATCTCTGACAATATCAGCCTTAATAAACACAATTTTTTTAAATGATGGAGAAACTTGGTGAAAAACATTTTTACAATACTCTAAAATGGTAAGTTTAAAATTGATGGTAAATCTTTCCTAACAATTTTGCAGTGTATTTTATTAAGTAAAAATGTTTAAATTTCTATCATGGAAAATAATAAACTGAATCAAAATATAAACCACAAACTGGATAGAAAGCTGAATCAAATATCAACAGTGTTAATTTTGCTGCATAGAGAATCTACATCACTGAGAAAAACACCAGGACCCCAGAAATAATAGAGAATAAATAATAGAGCAGTAACAAGGGGCTAATAAATATGTGAGAGATATTCAAGAACTTTAGGAATCAAAGAAATATAAATTTAAAATAAAAAATATAACTTTTAAACTGAGTACTTGGCACTATATATCTTTGAAACAAGATCTGATAAAGGAGATTGTGAGGTGAATTGTTACACTTATAAAAAGAAATATTATGTAACTACTCGAATACTATTAGCGTTATAAAAATAGTAACATTAGTGTGTTAACACAATTATAATTCAAAAGCTGATTACACAGTCATTTCAACTATGTAAAAATATATAGGGTAAGAAAAAAAAAAAGGCGAAAAATTTAGACCTAGAAGAAGTCTCAGGAAGGTCAGAGGAGCCGCAGAGGCTCCCGTGCCTGCACCTGTCAAAAAGTAGTCTGACACCTTTTTCTCAGTGAAGTGCTCCTACACACAGACAGACGCGGCACACTTATTTCCGGGGTGTCAGGAGTAAGAGGGTGTGTGCCCAGAGCACGCTGTGACTCTTCTCCTCGCAGGCTCCCAATCCTTTCACTTTCCTCACCTCTCCTCCCCCAAACCTTCCCCCAACCATAGACACCTTGAAGTCCCTCCCGCATCTCTAACCGCTCACCCCAGTCGGGGTTTCCTCCCCTCCCTTACCCTCCCCCTCCCCTCCCCCACAGGCACCACCAAGGACGCCCGGAGCCTCCCTCCTGCACCCCTCCCACCACACCTCCCCTCCTTCCCGGGCCTCCCCACACCACACACGCTCTCTCCCCTCTCACAGTCACTGACAAAATCACACACGGTCTCCAGACAACAGGCTCTCACAGGAACCCGCCTAACTTGTACTTGCTCACAGCCCTACACACTCCCCGCCTCCCCAACGCAGTCTCCTCTGTCTCTGTCTCTGTGTCTCTCTGTCTCTGTCCTTGTTTCAAACACACACTCACACGCACTGCGTCCCCGCCCGCTGGCCGCCCAGCCCCGCGCTCATCTCGCCGCTGCACCGTGAAGCACTCCACAGCCCCGTAGTTGTGTCTGCAGTAGGTGTCCGCCTTGGCCTGTTTCTGCTCCAGGAGGTCCTTCTGGCTGTTCCAGTACTCGGCGGTCCGCCGGCCCAGCTCGGTCACCGTCCGGTACTCGCCCACGTCGCTGTCGAAGCGCACGTACTCCTCCCGGTTATAGATGTGTCTGGTCATGTACCGCACCCGCTCCGTGCCGTTGGTGAAGTAACAGTAGCTCTTAAACTGGAGCAGGAAATTCTCTGCGGGAGACACCGCCGCTCAGTCAGGCCTCCGCCCCAAGCGGCAGCCGACATTACATTTGTTGAAAATCTTGGTCCCACTGAAATTTATATTTTTTAAGAATCCAGACCCACTGAAGAGCTGTTTTTCCAGGAAAATTAATTTGTTCAGGACCAAGGTTTATTTATTTCTTTGCTTGCCAACCAATTGCAAAGTCATAGTTTATCCTTCACATCATCTTTTTTCTTAATTTCTCTGCCTCTGGTCCACTACTTATCTATAGTAGTAAATTACAGCCACAGACATCTTATTCCTGTTCATGCCTCAACGATTTCATTTTCTAACTTTGTCTCCTAGTTCCAACAATACAAGTAGGCATCAAATTACCACCCTTGGCCAGATGTAGAACTTGTTTCTGTAGTCAAGTCTCCTCAGAAGGGGAGAAACTAAGAAGAAGATGATATTCTCATATAGACAGTTTACAAAATAATGAGCAGGTCCCCAGACTTTAAGTAGAGACCATCACCTAGAAATGATGGCAGAAAGAAGGGTACTCTGGGTCAGACCAGGTCTATTTTACTATTTAGAAATTCTCAAGTATCTTATCGACACATAACAACAGCGTTACAAAATTAAAATGTGTGAAGTTACTGCTCACTGTAGCTTGTATGGTTAGCACTGTTTGTCCAGTTCTTGTCCCCAACTTAAGGTTGCCAGATTTAGCAAATAAAAATACAGGATTCCCAGTGAAATTTCTATTTTGATAAATTACTGTTGTTTATCGGAACTTCAGATTTAACTGAGCATCCTGTATTTAATTTGGCAACCTTAGCCCAACTTGCTAATGTAGCCTCAGAAGGAGGAGGATATTTAGTACTTCTTTGTATTCTTTAACACATGCCCATGGCACGCTGCAGAAAGTGTGAACACATATGGACTTTTCAACTAATAAATGCAGAATGAATGTAAATGTCTCTTTTTTTGTAAATGTCTCTTTTTTAATGTAAATGTCTCTTTTTTGTCAATAACAACAAAAGAGACATTTACATCTTATTTTTTATTTTATTATTTTATTTATTTAACTTTTTATTTTATATAAGAGTATAGCCTATTAACAATTTGTGATAGTTTCAGGTGCACAGCAAAGAGACTCAGCCATACATATGCAGGTATCCATTCTCCCCCAGACTCCCCTCCCATCCGGGCTGCCACATAACATTGAGCAGTTCCCTGTGCTATACAGTAGGTATGTCTCTTTTGTATTGGATCTAGCAGACCTTGCAGCACCCCTCCACACACACACACACACACACACACACACACACACACACACACACGTCCAAGACACACACTGTGCATATGAACATCAGAAATTTTGTCAGTAATTCAGACACAATCAAGCCACTATCCACTAATGGTGGTTAGAATCCCAAGCTGTAGAATCAGAACTTCTGAATTTGAAGATGAGCTCTTCTACTTACGTCAGTTTTAGGATCCATGAGCCTTTTTTCTTGATCTCCAAAACAGATTTGATGATAGTATATCCCTCACAGTATGTGTATATATATATATATATATATATATATATATATATATATATAATTTTATTTATTTATTTATTTTTGCGGTACGCCGTCCTCTCACTGTTGTGGCCTCTCCCGTTGCGGAGCACAGGCTCCGGACGCGCAGGCTCAGCAGCCATGGCTCACGGGCCAAGCCGCTCTGCGGCATGTGGGATCTTCCCGGACCGGGGCACGAACCCGTGTCCCCTGCATCGGCAGGCGGATTCTCAACCACTACACCACCAGGGAAGCCCCTCACAGTATATTTTTAAGTGTGAAATTAAAGAGTGGCACTTCCTAGTGCTGATCATATAATAAATACTCAATAAATATATTGACATTTTTATTTTTTTAACCCTATGATAGCAAGCTCACAAGATCTTTTTATTCCTTAACTTCCTAAAGCAAGTAATATCTTCATCATCATTTGGCATTGTCTTCAATTAATTTAATCACTAGTTACCATTTTGAGCAAATAAGAGCAGAACATTTTATATATAATAATGTGGTATATATAAATCTAACACAAAAGGGGTATGCTGACTTAGAAGAAAGGGAATTTCTATATACTCAGACTTGATAATATAATCTAAGTTCTAGAACTAACAATGTGGCACTGGGCAAATAACTCAAATTTTTTGAATTTTAGATTCCATAGATATATAAGTTTTTTTAACATCTTTATTGGGGTATAATGGCTTTACAATGGTGTGTTAGTTTCTGCTCTATAACAAAGTGAAACAGTTATACATATACATATATCCCCATATCTCCTCCCTCTTGCGTCTCCCTCCCACCTTCCCTATCCCACCCCTCTAGGTGGTCACAAAGCACAGAGCTGATCTCCCTGTGCTGTACAGCTGCTTCCCACTATCTATTTTACGTTTGGTAGTGTATATATGTCCATGCTACTCTCTCACTTCGTCCCAGCTTACCCTTCCCCCACCCCGTGTCCTCAAATCCATTCTCTATATCTGCGTCTTTATTCCTGTCCTGCCCCTAGGTTCATAAGAAGCATATATACACTACCAAATGTAAAGTAGATAGCTAGTGAGAAGCAGCTGCATAGCACAGGGAGATAAGCTTGGTGCTTTGTGACCACCTAGAAGGGTGGGATAGGGAGGGTGGGAAGGAGAAGCAAGAGGAAGGGGATATGGGGATATATGTATATATATAGCTGATTCACTTTGTTATACAGCAACAACTAACACACCATTGTAAAGCAGTTATACTCCAATAAAGATGTTTAAAAAAAAGATTAGCAATAAATCTTTTTCAGTAAAGTCTGGGCCCTTTTGAAATGACTGCATCTGTGTTAGACCCTGAGGCAAAGGAATCTGTGCATAAGCCCTTTTAAGGGTGTCTTCTCAGTTTGCCAGTGTCCCACAGGTCTTGTTGGTTCTCAAAGCCAGACGTTTTGGAGGGTTGTCTCTCAGGTACAGGTACTAAAAGTTGGATGCCTTGTCGAGGTACAAACACTTTGCTTCTCAGAAAGAAACTCTAGGCCTGTGGGTTCCCTCCCTATTACGGTTGCTGTGTCAGGGTTGGGGTTTATGGTGAGACCTTGTCTCAGCCTCTCCTACCCACCTCCATGTGGCCCTTTTCTTGTCTGCAATGTGAAGTAGCTGCTCAGCTACTTCAGGTCTTTTTCAGAGGAAACTGTTTCATATAGAGCAGTGGATTCAGTGTGTTCACGGGAGGTGAGTTCAGGGTCTTCCTACATGGGCATCTTGGACTGCCTCAACATTTTTTTTTTTAATGAAAGGTCCCAAGAGAACTGGAAATATTTTTGTGAATATTAGGGCAGATAAAAGAAGGTAAGTGTAGAAAAGGGAGATAGAGAAGAAACATTTTTTAAATGCAAATGTTTGGGAGAAGGAATAGGACCTGGGGAAAAAGCTGAGCATCGTGTTCTGTGACCAAGTGCACAGATGGTTCACAGGAAGTAGCACATGTGAGCCATAGAAGGACAATAAGATATGGAGAGTGAACCAAGATGGTGCCATGGGCCAGGATTACCAAAGTCTAGTCAAGAAAAGAAGAAATACCTCAGCAGCAGCATTAAATAAGGATAGTGAATAATGGGAAAATAATGGGAAAACACTGGGGCAAGGCTATTGATTCCCACAGGATATTCTAGGAAAGCTCCTGACCAGAGGCCCAAAATAAGCACATGGCTCACACTAGCCCCTTTGCACTTCATGGACTCCAGCATTTGGTACAGAAGAATGAGGAGATGAGAGATCAATCTCAAGAGGGTCTGAAATAGGTAATTCTATAAAATATCAGAATACAGTTTTCATGAGACTTTTTGTGGATATATTGAGGACTGGGAGAAAGTAGAATAAAGGACATTCAGAAGACCCAAAGAGCAAGCATCCAGAAAATCTTTTGTGATTAATAATAAATTATGAAATAAGGAGCACAGAGAATCATCTGGGACATGATCCTGGGACTGGTTAACCCTTGGTCACTAATCAGTTCATCCTCTCATTTTCTAGGAAGAAATAGTTATCTGTGTCTATGTAGGAGAACTTGTTGGAGCCACATGCTAGGGATAAAAAGATATATATGATTTAGATCGTACTTTTAAGAAAACTAGAACCCACAATAAAGACAGAAATATTAAAGTAAAACAATGTTACAAGACCTACAGTAGAAACATCTATAAAAAAACAATCAAAATCCAAATTTATAAAACAAAATAATTAAAACCAAGTAAAAACATAATTTACAATAACAAGGAAGCATTGGTAGAGACGTGAGCTCTGGAGGAAGTGAGACTTAGAACATAGAGGAAGGGGTTATGTTTCAGGTTGTTTAGAGACATGTGGGGAATAGGAACCACAGTGAAATCATATGTGTAGGAGGGAGGGAGTGGTCAGGAGGCAGTAGGTGGTGAAGAGTCCTTTTTGACAGAATTGTAATCCTACCTAAATAATGTTGGGCAATATGAGAGAGTGGATATGCAGAGTTAAACTATGCTAGATAAGTCATTGTAAAAATGGTAAAATTACATCTTTTAGAAAGATGGGAATGAGATTAGAAAAAAATATTAACTAGGAAAACTTTCAGCAACCCAAGGTTAGTTACGAGGTGTTGGGCAAAGAGTGTGACAACAAAGTGTGATGACAGTAGGAATAAACAATATAGGACTCCTAGACATGTATAATATAAAAAAACTTATATTTGATGAATAAGGGAGGAACATGAGATCTTTTAGAAGTATCTTTTCTTTCCTTTTGGAGATAGAAAAATCATCCCTTTTATCAGCCTGTGAGTTGGTTCTTTCCTTCTGAATGAGACATTTTGGAGAAAGAAAGAGAAAGAGAAAGATTTGCTGGAAAAACCACATCCTTCCTCAGATAACTGTTTGGGGGTTTTTTCCCCTATAACCAATAGGGATAAAGAATGAGGCAGCATCACTTATCTCCAGCGGATACATCTGACCAGAAGGTCTTATTTAAAGTCTTGGGTAGAAATCAGGAAAGGACAGAATGACTAAGTTAGATGTTGATAATAAAAGCCAAAAATATCCTTTAGTGGAATGAATTAGGACATGATTAAGTGGTTAGCGAGGAAAGAGTATTTGCAGAGTAAAGCAAAGTGTGGAGTGAGGATTGGAGGAGATAGGCATTTTGATAGAGACATGATGCCTGACTTTTCATACCTATGTAGGAAGTCCCTGGCTATGATTAAAAAGCACAAATAAAAAGCTGTGATGCTGGTATCTCCCTGCTGTTCCTGACCTAGAAGCGATGGGGACTGTGAATGAGATCTACTATCCCAACGCTGGTTGCACAGACAAATGAAGGGAAAATCAAAGAATGAATTATCATTTATTTTCTACAAGGCACTGATTATGTACTTCCAGACGCTCTAGTTCATTTAGTTCTCATCATAGCTTTGAAATGGCCGTGTTGTATCACACTGTATTTTCAATTAACTGCAGCATCCCCAACACATGGCAAAATGCTGATCACTTAGTGATACTCAGTAATATTGACTACAAGGGTCTAGTCAGGAAATTAAACATTTTACATTCTTAATACTTTGTAGTGAAGTAGAACACACATATAGAAAAACACAGAAAGCATAAATGTACAACTTAATTTTTATAGTGCCAATATTCATGGAACCACTGCTCAGATCAAGAAATAGAACACTGGGGACACTGGGCCAACACCCTGTAAGTGCATAATGTACCGCTTTCCATCTACACTCCTCTCTCTCTCCCAGGATAATTCATTATCCAGATGTCTATGCCAATCACTTCCTTGATTTTCCATGTACTTTCCCAGCCTGACATCTATTTCTAAACGTGCTTTGTAGCATTATATAAATTGAATTATTACAGTATGTTCTCTTTTGTGCCTCTTTTGTGACCTAATTGTTTTCAGTTGAGCAGCTAGGAAAGGATGGTCTTGTCAATAAATGCTGCTGAATCAGTTGGATACCCTTATTTTTAAAAACAGAATGAAAATTGACACCTATCTCACACCATACACAAAACTAATTCCAGTTGAATTGTATATCTATATATAAAAACGCAATGCAATAAAATCTTTAGAAGATAATGTTAGGTGATAACTTTATGACCTCGAAGTATAAAAAGATTTTAAAAATAGGATACAAATTTCACTAGTCATAAAGAAAAAGATTACCTGGCAGTCACAAGTATAACATTTAAATAAGGATAGTAAGAATGTATTGGGTACAACTAGTGAGTATCATGGGATGTACTAGGAAAACTCCTGATGAGGACCTTCAACAAGCATATCATGCTGATTCTAGAAGCCTCTCACTAGCTGGGCTCCAGTTTCTATGGTTAGGAAAAAGAGGAATAAGAACGACAGAGGAACACACTCTCGAATACTTTGGAAATCACTGGAAGGAAAGGGGCAGTTAAATCTGGGAAACAAGGTGACATTTAGGAAGGTGATGAACCAAAGTGTGAAAATGCAAAGAGGGGAAGGAGAGTGGCATGGCAGAGATTACCCCTAAAATCATCACTTCCAAAGTCAAAAAACTCTTCCTTAATATTCATCTTAATTTCTCCTTGACTCAATGATATAAATTAAACAGCAAATGTAACCCTGCTCACCTATGAACGTCAAGCATCATGCTAAGTGCTATGTGGACATAGAAGCATGGAGCACAACTGGTGCAATTCAAAGTGCAAACACTTACTGGATACCTCTTGTATTCAAAATAGTGCTAGTGGCTAGCGATACCAAGATAAAGATAGGATTAACCATCTCCACCGGGAAAGAAAGAAAGACACGTAGGATAATAGCTCTGTGAGTCAGAGACTTTTATCTTCTTTGTGCACCATTCTTTCTCAGTTCCTGGAGAAACACCTGGTTCAGCTGGAGGTAATCATAAATAGTTGTTGAAATAATAAACAATACATTAAGAATAAATACAGTGAAGGGGAGGGGCAACATAGGGGTATGGGATCTAGAGGTACAAACTATTAGGTGTAAAATAAGCTGCGAGAATATACAACCCTAGGAATATAGTCGATATTTTATAATAACTATAAAGGAAGTACGACCTTTAAAACTTGTGACTCACTCTATTGTACACATGTAACATATTGTACAGCAGCTATACTTCAATTAAAAAGAAAAAAAGACAGACAATTACAATGAAAATACAAATGGGTATTATTTTAAAGTAATCAAGTTTAAACATAGTAGAAAAAGGGTATACTCATATAGGTTGGAGTATTTAGAAGAAACTTGAAAATGTAGTTCGTTTGCAGAAGTGAGACTTGAATCAAAGAAGGAGGAAGATATGATTCAGAAGAACAGCAGTGGAAAAGGAACAATCATGAATCATATGAGCAAAAACGGTACTGGCTTAGGGCTGGAAGTACTGGGGGAAGGAGGAATGAAGAAATTTTAGGAGAAGCCCTGATTGCCAGGAGTGAATGTCCACATTGAAGAGCAGTGTGGAATAAGAGCAGATAGGCAGAGAGGATCTGTTGTATAAAAGGCCTTAGAGGCTGAGCAGAGCAGTTACTTCTTTAGTAAAGTGATGAACTGAGATATACAAATGCAAAGCAGCAAGATCAACTGTTGGTAACCCAGGTGTCATATAGGCATAAGAAGAGCTTCAATTCTAGGGAGGTGAGAGTGAGACTGGGGGGCTGGTATCACTGAATGTCTTGTGTCTTCACAAACCTGTGAGGGTACTACTATTGGATGAGTAGGGAAAGGAAATGCAGAGCTTTTTAGAACCATCTCTTTTCTAGACTCACAGACATAGAAAACAAACATATGGTTACCAAAGGGGAAATGGGGGGAAGGGGAGGGATAAACTGGAGTCTGGGATTTACATATACACACTACTATATAAAAAATAGATAAACAACAAAGAGCTACTGTATAGCACAGGGAATTATACTCAATATTTTGTAATAACCTGTAAGGGAAAAGAATCTGAAATATATATATATATTTATTTATATATATATATGTCATATATATAAACTAACATGACATTGTAAATCAACTATACTTCAGTTTAAAAAAAAAAAGAACTGCCTCTTTTCTTTTTTCAGGAGTAATATCAAAAGACCCAGTCCTTCAATCTCAGGCTGCTTCTCTAGCCTGGGTCCTAGGCTCTTTCTTCTAGGATGAAGCAGGTCAATTTGCTGAACAAAGATACTTTATGGAAATTCTCATTTCTATCACTTTCCTTCCTATACAACCAATAAGTGAAGTAACATCATTTGTCTCCACCAAATAATGCTACTGTAATGGTCCTAGTATTAGTCTGGTTTCAAGATCTTGTGAGAAAGTGGAGTCAGGACAAGTTATGAGCTATGTGGTGAGAGGAAGGTCTAATACCTAGAGTTTGTGAGAAGAAACAGGATATGGCTATGTGGATTGCCAAGAACTCTCCCCTTTTGGTTTTCAAGCATGATTTAGATGGGTCTAGAGTGCTATAATCAGGATATTTATTCCTTTTCAGGCATCTTTGGAAAGCCCCTGGACAGGATTAAATGGAAAGGAAATTGCTATGATGCTAATATCTCATTGCTGGTAAAAATTTAATCTCTGTGGTGGAGACAGGACTGAAAGAAGAGAGAGGTATTAAGGGCCATCTCTCCACCTGCTGGTTATCATGAGAAAGTGCAGGGACAATGACGGAAAAAGAAATCAATAGTTCTGGGTCCTGATTAAGCAGTTTTCAATTATCTCATTTAATCTTTGTAACAACCCTACAAATAACATTTCATACTATTTTTAGAAGTGAGAGTAGGAGTACAGGAATTATATTCTGAATTCAAAAAAGAAAAGAATATTCTCTCTGAAGACTATAAATTTAGTAAAAATGTATTAGTGCTGAAGATTGTGTGAAGCATTCTTCAAGGTGCTGGCATTGCCAGGATGAATGGGAGTTGTAGATCTTGCTCCTAGGAGTTCAGAGCCTACATAGTCTTGTTATAATACACTACAACAAGAGCTTCAATAGATTTGTTTATAACGTATAGCTAGAGCATAAATTGGTGGAGCCATATGTTGTCAAAAGTGGGGAAAATGGATAAAATGTTTTACAAATCTATAAGAACCTTAAAAACTAAAGATTGGAGTTCTCCATTTATGTGAGGTAGTAAGAGTCATGAAAAGAGGAAAGGGGGTATGTTTCAGGTTAATTGATTACAGAGCAGAAGAGGCAAATAAAATATAATGGAAGGATATGCAGGGACAATAAAGGATGAAAGATGCAGGCAGGGAGAAGAGTCCTGGTGGATGTGAGAGAAAAGTCTTCCTTAAGGAATAGAAGGGAAAATACAAAGTGAAGCTACCCCCAACGAAGCAAAATTGTATAGCTGCAAATAGAAGCGGAAATGAACCAAGCCATTTTGGTAATCCCGATGCAGTTACAAGGTTAAGAAGGGACAGTTAGAATGGAAGGAAGGTTTGAATTTACTGAGCACTAATGTTCTCATAATTGCACTAGGAAATATCATTTGATAAAGAGGGAAAGATGAGTCCTTTTAGAAGGAATGCATCTTCTCTCTTTTCAAAGGCAGCACCTACAGGCTCAGCCCTCAAACCCAGAATCTGCCTCATCTGTTATTTCAGGTCCAGGTTAATTCCTTTTTAGGAAGGCATTTCAGCTTTTCATACTGAAGCATTGTAAGAAAGAAAGCGTTCCTGGAAATCCCCATCCCTTTAACCTTTCTCTTCAACCAATAGGGATAGAAAATGAAGCAGCATCACTTGTCTCCAAGCAGATGTATCTTTTAAGAAGGTCTGCTCTGATCCCAGGTCTTGGGGAGAAGATGAAGAGGCAGGATAACGAATATGTGGTGAGAGGAGTGGCTGACAACCTAGTTTCATGGAAAAGAATGATATTCCATGTTAGAGAACCAAAAAAACCACACATTTTGTAGTTGTGAAGCAGAGTGGAGGGTATCTAAGTATTTGGTGTTGGATGGAAAAAGGAGAGGGAACCTGATATTTTTCATGCATCTGTGGGAAGTCCCTGCTCAAGTTTTAAAAAGAAGGAAATGGCTATGACACTGAACTCTCCTTGATACTGATGCATGAGTACCTGTTGTGGACGAGATGGAAATTGTGAAAAAGTCCATGAACCCACCTGCTGATTGTCATAGGACAATTCAAGGGAAAGTCATATTACCACGTGCTGATGGTTTTGCTCTAGAGAAGCAGCACTTCCAGATGTACTATCTCTCTATTTATCATCATGACAGTCTTGAATTTTTCTTAACTGCTGAATTTTCAGCACCCAGAGTAGTTCTTAGCATTGAATAACCAGCTAGGCAATTAATTAATAAATGAATAGGAGACTAAGATTTAGTGAGTTTAAGAAACATAAGTTCATAATTATTAGGATCCAAACTTAGTTTTGCCTAAGTCCAAAACCCAGGAAATCAAATATTAGTTTTTCTGAGGTCAGAAGAGTATCTGGAGTAAGAGTTGAGTGAACCTTCATTCTACGAATTTCACGCACCTCAACTTAACATTTCCTCTTCTAACATTCTTCCAACACAAAGCAACTTTCACTTGATCAGAGTTACCCTGGAGCTCAGTGAGTGAATATACAGTGGGGTGGAAAAAGCAGTGTTCACTGTCATAAGGTCAGAATTCTGGGACCTGATCTGTAGGCTAGTCCAATGACTTACTCTTTTGAGCTTCTCATTCTTCATCATTGAAATTAAGGAATTGAATTACATGATTGCCCATGTTAACACTGAACTGATTCCTCAAACATGATAAATGTTAATAAACATTTAATTTTTATTCCACTGTCACTGATCATTTCAATTAACTGAAAAAATTACAAAAAGGCACTCTCATGAGCAGTAGATGTTGTGACAAAAGGCAATTGGGAGGCAATTCATGGATCTAATGAAGACACATCCTAGGCTATAGGCTGGCTAGTTTGCAGGTAAAAACCAGGGAATAAGAGAGCTGAGGGGTGCCCTCCTGGCGTCAGAACAAATATCAAACACTGACCTCAGAAACTATCCCATGGAAAGAGTCACAACTTTATTGGATTAGTTTATAGAGGAATTTATGCTCCAGGGCACTGTTGAAATCGATGGCTGTTGGAGCACCTAAATATATAAAACAATTATTAGCAGATCTGAAGGGAGAAACAGAAAGTAATGTAATAAGAGTAGGTGACTCTCAAGTCCATTACTCCACTTTCAACAATAAATAGATCATCCATGTAGAAAATCAATACGAAAAAATGGACTTGAGTGACAATTTAGACCAAATGAACCTTGAGTGACAACTTAGGCCAAATGAACCTTACGGACATATATAGAACATTCCATCCAACAGCAGCAGAATACACGTACGTTCTTCTCAAGCACAAACAGAACATTCTCCAGGATAGATCGTATGTTAGGTCACAAAACAAGTCTTAACAAATTAAAGAAGATTGAACTCATATCAAGTATCTACTCTAACCAAAATGGTATGAAACTTAAGTAAAAATAAGAGAGTAAGATTGGTGCAGGGACAGACATGGAGGCAAACGAACACAAACAAAGGGCCCAGAACCAACCCATCCATCTACTGGAGTTGGCATTGGAATTCATTTAGGAAATGGTATAGTTTTTGTTTTTTTTGTTTTGTTTTTTTTTTGCGGTACGCGGGCCTCTCACTGTTGTGGCCTCTCCCATTGCGGAGCACAGGCTCCGGACGCACAGGCTCCGGACGCGCAGACTCAGCGGCCATGGCTCACAGGCCCAGCCGCTCCGCAGCATGTGGGATCTTCCCAGACCGGGGCACGAACCCGTGTCCCCTGCATCGGCAGGTGGACTCTCAACCACTGCGCCACCAGGGAAGCCCAATGGTATAGTTTTTAATAAATCATCCTGTGAGGTTGGTTATCCAGAGGGAAAACTCAGCATTGGATCCAGACCACATAACACATAACAAAAATTAATTCCATGAAGAATAAGTACTTAAATGTGAACAAGAAAAATTTTTAACTTCTAGTGAAAAATTTAGAAGTTTACTTTTATGAGCTTAGGTAAGGAATCATTTCTTAACAGGAATATAATAGCAAAAAAAGTAAAATATAGATAAATTGATTTTATTACATGTTTCTTAAAATTATATCAACCCTAAGGCACTTTTAAAAATACATAACAGGGTTTCCCTGGTGGCACACAGGTTGAGAGTCCGCCTGCCGATGCAGGGGACACGGGTTCGTGCCCCGGTCCGGGAAGATCCCACATGCCGCGGAGCGGCTGGGCCCGCGAGCCATGGCCACTGAGCCTGTGCGTCCGGAGCCTGTGCTCTGCAACGGGAGAGGCCATAACAGTGAGAGGCCCGCGTACCGCAAAAAAAATAAATAAATAAAATAAAAATACATAACAAATTGGGAGAAATCATTTTAATGCATATAACTTATATAGGAAATTGAGATAGTAAAAACTAAAATCTAACCCCTATAAACTTATTTCTATCTAGACATATTTTTATATATTTATAAAAATAATGAGGAACTTATTGTCACTGGAAGGGCTAGAGCTAGATTATGAAAAGGAAACAGACTAGACCAATACACATGTGAAGATTCCCAGCCTTATTAGTAATCAGTAAAATGCATTTTAAAAGCACCAAGAGGCACCATTTAATACTCAACAGATGGAAAAAATGAAAAAGTCTGAAAATACCAACTACTGACAAGAAAGTCAATTAGTTAGATTAATTATACACTGATAGTGGAGGTGTAAATTCATACAACTAGTTAAATCTAGTAAAGCTATAAATATGCATACAATACACAGCAATTCTACCCTTACATATGCTCTAAGGAACTTTACACGTGTGGACCAGGAGACATGCACAAGGATGTTCAGGGAGGCAGGGATCATAATAGCAGACAAAGAAGAATAGAAGTAACCAGAATTCTGTTATGGGAAATGTTCTTAGAAACATTCTCAGAATCTCCAGGGATCCACAGGGGTTTGATATGAAGAAGTCCTTCAGATCAAAATGCTCAGAGTGGGGGAAGACATCAGTGCCTTTCACCTAATTACTTGACGCAGTGCAGCTGGTTTCCCATGACCAACCCCACAAAGCCAGTCACATCCTTCATTTTCCCCAAGGGACATAGTAAGGACTCCCATATTAAGGAGATCTCAATAACTGAGGTACCTAGCAGGAAGATTTATCACTTCCAGTTTGTACTTTAACCTCCAGACGCATCAGCTCATATAAAGGTTGGTAAGTAAACAAAGGAAGAGAGAGATGCTTCCTTTCAGTGTCCAAGGGTCAGAAAGGATTCCTAGTCTTAAATTAAAATTTAGACATAGAAAATCTACTGGAAGAAAGAGATTTCAAAATTTACAAGCTTAGTTGATAATGCCTCAGCAAAAGTAAGAAAGATACAACAAACTTCAAGAGAGAAAACCCTAGAGAGCTAAAATTGAGCATTTCGTGGTACCAATCTTGCTACAAACTGCTTACTACTGTGTAGATCTTTATTCAGCACTAGAAAAGAACAGGTATATGAATAGACAGTGAGACAAATTATCTGTCACTGGTAAATCTGCATAGCAATGCGTAATAATTCTATTCTTACACTCGAGTTACCACTACACATTGCTCGTGAGTCAGCAAGAGTAGCTATTTGGCTTAAAGTAACAGCCATCCCATTTAGCAAATCCTATAATGCAAAGCAAATTAGGGCTGCTTTACTAGATTTACCATTGGGTGGGGTGAAGGGAGAGAGGGCGCTGGCTAATTTAGTCCAGGCCCGGAAGTGTTCACTGTTCCAGAAAATATACCCGTGCCCTTAGTAATGGACCAGCATATGCACAGGGTTTGAGGTCTGGCCTCCAGCAGGGGGCTCTTTCACCGCTTGGGCCACAGAGCTGGCAGTAAGCATGCTTCCAATCTCTGTTCAAATGTGAACTCTAAGATCCAGCGCTCTGGATAATGCAGTCCTCACCATTCAAAACCCCAGTCTCTGTCAAATATGGAAACAGTGGTCTTATTTCTGTCTGACCCAGAGCTGGACACAAGCTCACTGTTATACCAAAAAATTGCGGATCCTTCTTATCGCAATGGGTTTTTTCTCTTTTTGAGAAACTTCTGCGATGTTGTTACTAATATGTTGGGTTCATGTGCTAAGAAGGTGCCCTGTAAAATATTGTCTTAGTGAAAATTTCCTTCACAATTGGGAGGGTTAACCTACAATACATTCCTTTGATAAACTTATGTATAAATAGTTTTTTCTTATGTTCTTCACATCTTGTATGAAGATTGTTGGAGGATTCACCAAAGACTATATTGCCATCTAAAGTTTACATTGAAAAGCTCAGAAAAACTAATAATCTATTTGATGCTTGTAGGAAGAGAGGAGTTGTTGGGAAGCGGTTGTTAGACCAGGGCTGTGGTTAAAGAGGAAGGATGATGACATAAATCTTTGCATAAACCACATTTACATGAAATCGTGATGTATCATAAAATACTTTTCTTTCCAGCCAATAAGAAGAAGGAAGGAAGGCAGCATCATTTGTCTCTGGCAGACTAAAATTCCCAAAAGGCATACTCAGAGTTGTGGTGGAGGGCAGGGATGGGGAAGAAGAAATTCCATTTACATCTCAGTTCAGTGAAATTAGTATATGGAATATTTGAATGTGGAGCATTATATAGAATTTCTGAAGTTATCTGCCCATGCCAGCCCCACTGTGCTTATTCCCTACCTTTCTTCTTCTCTCACAGGCATTCATGGTCCCCCTAGGATTGTGGCCATAAACATGTAAGTCTCCAATCTTAGCTGAGCTCTCAAGCCCACTTTTCAATCCTTTCACATACCTTTGGTCTTTTTTTTTTCCATTGAAGTATAGTTGATTTACGATAACATATTCGTTTTGGGTGTACAACATAGTGATTTGATATTTTTATAGGTGACACCATACTTTATATAAAGTTATTATAAAATATCTTTAGCCATTTCTACTTCTCATTTCCCTCCAAAATGTTCTTTTTTTAATCAATCACCTCATGGAACTTAAATAATTACCACTTCGTACCTCAGAGATAAAGAGGAGAGAAAAAACATGAACACTCCCCAAATCTGATGGGCCTTAAATTCACAGTCCATGATCCCTGTGATACCCAAGCAAGCAGACAGAAGAACACTATTGAGATTCACACTCTTTTTGCTGCAAAAGGAAACTTTCAGAAGAAATGTCCAGTCTGTAGTTAAAATACAGCAACTTTTGCATTGGAACTTCTGGGGTTGGGTGTAGCCTTGACTCTTTGGCCATGTTTAGCAATGGTCTCAGCTCAGGAACATTTCTTTGGTTTTTGATAAAGCTGGAAAGATTTTTTTAGCCTCAACGTGTTTGAGACTATAAGATTTCTAAGTCTAACTGTATAACATTTCAGATTCTTCCGCTGATCATGAAGACTCCAAAGTGTATCATCTCTTTAAATAACTGGAAGATAAGTGATCCTGGATCTCATCAGGATTGTTCATACATGCATGCATGAGTCAAATACTGTGTTGACTATGAGAAACAAAGGGTTACAGAAGACCCCTTTTCCACCCATAGGGAGTCCACAAGAAGAGCTTAGTCAGCTGCAAAAATACAACTTTCCACTTCCTTAGAAGAATTAAGTGGGTGGTTTAACAACTGGTCCAGTGCCTGTGAGGGGAAGTACGGCATCAATGGTCTTCTGTGCCACAGGGTAGTACAAGGGCCCTCCAGCACATCACTCTGGGGTTAGACTGCCTGAATTTGAATCCTGACTCCACCTCTTATCAATGCTGTAGCCTTAGGCAAGGATTCAACTCCTCCATGCTACAATTTCCTAACTGATAAAATGAGGAAGGGAAGTAATAATAATATACCTACCTCATGATATCATAAAGAGTAAGTCAGTTAATATAGTAAAAGCACTTCAAAGAGTGTCTGGCATATAGTAAGCACTCAATGTATTAGGCATTTTAGTTTTATCATTATTATTAATTACCATTATCACCATGGCTGGAGGGTAATCTCGCCATCTGTCTTCATTTTCTCACCAGTCTGGCTAATAAGGATCCAACACGTCTGGGGCAGGATCAAAAGCCAAAAGAAGCCTGGCTTTCTTTATGTTTGGGGAGAAAGGGGAAAAGAGAAGGAATTTGAGAGAAATAGCCATTTCATGCTTTAGATTCTGCCGTTGTTCTAGCCACCTCCAGGAAACTCACCAGCTCCCAGACACCAGGGGAAATAGCTGGGTCCATCCCTTCACCCCGTCCGGATTTCCTTTCCACCACTTACACATCCCAGAATTTGTTGGTTGACTCTAAAACTGCAAGAATCAGGTTCACACCAGTTGGTTGAACTCACAGTTGATTTTATGAGCATGTGCTGTGTAGTAAACAGAGTCTACACCATAAGACCCAACTGGCATATCATGAAACTCACTTGGGACTGAGTGGACATAAAGAAATTAAGTATCCTCAGCATTTCCAGAAGTAGAAACACTTTAAGGTGGTAATATTTACGGTTCTCATTTCTCTACAGGTGTATGGGTGTGAACCCATCCTTGGTTTAAGCTCTTGATCATGACCTAGATAATAGGGTAGTACAGTACGTGTGGTCTCAGCTGACTGCTAAGCCCTTCACTTCTCTGTTCATGTGGAACATTTTTCTAGACAGAGAAGCAGAGCACCCTGGAAGGCACACCCATGGAGTAAGTGCTATCTACATTTCCTCACCCTCAGTCTCCACAGTGCCACTCCCCTCTAGCCAGACTGTGGTGACAAACAAATTTTGCAGAAGTTGGGTTTAAGTGAAACCAAAATGAGACACTGGAAAGCTTCCTCTCAGGCAAATTAGAACCATATGGGAGGCAGCATCCTTTGTCTCTGGCAGACTAAGCCATGAAAAGTAGTTATAGAAAAAGTAGTTGTAGAAAAAGAAAAAAGTATCTATTTAAAAACTGTGAAATACTAAGTCATACATTCAACAAGTAGTCATTAGTGAAAATATTACAAAACTTTTCTGAGACCTCAAAAGATGAATAAGTGAGAGAGAATACGTTGTTCCCAGAAAGGAATATAACACATAGATTTAATGCAGTTTCAGTCAAAATCAACATGTGATATTGTGTTTCCAAAGATCAATATGAACATTACCTATTTATACAAGGCTGCTACTGTATTAAGCAATTTTTAAAAAATAATTAGCTTTCCTCTCTACTATCCTGCTTAATTTTCAAAAGTGTTGTTTCTTTTTTGTATTATTTTGTTCTTATATGGAGATGATTTATTCCATTAGCTCTGATCACCATATTAATAATTATAGTTCCGGTCTAAAGAAATAAACCCTAGAGACAGGTTCAAGGTACCAAAGGGAAAAAAGAAAACATCCAGAGTGGTTTTGCAGTCCTGCCTTGCTCTGCTCAACTCCCACCCACCACCACCTCTTTTCCACAAAGAGATCCTAAGCTAAAGTAGAATTCACTGATAAAGAACATTTGGAGAAGTTGTGTTTAAGTGGAACGGCAAATCTGACATTGAACATGTTCTCTCCAGCCAAAGAGGATCAGGTGTAGGGCAACATCACTTGGCTCTGGAAAACTAAGCTATTCAGAGAACTCAAGAGTAGAGCTAACTGTGTACAGAAAAAGTGTCTGTCTTCACAATACCAACGAAATGTAATATGTAGGAAGCAAAGAATGTAACAGAACTTTACTAATGTATTTAATGTAACATGAAGGGCTGAAGAGATAAAATATAAATCAAATGCCACATGAAACTGTAAAATTAACAATGCACTTCTAAAAGTCAGTAGGCATGATAACTAGGCAAGACCAATGAACACTTTCTCTTATTAATTTCACCACTTGGTTTATAATTACTCTCTTCTCAACTACGCTGTTTAATTTTCAAAACTGTTTCCTTTTTAAGAATGCATTTCCTTTTCTTAAGGAGGTTCACACCAGTAGGTTGAACTCACAGTTGATTTTATGAGCATGTGCTGTTTAGTAAACAGAGTCTACACCATAGACTTATAATAATAATATAATAATTTAATAATATAATAATATATAATTATATTATATAATATTATATATAATTATATTATATAATATAATAATTTCTCAAATATTTCTATAGTTTGAGGGGTGAAATAGTTCCTAAAGTCAGTAGCTGGAAGGGACACACAAGTACAAATTAACTCTCCAGCCCCACACAATAAGACAAAGGCAAGCAGGATTTCATGGTGTCTGCATTTATCATGGAAGTGACCTTGACACTTGAGTGGTGAATTTCACCTTAGTTCTGATTGTAAATTTACAATCCCTTGTCACCTCACAGCCAGCCAGTAATGTCAGCAGTATATGCGAGGTATTTGAGAAATACAGAGCTGGAAAAAAACCTTCCCAAAACTCTATGATTGCCTCATGTGTTTGCAGCCTGGAGGTGAGACCTTGTTGACAAACATATCTACTGTCTCCATACCAGATGCTCAGGCTGTCACCTACAACACTTATATCATCAGTCTTTTAAACTCCATTGCCAAGGTATTTTAAAGAAGTAAGCTCTTCCAGGTTTATGACGGCTTGTATTCAGTTATCTGAAGGACCAAGACTCTCTCCTTTTCAGCCCCAAAGATCTAGATGGCTCTAAGGAAAACAGATGCTCATTTTACTCACTACATTAATCCATGGGATGGGGAGTGAGAAAACAAATTTACATATTATAGAAGAGTAATTGCAACATCATCTTTTTAATGTGATTAAGGCGCTAAGAACACTGGCTCATTGCTAATTGGGCTGTTCACTACCATGTCCTAAAAGCTCATGACTTACAGGTCACATGATCTTCTAGCCTCCGAAAGGAGAAAGCCCAGGAGTAGGGGAAGGAAAGCTGTGTACTTGAGCGACATGGTTAGTTGAATCTGGGTTCTAGACTTGTATATGTCTCTTGTCCAGACTTCATCCACTTAATAAAAATAAGATCTATAGGTCCTAAAGCACCACCTCTATGTTTAAAGTATCTAGGTGATTCTACAAAAGTGATTATAGTTCACGGAGAACCTCTCAAAAATATCGGAGGCGGGCTTCCCTGGTGGCGCAGTGGTTGGGAGTCCGCCTGCCGATGCAGGGGACGCGGGTTTGTGTCCCCGTCCGGGAAGATCCCACATGCCGCGGAGCGGCTGGGCCCGTGAGCCATGGCCGCTGGGCCTGCGCGTCCGGAGCCTGTGCTCCGCGACGGGAGAGGCCACAACAGTGAGAGGCCCGCGTACCACAAAAAGAAAAAAAAAAAAAAAAAAAAAAATATCAGAGGCAATAATTTCATGGGCTACTAATATTTCATTTTGAACTTCAACAGCTTGACTAACATCCTTCTCACCTACCCGCCCAACTCACCTACCACCCCCCCCACTCTGACTGCCATCTGTCTCCTGATAAAGAATCAGAATTCACCTGAACTCCAGCCATACCCTATGTGTTGTGAAATGCAAGGCATCTCTTAATATAGTCCAACCTGACACACCTGTACGATTGGAGACAGATGCTTCAACTATTAGGATGACCCAGATCTGTGTACATTATTGACCAGAGACTGCATCTTGTACTTATTTCTCCCATTAATCAACACCAGAGAATCTACATTACTCATTATGAGGGGGGAGCTTGAAGTAGTAAACAGCTTTGAGGCAGAGAAGCTTTGGATAAAAGAAGCTTAATATGCCTAGAATATCAAGTACCACTATGCAAACTAGAACTATCATCTCCTGCAAGCCATCACCAGTATATCCCTCCATGGATCTCCTCTTAAGGAAACTGAAAGGTAAGAGCACCCTGGAGTTCCCACCATCCAAAGGAGATTCAGTATGTGATGCCCAGATGCACTCTAGATCAATTAATTCTTGATCTGTGAGAGAGAGAACCAAACATCAGTACCTTTAAAGGCCCCAGGTGGTGCCAGGATACACCCAACTTGGGGGACTAGTACTATAGAGCAGTGATTCTCAAAGGCAATCCACCCTTACCCTCTGCCAGGAGGATATTGGGCAATGCTGGAGATGCTTTTCGGTTTTCACTGGCATCTAATGGATAGAGGCAAGGGAGGCTGCTGAACATCCTACAATGCACAAGACAGCCCCCCAACAACAAAAAATTATCCTGCCCCCAATATGAATAGTTTTAGTGAAATAAAGGTTTAAAATTAAATTTTAATTAAATAAAATAGTGCAGAGGTTGAGAGATCCTCTTCTTGAGTGTTGCCCCTGAAAAAGTGATCTGTAGACTTTGGGAATTTGTTAGAAATGCCAAATCTCAGGACCCACCCAGGCCTAGTGAATAAGAATCCTCATTTTAACAATATCCCCAGGTGATCTGGATGACAATAAAGTTCTAGAAACCCTGCTTCAGAGCAGTGGCCTCAAACAGAGCTGCACATAAAAATCATGCGATGCTCAGCCCTCTTTCCTAGGTAATTAAATGAGAATATCTGAGAGTAGAGCTCAACCATATTTTTAAATCTCCCAGGTGATCTTTATGCCCAGCCAGGGCTGGGAACCACTCACTATACTAAAGCCATAAAAATGGGTATGGCGTGTACTTCACAATCAGTCACAATCAGAGGGGAGGAAAGACCCTGAGCTACAGGCTTTGGGATCCTAGTGAACATAGCAGGAAACACAAAGTGTAAAGTATCAAGTGTTAGTGCAGACGCAGAGTCAAAGGCAGACCTACGGGAAAGGAAGGAAGGAGCAGAACCCTGACCTCAGGCTAAGGTAGCTGACACAGACTGCCTGATCACAAGGTCTGCCTCCAAAAAGCTAAAAATAACACTTCAACAAATCCTGTCCCTAATTTGTCTGTTCCAGAAACTCAGAGCAACTAATTGGCTGTATGTAAGATAGAAACACATCGTTTGTTACTCTGGGAAAAGGAGGAGGGACAATACCAATTACTTATCCCTGCTGACTAAAGGTGTTGAACATTTGTCGTGCATGTGTTGACAATTCATATAATGTCTTTTATTATTTTTATTGGCTTTTTGTCTATTTATTTTGCCTTTATTTTTATTGGCTTCTTTGTCTATTTTTATTACTTTGTCTATTTATTACTGAATAATTGAACCTTTGATACAGTTTGGATACAGTTTTTTATCAGATATATGATGCATGTGTTTTCCCCTAGTGTTAGCTTGTGTTTAGATTTTTAAAATAGTGTTTCTTAAGAAGTTTTCAATTTTCATGAAGTGCAATTAACCAGTCTTTTTAAAAATCAGTCTCTTATGGCTAGTGGTTTTACACTCTTAAGTCACTGACTACCTCAAAGTCCAATGACATTCTCCTGCACACTCCATAGTTTTAGCTAATAAGTTCAAGTCAATTTTGAATTAATTTTTTGTGTACATTAGAAGTCAGAGTTCATTTTTTTTTCTGTACAGATAATAATTTATACAGCACTAAATATTGAAAAGATTATCCTTTCCCTATTGAATTGTCATGGTACCTATGCAAAACATCGACAGTGTATAAGTAGCTCTATTTCTAGACTATTCTGTTCCATTTATTGATTTGTCTATCTTATGCTAATACCAAGCTCTCTTTTTTATTGTAATAATATACTTTAACCCAATACATCCAAAATATTATCATTTCAACATACAAGCAGTACAAAAATAGTGAGATATGTTTTTGTTCATACTAAGGCTTTGAACTTTGATATGTATTTGACATCGCGCATCTCCATTTGGATTAATCGCTTTGCAAGCATTCGGTAGCCACTCTGGTGAACGTACTGAACAGTGCAGGCATTGATTATAAGTGAAGAGAGTTGCAGAGTAAGTTATATGAGAATCTGGGATTTCAAAGCTGAGCATTTCTGCTTTCAGGGCAATGAGTTTTAAGCTTAAACTCAAAGGATCTTGTTGACCTTCATCTGTCATTTTTCCATAAATTAAGGGTTATGCTGTACCTGCCTGATAATGCAAGTGTGAGACTTTAACAAGATAATATCCCTAAAGCACCTGCCATGCCATAGGTTATCAAAAAACAATGGTTCTCTCACTGGCTGCTCCCCTGCTCTCAAACATCCACGAGCAGTTAGCAACCTTAGCCAGGACTGAGGCTCATAATATTTGAAAGCAATACCAAAAGCATCTTTATAGAGAGTTGTATTTGTATGCCTTTTACAAAATCTTGACCAATTTTCCAATCCAAATCCAGAAAGGAATTGTTCAGAGAAAGGTATAATGCTGTGTGTTCCTTTAAAGTGTAAAACACTTAATTAGATGCCAAGGATTGAAAACCTTTGATTCAGAGCCCAAAAAGGCTCTAAGGGTTTTTTCCCCCAGCTCTACTGAGATATAATTGACTTATATTTGTAAGTGTAAGGTCCAAATTCTCTTGATTACTATAGCTTTTTTTCCCTAGTAAGTCTTAAAACCAGATAATTTAAGTTCTTCAATTTTTTTCTTCTTTTCTGAAAATTGTTTTGGCTGCTTTAGGTCCTTTGCATATGCATATCTATGTAAATTTCAGAATTAGTGTAGCAATTTCTACAGAGGAGAAAGAAGGGAGAGGGGAGGAGAGGGGGTGAGAATCCTGCTGAGATATTTATTGTAACTGCATTGACTCTAAATCAATTTTAGAGAATTGACATCTTGAGTCCTCAAGGTCCATCTATGTTGTTGCAAATGGTGGAATGTCCTTTCTCATTTTATATATATATATATATATATATATATATATATATATATATATATATCACATCTTCTTTATCCATGCATCTGTTGACGGGCACTTAGATTGTTTCCATATCTTAGCTATTGCGAATAATGTTGCAATAAACATGGGAGTAACAATATCTCTTCGATGTCTTGCTTTAATTTCCTTCGGGTAAATACCCAGAGGTGGAATTGCTGGATATTGCTAGATCTATTTTTACTTTTCTGAGGAACCTCCATATTATTTTCCATAGTGGTCGAACCAATTTACATTTCCACCAACAGTGTACAAGGACTCCTTTCTCTCCACATCCTTGCCAATGCTTGTTATCTTGTCTTCTTGATGATAACCATTCTAACAGGTGTAAGGCGATATCGCATTGTGGTTTTGATCGTGTACTTCCCTGATGATTAGTGATGTTGAGTATCTTTCCATGTACCTGTTGATTACTCAGATGTCCTCTTTGGAAACATGTCTATTTAGTTCCTCTGCCCATTTTTTAATCTGATTGTTTATTTGGTAGGTTTTTTGTTGCTGTTGTTGTTGTTATTGAGTTGAGTTCTTTATATATTTTGAATATCAACCCTTTATCTAATATATGGTTTGCAAAAATTTTTTCCCACTCTGAAGTTTGCCTTTTTATTTTTCTACTTGTTCTTTTGCTGTGCAGAATCTTTTAAGTTTGATGTAGTCCCATTTGTTGATTTTTGCTTTTGTTGTTTGTGTTTTTAGGTGTCATATCCAAAAAATCGTTGCTGGGACCAATGTCAAGGAGCTTCTTCCCCATGTTTTCTTCTAGGAGCTTTACACTTTCAGATCTTATGTTTTAGACTTTGATCCATTTCTAGTTAATTTTTGTGAATGGTGTGAGATGGGGACCAATTTCATTCTTCTGCAAACATTTGTTCAGTTTTCCTAGCATTACTTGTTGAAGAGTATAGCCTTTCCCCTTTGGATGATCTGGGATCCCTAGGCAAATATTCATTGACCGTTTATGCAGAGGTTTAATTCTGGGCTCTCTACTCTGTTCCATTGCTCTATGTGTCTATTTTTATACCAGTACCATACTGTTTTTATTTCTATAGATTTGTAGTATAGTTTGGAACCAGGAGGTGTGACACCTGCAGCTTTGTTCTTCTTCCTCAGAATTTCTTTGGGTATTCAGGGTCTTCTATGGTTCCTTACAAATTTTAGGAATTTTTTGCTTGTTTATGTGAAGAATGTCATTGGTATTTTGATGGGGATTCCACTACATCTATAGATGGCTTTGGCTAATATGGAGATTTTAACAATATTAATTCTTCCAATCCATGAACACGAGATGCCTTTCCATTTGTTTGTGTCTTCTTCAATATCTTTCAACAAAGTCTTACAGTTCTTGTTTTACAGATGTTTTTACTTTCTTGGCTAAACTTATCCTATGTATTTTATTGGTTTTATGCTATTGTGAATGGGATAGTTTTTTATTTCTTTCTCAGATGTTTCATTATTACTGTACGGAAATGCAACTTATTTCTGTATGTTGATTTTATAGCCTATAACCTTACTGAAATTGATTAGTTCCAACAGTTTCTTGGTTGAGTCTTCAGAATTTTCCATATACCAAATCATATCATCTGTAAATAGTGACATTTTACATCTTCCTTTCTGATTTGGATGCCTTTTATCTCTTTCCTGGGACTAATTTCTCCAGCTAGGACTTCCAGTACTATATTGAATAATAGTGGTGACAGTGAGCATCTTTGTCTTATTTCTGATCTTAGAGGTGAAGCTTCCAATTTTTCTTCATTGAGTATATATTAGTTGTGGGTTTGTAGTACATGGCCTTTGTTATGTTGAGGTATTTTTTTCGTCTCGAAAAAGCTTTGGAAGTTTGCATTTTTCAAAAAAAAATGTCCATTTCATCTACTTTATTGAATTTATTGCCATGAAGTTGTTTGTTGCATGTCATTGTTATTTTAATATTTGTATGGTCTACAGGAATGCTCCTTCTTTTTTCTGATATTTGTAATTTGCATCTTTTTAATTTTTTTCTTAGTTCATATGACTAGAGTTTTATCAATGTTATTGATTTTTTTAACATTCTGATTTTTATTTAATTGATTTTCTGTATTGTTTTTTGTCTGTTCACAATTTCATTAATTTCTTCTTCTTATTATTATTCCTGCCTTCTACTTGCTTTGGTTTAATTTGATCTTTTTTCTAACTTCTTATGGTAGAATTTAGATCATTGATTTAATACCTTTCTTTTTTTCTAATAAAGGTATTTATTTCTGTAAATCTTCTTCTCAATATTGTTTTAGCCACATTGCACACATTTTGATATGTGGCTTTTAATTTTCTTTCAAGTTAAAATCTTTTCTAATCTCCTTTGTAATTTTCACTTTGATAGGTTATTTAAAAGGCTTTTCTTTAAATTCCAACTATGTAGGGATTTTCCAAATATTTTTCTTATATTGATTGCTGGTTTAATTCCCTATGGTCCAAGAAAGTATAAACACTATATAATTTCAATACTTTTAAATTTTTAAGATTTGTTTTATGGTCCAGAATATGGACTATCTTGGGAAGTATTCCACATCCACTTGAAAAAAAATGGATAGTCATTGCTGTTGTTGGGTGGGTGTTCTATAAATGAATCTTAGTCAAGTTAGTTGATAGTATTGTTGAGATATTTTATAGTTTTACTGACATTCTATTTTTCTAACAAATATTGAGAAACAATTATAAAATTTCCAGCTATAAATTTGGATTTTTCTATTTGTCCTTTCATTTCTGTCAGATTTTGTCTCATGTGTTTTGAAGCTCTGTTGTTAGGTGCACACACACTTAGAATTCTTAAGTCTTCTTGGGGAAATAAATGCTTTATCAATAAGTGATGTCCTTTTTTATCATGCCTAATGTTCCTGTCTCAGACATTGACTTTGTCTAGTATTGACATAATTATTCCAGCTTTCTTTCGATTTTGTTTCCAAGGTATATATTTACCCTCCTTTTAAGTTTAATGTAGCTATGTCTTTATATTTAAAATGGGTTACTTGTAGACAGATTATAGTTTGATAATGCCATCTTTATTCAACCTAATCATATCTGTCATTGAATATATGTTTATATTAATTACAATTTAACAAAATTATTAATATGGTTGGATTATTTTTGCTGGATATTTTCTATTAATTCTATTAGATATTTGTTCATGTTTTATTCTTTGCCTGTCTTCTTTTGGATTAGCAGTTGCCCTAGGATTTACTATATATAAATATAAAATCTACCTTCAAATTCTAATGCAAGGAATTTAGATCAGTATACTCCAAATTCCTCTCTCCCATTTTTTGTTCAATTATTGTCACATACTTCACTTTTTCATATTCCATAAACACACAACACTTTGCTACTATTTTTGCTTCAGAGAATCTGTCACCTTATAGAGCAGTGATTCCCCAAGTGACATTTGGCAACATCTGGAGATACTTTTTGTTGTCCCAACTGGGAAGGATGCTACTGGAACCTGTTGGGTAGAGGGCAGGGATGATGCTAAACATTGTGCAATGCACATGAAAGCCCCCTTCAAAAAAGAATTATCCAAATCATTGCACCAAAAGGTACAAACTCCCAGTTACAGAATAAGTAAGTCATGGGATGTAATGTACAGCATGGTGACTATAGTTAATAATTTACTGATTAGTTATCAATAGTAAACTAATTAGTATCAATAGTTAACTATTATATAATATTAAGATATCAATAGTATCAGTAGTTAACTATTAATAGTTAACTAGTAATTGATTGATTGATTGATTAATACTGTATTGTATATTTGAAAGTTGCTAAAGGAGTGGATCTTTTTCTCACCACAAGAAAAAAATTTGTAACTGTGTGGTTATGTATGTTAACTAGACTAATTTCAGTGATCATTCCACAATATATACAAATATCAAATCATCCTGTTGTACACCTGAAACTAATATAATGTTACACGTCAATTACATCTCAGTAAAATAAAATTTAAAAAGAAGAATTATGCAGCTCAAAATGTCAATAGTACTAAGGTTAAGCAACTTCTTTTTTTAAAAAAAAAAAGAGGAGTTTCGTTCAAGATGGTGGAGTAGAAGGATGTGCGCTCACTCCCTCTTGCAAGAGCATCGGAATCACAACTAATTGCTGAAGAATCATTGACAGGAAGACACTGGAACTCACCAAAAACGATACTCCACATCCAAAGACAAAAGAGAAGCCACAATGAGACAGTAGGAGGGGCCCAATCACAATAAAATCAAATCCCATATCTACTGGGTGGGATTCCTAGAGAATCAGACTTTGAAGGCTAGTGGGACTTGATTGTAGGACTTCGGCAGGATTGGGGGAAACAGAGACTCCACTCTTGGAGGGCACACATAAAGTAGTGTGCACATCAGGACCCAGGAGAAGGAGCAGTGAACCCAGAGGAAACAACCAGACCTACCTGCTAGTGTTGGAGGGTCTCCTGCAGATGCAGGGGGTGGCTGTGGCTCACCGTGAGGACAAAGACACTGGAAGCAGAAGTTCTGGGAAGTACTCCTTGGCATGAGCCCTCCCAGAGTCCACCATTTGCCCCACCAAAGAGCCCAGGTAAACTCCAGTGTTGGGTCACCTCAAGCCAAACAACCAACAGGGAGGAAACCCAGCCCCACCCATCAGCAGACAAGCAGATTAAAGTGGAACCTAGAAAAGTGGTACAGATGAACCGGTTTGCAGGGTAGAAGTTGAGACACAGATGTAGAGAACAAACGTATGGACACCAAGGGGGGAAAGCCACGGGGGGGGGTGTGATGAATTGGGCGATTGAGATTGAGATGTATACACTCGTGTATAAAATTGATGACTAATAAGAACCTGCTGTATAAAAAAATAAATAAAATAAACTTTTTAAAAAAACCAATTATTAGTTCAAATCTCCTTTGAGAAAGCTGTGCTGCGCTTTCAATGGGGATAAAGTAAAATTTAATAGGTGTGCGGGAGGAATTGAGTCCATATGTGGAAGCACTCCAACCCTTACATTCAAAGCTCATTTATATATACCCAAAAACCAGAGGACATTTATGGTAAATTGCAAAAATAGTTACGGATTCTTTTCAGCTCATCCTATCAAGAAATGCAATCTGTTAACCCACCTCTTAATCTGAGCCAGTGCTCTGACTTGCATTGGCTAGTAGAATGTAAATTTAGGTAGAAGAAGCCCTGCCGTTTCTCTCTTGTGCTAGGGAGCCTTCCAGCACCTGGTGGGGAAGCCTCAGCCAGCCTACTGTATGGTGAGCCCAAATGGAGAGAAACTCAGTAATCCCAGCTGAACCAACTGATGCCACAGATGGGTGAACACCTGAAAATATCTGAGCTGGCACAGACACAACTGCCCAAAGGGACCTAGCACAATTTACTGTCTTACAGAATCATAAGAAAATACTAAAACATTGTTTAAAGTTATTAATTATGTTTTGGAGTGGTTAGCTACATTAAAAAATATCTGACTGATACAACGCTCCTCAAAGTGTTCTACTTCCTAGTGACCAATTAGTGCTTCTGTGACTCACAGGCTCCCACATACCTAGACTGCCGCAGGGAGAAGGTTGGCTGAATAAGAAAAAAGCTATAGGCTGTCCCTGGCCTAGGCACAGTTAGTATTTGTCATTATATAGTTGCTCTCATTTGGAAATAATTGCTATGTGCCAGACACTGGCCTGTATTTAAATCTTATAATTTGTACTTATTTACCATTTTATTTTATCATATTAACTAGCATGTAGCAGGTTTTATCCCATTTTATAGTAAAGTACCCTAAAGCTCATGTATTTTGAGTGACTTGCCCAAGATGATGCAGCTGGTAAAATCATTATTGAACACTTATCCATTTGATTACAAAGTCCATCTTCTTTTTACTTTACTACTCTGGACTCTGTTGTTGTGAAGCATCTTTCATTACTGCAAGATGGTAGAGGCTTGGCGTTTTCAGTAAAACCTCACCAATGCACAATAACTAGGGTTGTGTCAGGAGAAAACAGTTAAAAGTCAGAACCAAAGAATTTGAAAATACACAGCTTCTTAGAGAATTATATAAATGTTAATTAGAAGTAACATGAGTTCTATCTAAATAATTTCTTAGAGGATGCTCAAAGATGTAAGCTATAATGACACATTCCATTTACATTGACAGTTTTAGGTACTAAATCAATGGCAGGAAATTAATGATTTTTAAGAAAATTATTGGTGCAGGGACCTTCAAGATGGCAGAGGAGTAAGACATGGAGATCACCTTCCTCCCCACAAAGACATCAAAAATACATCTACATGTGGAACAACTCCTACAGAACACCTACTGAACACTGGCAGAAGACCTCAGACTTCCCAAAAGCCAAGAAACTCCCCACATACCTGGGTAGGGCAAAAGAAAAAACACAGACAAAAGAATAGGGATGGAACCTGCAACTCTGGGAGGGAGCTGTGAAGGAGGAAAATTTTCCACACACCAGGAAGCCTCTTCACTGGCGGAGACGGGGGATGGGTGGGGGTGAAACTTCGGAGCCACGGAGGAGAGCGCAGCAACAGGGGTGCAGAGGACAAAGCGGAGAGAGTCCAGCACAGAGGATTGGTGCCAACCAGCACTCACCAGCCTGAGACACTTGTCTGCTCACCCACTGGGGCGGGTGGGGGCTGGGAGCTGAGGTTCGGGCTTCGGAGGTCAGACCCCAGGGAAAAGACTGGGGTTGGTGTGTGAAGACAGCCTGAGGAGGCTAGTGCACCACAGCTAGCCCGGAGGGAGTACGGGAAAAAGTCTGCACCTGCTGAAGAGGCAAGAGACCATTGTTCTTGGGCGCATAAGGAGAGGGGATTCCTTCCCTGTGTACCCACAGAAGGCAGAACACAGACTAAGCAAGCTCTAGAGATGGGCGCAAGTTGTGACTGTCAGTCCAGACCCCAGAGACGGGCATGAAATACTAACGCTGCTGCTGCTGCCACCAAGAATCCTGTGTGCAAGCACAGGCCACTATCCACACCTGCCCCCTGGGGATCCTATGCAGCCCGCCACTGCCAGGGTCCCAAGATCCAGGGACAACTTCCCCAGGAGAACACATGGTGTGCCTCAGGCTGTTGCAATGTCACGTTGGTCTCTGCCACTGCAGGCTCGCCCTACATTCCAATTATGACTATACTACCCCTCCCTCCCCCTGGCCTGAGAGAACAAGAGCCCCCAATCAGCCGCTGCATTAACCCCCTCCTGTCTGGATGGGAAACAGATGCCTGAGGTTGACCTACATGCAGAAGTGGGGCCAAAGCCAAAGCTGAACCCCAGGACCTGTACAAACAAAAAAGAGAAAGGGAAATTTCTCCCTGCAAGCTCAGGAGCAGCAGATTAAATCCCCACAATCAACTTGATGTACCCTGCATCTGTGGAATACCTGAATGGACAATGAATCATCCCAAAATTGAGGCAGTAGACTTTGGAAGCAATGGTAGACTTGGGGTTTGCTGTCTGTGACTGATTGTTTCTGAATTATATGTTTATCATAGTTTAGTTTTTAGCTCTTATTATCATTGCTGGTTTTGTTTATTGGCTTTGTTTCTCTCTTTTTTTAATTTTAATAATTTTCCCTTTCTTTCTTTTTTTCTCCTTTTTCTTCTGAGCTGTGTGGCAGACAGGGTATTGGTGCTCCAGCCTGGTGTCAGGTCTGAGTCTCTGAGGTGGGAGACCCGAGTTCAGGTCATTGCACCACCACAGGCCCCCCAGCCCCACATAATATCAATTGGCAAGAGCTCTCCCAGAGATCTCCATCTCAATGCTAAGACCCAGCTCCACCCAATGGCCAGCAAGCTTCAGTGCTGGACGTCCCATGCCAAACAACTAGCAAGACAGGAACACAACCCAATTCATTAGCAGAGAGGCTGCCTAACATCATACTAAGTTCACAGACACCCCAAAACACACCACCAGTCATGGCCCTGCCCACCAGAAAGACAAGATCCAGCTCCACAAACCAGAACACAGGCACCAGTCTCCTCCACCAGGAAGCCTACACAAGCCACTAAACCAACCTCACCCACTGGAGACAGACACAAAAAACAATGGGAACTATGAACCTGCAGACTGAGAAAAGCAGACCCCAAACACAGTAAGTTTAACAAAATGAGAAGACAGAGAAATATGCAGCAGATGAAATAACAAGGAAAAAACCCATCAGACCAAACAAATGAGAAAATAGGCAGTTTACCTGAAAAAGAATTCTGAGTAATGATAGTAAAGATGATCCAAAATCTTGGAAATAGAATGGAGAAAATACAAGAAATGTTAAACAAGGACCTAGAAGAACTAAAAAGCAAACAAACAATGATGAACAACACAATAAATGAAATTTTAAATTCTCTAGAAGGAATCAATAGCAGAATAACTGAGGCAGAAGAACGGATAAGGGACCTGGAAGATAAAATAGTGGAAATAACTATCGTAGAGCAGAATAAAGAAAAAATAATGAAAAGAATTGAGGACAGTCTCAGAAACATCTGTGACAACATTAAATGCACCAACATTTGAATCATAGGGGTCCCAGAAGAAGAAGATAAAAAGAAAGGGTCTGAGAAAATATTGGAAGAGATTATAGTTGAAACTTCCCTAACAGGGGAAAGGAAATGGTCGATCAAGTCCAGGAAGTGCAGAGAGTCCCATACAGGATAAATCCAAAGAGAAACATGCCAAGACACATATTAATCAAACTATCAAAAATTAAATACAAAGAAAAAATATAAAAAGCAGCAAGGGGGCTTCCCTGGTGGCGCAGTGGTTGAGAGTCCACCTGCCGATGCAGGGGACACGGGTTCGTGCCCCGGTCCGGGAAGATCCCACATGCCGCGGAGTGGCTGGGCCCGTGAGCCATGGCCGCTGAGCCTGTGCGTCCGGAGCCTGTGCTCCATAACGGGAGAGGCCACAACAGTGAGAGGCCCGCGTACCGCAAAAAAAAAAAAAAAAAAAAAAAAAGCAGCAAGGGAAGAGCAACAAATAACATACAAGGGAATCTCCATAAAGTTAACAGCTGTTTTTTTCAGCAGAAACTCTGCAAGCCAGAAGGGAGTGGCAGGACATATTTAAAGTGATGAAAGGGGAAAACCTACAACCACGATTACTCTACCCAGCAAGGATCTCATTCAGATTCAATGGAGAAATTAAACTTTTACAGACAGGGAAAAGTTAAGAGAATTCAGCATCACCAAACGAGCTTTACAACAAATGCTAAAGGAACTTCTCTAGGCAGGAAACACAAGAGAAGAAAAAGACCTACAAAAACCAACCCAAAACAATTAAGAAAATGGTATTAGGAACATACATATCGATAACTACCTTAAATGTAAATGGATTAAATGCTCCAACCAAAAGACATAGACTGTCATACTGAGTGAAGTAAGTCAAAAAGAGAAAAATAAATACTGTATACTAACACACACATATATATATTCTAAAGAACCTAGGGGCAGGACAGGAATAAAGACGTAGACGTAGAGAATGGACTTGAGGACATGCGGAGGGTGAAGGGTAAGCTGGAATGAAGTGAGAGAGTGGCATGGATTTATATATACTAACAAATGTAAAATAGATAGCTAGTGGGAAGCAGTTGCATAGCACAGGGAGATCAGCTCAGTGCTTTGTGACCACCTAGAGGGGTGGGATAGGGAGGGTGGGAGGGAGATGCAAGAGAGAGGAGATATGGGGATATATGTATATATATAGCTGATTCACTTTGTTATGAAGCAGAAACAAACACACCATTGTAAAGCAATTATACTCCAATAAAGATGTTAAAAAATATATATTTGTAAAAAAAATGACATAGACTGGCTGAATGGATACAAAATCAAGACCCGTATATATGCTGTCTACAAGAGACCCACTTCAGACCTAGGGACACATACAGACTGGAAGTGAGGAGATGGAAAAAGATATTCCATGCAACTGGAACTCAAAAGAAAGCTGGAGTAGCAATTCTCATATCAGACAAAATAGACTTTAGAATAAACACTATTACAAGAGACAAAGAAGGACACTACATAATGATCAATGGATCAATCCAAAAGAAGATATAACAGTTGTAAATATTTATGCACCTAACATAGGAGAACCTCAGTACATAAGACAAATGTTAAAGCCATAAAAGGGGAAATTGACAGTAACACAATAAGAGTAGTGGACTTTATCACCCCACTTTCGCCAATGGACAGATCATCCAAAATGAAAATAAATAAGGAAACACAGGCTTTAAATAACACATTAAACAAGATGGACTTAATTGATATTTATAGGACATTCCATCCAAAAACAACAGAATACACTTTCTTCGTGAGTGCTCATGGAACATTCTCCAGGATAGATCATATCTTGGGTCACAAATCAAGCCTTGGTAAATTTAAGAAAACTGAAATCATATCAAGTATCTTTACCGACCACAGTGCTATGAGACTAGACATCAATTACAGGAAAAAAACTGTAAAAAATACGAACATGTGGTGGCTAATCAATACATGACCAAATAACCAAGAGATCACTGAAGGAATCAAAGAGGAAGTCAAAAAATACCTAGAAACAAATGACAATGAAAACACGACGACCCAAAACCTATGGGATGCAGCAAAAGCAGTTCTAAGAGGGAACTTTATAGCAATACAATCCAACCTCAAGAAACAAGAAAAATCTCAAATAAGCAACCTAACCTTACAACTAAATCAATTAGAGAAAGAAGAATAAAATAACCCCAAAGTTAGCAGAAGAAAAGAAATCATAAAAATCAGATCAGAAATAAATGAAAAGGAAATGAAGTAAACACTAGCAAAGATCAATAAATCTAAAAGCTGGTTCTCTGAGAAGATAAACAAAATTGATAAACCATTAGCCAGACTCATCAAGAAAAAAAGGGAGAAGACTCAAATCAACAGAATTAGAAACGAAAAAGGAGAAGTAAAAACTGACACTGCAGAAATACAAAGGATCATGAGAGGTTACTACAAGCAGCTAAATGCCAATGCACAACCTGGAAGAAATGGACAAATTCTTAGAAAAGCACAACCTTCCAAGACTGAACCAGGAAGAAATAGGAAATATAAACAGACCAATCACAAGCACTGAAATTGAAACTGTGATTAAAAATCTTCCAACAAACAAAAGTCCAGGACCAGATGTCTTCACAGGTGAATCTACCAAACATTTAGAGAAAAACTAACACCTATTCTTCTCAAACTCTTCCAAAACATAGCAGAGGGAGGAACACTCCCAAACTCATTCTACGAGGCTACCATCACCCTGATACCAAAACCAGACAAAGATGTCATAAAAAAAGAAAACTACAGGCCAATATCTCTGATGAACAAATAGATGCAAAAATCCTCAACAAAATACTAGCAAACAGAATCTAACAGTACATTAAAAGGATCATAGACCATGATCAAGTGGGGTTTATCCCAGGAATGCAAGGATTCTTCAATATATGCAAATCAATCAACGTGATACACCATATTAACAAATTAAAGGAGAAAAACCATATGATAATCTCAATAGATGCAGAAAAAGCTTTTGATAAAATTCAACACGCAATTATGATAAAAACTCTCCCAAAAGTAGGCATAAAGGGAACCTACCTCAACATAATAAAGGTCATATATGACAAACCCACAGCCAACATCATTGTCAATGGTGAAAAACTGAAACCATTTCAATATAGTTTTGGAAGTTTTAGCCACAGCAATCAGAGAATAAAAAGAAAAAAAGTAATCCAAATCGGAAAAGAAGTAGTAAAACTGTCCCTGTTTGCAGATGACATGACACTATACATAGAGAATCCTAAAGATGCCACCAGAAAACTACTAGAGCTAATCAATGAACTTGGTAAAGTAGCAGGATACAAAATTAATGCACAGAAATTGTTTGCATTCCTATACACTAATGACGAAAAATCTGAAAGAGAAATTAAGGAATAATCCCATTCACCATTGCAACAAAAAGAATAAAATACCTAGGAATAAACCAACCTAAGAAGACAAAAGACCTGTATGCAGAAAATTATAAGACACTGAAGAAAGAAATTAAAGATGATACAAACAGATGGAGAGAGATACCATATTCTTGGTTTGGAAGAATCAACATTGTGAAAATGACTATACTACCCAAAGCAATGTACAGATTCAATGTAATCCCTATCAAACAACCAATGGCATTTTTCACAAAACTAGAACAAAAAATTTCACAATTTGTATGGAAACACAAAAGACCTCGAATAGCCAAAGCAATCTTGAGAAAGAAAAACGGAGCTTGAGGAGTCAGGCTCCCTGACTTCAGACTGTACTACAAAGCTAGAGTAATCAAGACAGTATGGTACTGGCAAAAAAACAGAAATATAGATCAATGGAACAGGATAGAAAGCCCAGAGATAAACCCACGCACATGTGGTCATCTAATTTTTGATAAAGGAGGCAAGAATATGCAACAGAGAAAAGACAACCTCTTCAATAAGTGGTGCTGGGAAAACTGGACAGCTACATGTAAAAGAATGAAATTAGAACACTTCCTAACACCACACACAAAAATAAACTCAAAATGGATTAAAGGCCTAAATGTAAGGCCAGACACTATAAAACTCTTAGAGGAAAACATAGGCAGAACACTCAGTGACATAAATCACAGCAAGATCCCTTTTGACCCACCTCCTAGAGAAATGGAAATAAAAACAAAAATAAACAAATGGGACCTCATGAAACTTCAAAGCTTTTGCACAGCAAAGGAAACCATAAACAAAACGAAAAGACAACCCTCAGAATGGGAGAAGATATTTGCAAATGAAGCAACTGACCAAGGATTAATCTCCAAAATTTACAAGTAGTTCATGTAGCTCAATGTTAAAAAAACAAACAACGCAATCCAAAAATGGGCAGAAGACCTGAAGAGACATTTCTCCAAAGAAGACATACAGATTGCCAACAAACACATGAAAGGATGCTCAACATCACTAATCATTAGAGAAATGTAAATCAAAACTACAATGAGGTATCACCTCACATTGGTCAGAATGGACATCATCAAAGAAATCTACAAACAATAAATGCTGGAGAAGGTGTGGAGAAAAGGGAACCCTCTTGCACTGTTGGTGGGAATGTAAATTGATACAGCCACTATGGAGAACAGTATGCAGTTTCCTTAAAAATCAAAAAATAGAACTACCATATGACCCAACAATCCCACTACTGGGCATATACCCTGAGAAAACCATAATTCAAAAAGAGTCATGTACCACAACGTTCACTGCAGCACTATATACAATAGCCAAGACATGGAAGCAACCTAAGTGTCCATCAACAGATGAATGGATAAAGAAGATGTGGCACATATATACAATGGAATATTGCTCAACCATAAAAAGAAACGAAACTGAGTTATTTGCAGTGAGGTGGATGGACCTAGAGTCTGTCATACAGAGTGAAGTAAGTCACAAAGAGAAAACAAATACCGTATACTAACACATATATACGGAATCTTTAAAAAAAGAGGTTCTGATGAACCGAGGGGCAGGACAGGAATGAAGACGCAGATGTAGAGAATGGACTTGAGGACACGGGGAGGGGGAAGGGTAAGCTGGGACAAAGTGAGAGAGTAGCACTCACATATATACACTACCCAATGTAAAATAGATAGCTAGTGGGAAGCAGCTACATAGCAGAGGGAGATCAGCTCGGTGTTTTGTGACCACTTAGAGGGGTGGGATAGAGAGGGTGGGAGGGAGACGCAAGATGGAGGGGATATGGGGATATATGTATACATATAGCTGATTCACTTTGTTATACAGCAGAAACTAACATAACATTGTAAAGCAATTACATTCCAATAAAGATGTTTAAAAAAATAGAAAATTTTTGGTCTAAATTAATATTTTAAACTGCAAATTTCATTTCCACCATTAATTTATGAAAAGGGTCTTTTATTTTCCTTTTAGACAAAGGTTACAAATTGGTTTTTGTCAAAGTGGTACACCACTCCTCTGAGTTTAATTCACTAATAATTTTACTTTATGTTAAAATTATGACCTGAAGACAGAAGCAACTAGAACAAGGTTCATTGTGTGATTGCAGGAAAAGGAGGGACACAAAGTCAAGTTAAGGACAGAAAAGCTCATCTTCTATCTCTTAGCTAGTAACATTGCCTGCTTGGAATTCCCCTGCATCCCACTGGATGTAAAATCTGAGACTGGTCTTCAACTTCCCATCTAAGATACAGTTCTGATCCTGAGTGTTTAACATCCTAACTCCCTAATTTGAGTTGAATTCTTTTAACTGTAATATTAGTAGGTGAAATTCTGAAGCACCGTCAGGAAAAGTTTTGACCATTTGCCAAACTGTAAGTGATTTATTTAAGATATAAAGCAGGTAAGTCTGGATCCAGAAAAAAAGCATAGAAACATGTTGTTTCTGCATAGAAAGGAGGATGCTGCATGGTAAAAGGAGCACATCTCAAGTAGAACCTCAAAATTTCTCTTGGTCCATAATGGGAGAGACTAGAAAGAATGATAAGGCCACCTGTAGCGTCAAATATTTATCCTAATTATGTCAGGACACTGTATTCTGAATCCACGCAGGAGACCCCCTCCCTCCCTCACAGGGACTTGTGGCTTACCCTTGTCACATTTCAGCTCTGCACTCACCAGCTGTGTGACTTTGGGCAAATCCTTTCACCTTTCTGAAATTTGATGTCCTCCTTGTAAAATGGGGATGATATTAATTTATTACAAGTATAAAGAGCTGTGGGAATTTTTCATTCCAGGTGCAGTATGTCTATGTTCCTCACAATAATCTAATGAAGTGCTGTTAACGTCTTCAGCCAAGGATCATCGGAAGCACATCCAGGGATGAACAAGTTGGTTGTATTGTTCACAAACTCACCATGGGGAATCATGGGTATCTCAATATGAAGATGTTGGAACCAAAGAAGCAGAACCTGTTGGTGAGATCTTTTAAGAGATTCACTGCAAAGAATTAGTTTACACAGTTGTGAGGTGGGCTAGGCAAGTCCAAGACCCATAGGGAGGGCTATTATCAGGAAAGGCAGGCTGGAAATTTCAGCACAGGCTGAAGCTGCAGCCCACAGTGAAATCTCTTCCCCTCAGGGAAACCTCAGGTCTGCTCTTGAGACTTTTCACCTGATTCGTCCAGCCTCACCTAGATTATCTAGAATACTCTCTCTTACATAATGTCAACTGATTTGGGACCTTAATCACATCTATAAGATAACTTCAGAGGAACACCTAGGTTAATGTCTGAGTGAATAACTGAGGACCATAGCCTAGGCAACACATGAAACAGACCCTTAAACTATTATAGGATTTGGGCTTGTGTTCGGTGATCTTGAGGAGGATTTAAGAAACAGAGACTTTGTTCTTAATTGGATTCTCTCAAGAAGTGGGTGGTGAAGTGGGGTAATTCTGTAATCGGGCATCTTAATAAATCTTCCCTAGGAGGAAGGAAGATTATACTGAGGCTAAAGCTGTAATTAGGAAAGAAGCAGAGGTCATTCATATTATCTAGGGAGAAGTACGCTTGGTCATTTTTGTGATTTGGACACAGTTCATGTTTTGTCTGTGTTGAGACATGATTACGGAGTGGCCTTGTTTTCTGCTTTGATAGTCAAAGCAGAAAGGCTGATGGTCACAGAATGGCTGTCTGATGCTGTTGCTATACGACATTGCTTATGTTCAGCGAGAAAACACCAAAACCTAGCTATGAGTCGCAGGCCAGCTCCTGGCCACACCAAGGCCTAATTAATAGTCCCAGGCAGCTCCCAGATGCCAGGGCTTTTTCTGTCTCACTCTTCTTTATAGTCTTTGTCACTGTGAGGTAAGACAGTGCTGAGAAACTGGGGGCCATCTAACAGGGACAGGGGGATTGATTCTAAATGGAACCCCATTAACCGGTGGTTTCCATAACACACAGAAAATCAATTCTTCTGAAAAAGTAAGTTCCCCACTAAAAATTGTCTTTCACTTTAGCTCAGTCCTTAGTCCCTCACAAATACCTGGGGTTTTAATGTGGCAGGATAAAGAATATTAAAATATCCAGTAGATTAAAGGAAGAACATTTTCTAAGTCAGAACAATTCCCTGAATTCTACCCTCAATATTTGACTTGACATTCTTAAGTTTAAAAAAATTATACAGCATGCCAGCCAGAGCTTTCTTTAATGTAATCAATGCTCTCCAAATTCCTTTAAAAGTAGATAGGTTCACCAAAATATAGAGCATAAAGAATACTCAAGACAGGGAAAAAATTCAAATGAAAGATCATGCAGTTACTTTAGGCAGCATTACACGACATTACAAGTACTTTTATTGCCCTGGGTAATTTTAAAAGCTTTTGAGAGTACGAAAAGAATAATTTACTCAACTGGATTCCTATAAGTAGAAAAGGCAAAGGTATTCCTTGGCTATCACCAGCAGAAATCACTTGGATCAACTCAATATTTAGAGAATTCCATATGCACTATGGAAGCAAAGAGAAAGACAGTTAACCCACATAAGGAGGCAAGAGAAATGGGAGGAGGTGGGGCCTGCCAGGGACGGGGACGAACTCAGGGGAGAGACCCTGGAAGTTATAGCCCAGAATATCCTGTCGGACACCATATTAGTGATGACTTCATCTGTCCACGAGGCTGCTCAGAAATTCCCAGCCCTCTTGTCACCAGCAGGCATACACATAAGTGAGAAGACTCTGATTTAATACCCTCCCTCCTTTCATAGAAAATTCCCTCAGGTCCACTCTGAGTGGAGGCCGCCTCAGAACCAAGAAATTTCCCAGCCCCTTCGAGGCCTCTTAGTACAAAGTCTTCATCTGGCAACTGAGGTGTCATCATAGGGGATTTTTCTGATTGGCCAAATCCTGACCTGGCAGCGTGTGGTTTGGGTGTCTGTACAGAGTTCCTTCTCAGCTCAGCCCTCATCATTGCTCTGCAACTCAGAACGGCAACTGCTGAGACCACCCTAAAAGATGATGGTCCTGAACAGAGCTCTGATTCTGGGGACCCTCACCCTGACCATCATGATGAGCCCCTGTGGAGGTGAAGACATTGTGGGTGAGTGCATGGTTGAGGGACGTGGGGACTAGAGTTGGGGAACAGGGAATTGAAGGGAAAAAAAGACAGAGTTTGGCCTAGAAACAATAGCGACTCCTCAAAGCGTTCTCAATATTAAGCAAATCTAAAACTTAGAGTCATTCCTCCTGCAGGAAACCAGAGTCCAGACCCACTCTCTCTGCTACTTGTGCTGTTGCAGAGCTCACCAAGGACATTATTCTGTTTCTGATATTGGATCCAGTGAATATGTCCTGGAGGGCTCTAGCGCATTCATTCATTATTGCCTCAAAGATTAGAAACGTTTCCATAAGTGGATATTTTGTTACTAAAATTTTATGAACTATTGCTCCCAAATTTCTCTGAGCAAATTTTGAAGCTTTTTGTATATTTCTCCTAAAGTGTATCTTGGGGCAAACAGTTCCATGAATTCTGTATACTGTGTAGATACAAAGAAGGGTGACCTTTTCAGTCTCAGATCTACATACATTTTCATGCTGTCATCTCGCACAGGTGGGGAGAGGGTAAGCAAGCCCAGCAGAATGCCTTTACACAAGGCGTTTTACCACAGGGTCCTCACTTAACCTCAGTTACCTCATACATGTCACTTCACAAATAACCGAGTAAAAGACATGTGTAGAAATGCTTTCTAAGTGATTAAGACACACAAATGTCAAACATTATTCTTATTTTTTTAGTTTTACCGTTACAAGTGTAGCTTTGCTTTATTTTCTTTAACAAAGTAAGAAATTTCCTTATTTTTATTTTAAAATTGAGAACTTTATGATAAGAAACTTGATGAATCAAATTATATTGTTTTCAAATTGTTAGCCCAAGTTACCAGTTCTTTGCCCCATCTAAGGAAGTCCTTCAAGAAGAATGGTCAAGCACAGATTATTTTTTTGGTCCCTTAGGCCCCTCTGCCTTTGCTGTCCCCCTCCTTCCACCCTCCTTTCTTACATTCCTTCGTCTTCCTTTCCTTCCAGGAGCCATCCCTGGCCCACATCTTTGTTATTTTATAGACATTGAGTGAGTTTGTAAAAACCAAAGTAGAAAGGCCAGGTAGTTCAAAAGGGAAGTGAAATGGAGGGTTACTCTAATCGTCAAGCAACTTTGCTAACCATGAATGCTCCCATTCTAATTGTGTGTGGTAGTGGAAGTTTCACGTACTTCTCCAGAGCACTTCTAAATTTTGTTTCTTCAGCGTCACACTAGAGTGTCCTGGTCAGGCTCGACTTCCTCATTGGGCACAGGGGACACAGGCCAAGGGCCTGCAGTGCTTATAGGGCTCCATGAAAATATTTTATTATTTTAATTAGAAAAAAAATGAACTTTTAGGGTAGAAGAAAATGTTTTAATTTTTAATTTAGCCTAGATTATATTTGTCTTTATACCAGTATGACCATAAAATATGACTTGTAATATTTTTATGGAGGAAAGCTTGCTTATGCAACAGCGCTTAGGGCTCAAAATCATACTGCAGCCCTGGTCACTGCTGATTCTGGTTGTCATATAATTCTGCTACCTCTGTGCTTGTCAGTCTTCCCCAAAGTCTCTGTGATCCTCAAGAATAGTAATTGACATTTTGTACACATTTTTGAACACGCATCAAGCTAAGTTTGGGGGATGCAAAAATGAAAAGACATGCTATCTGCCCCATAGAGTGTACTAAGATTAGTAATGCTAAGAAAATGGTGCAGAAAAACAGAAGGAGTATTGCTGAGCAGGGCAATGGATGCAGCTGAGGCTGAAGCTGTAAAAGTGAATTGGTTCCAGTTGGCATAGCAGTGCGATGCTCTTCAGTGCTGGCAACTCAGGACAAGTAGCCGATGAAGAGAATAATTGCATACATTCATGGTGGAAAAGGAGTCAAGAATATTCACTACAGGGATAAGGAGGCTACGTTGGAAGGCCTTTTAAGTGATCAGCCAAGGGGTCATGCTGGGTAATGATGAGGAAGAGACTGACTTGAAAGCAGGACACTGGGATGGAGAGGTTGGAGGTTATAATGTGAGCAAAAACATGTGTAATGGGCTTCCCTGGTGGCGCAGTGATTAGGAGTCCGCCTGCCGATGCAGGGGACGCAGGTTCGTGCCCCGGTCCGGGAAGATCCCACGTGCCGCGGAGCGGCTGGGCCCGTGAGCCATGGCCGCTGAGCCTGCGCGTCCGGAGCCTGTGCTCCGCAACGGGAGAGGCCACAACAGTGAGAGGCCCTCGTACCGAAAAAAAAAAAAAAAAAAAAAAAAAAAAAAAAAAAAAAAAAAAAACATGTGTAATGAGAGAACTTAGCTAAAAAGCTGGTAACTAAGCAGAAACTTCAAGAATGAACTGGGGCTTCCCTGGTGGCACAGTGGTTAAGAATCCACCTGCCAATGCAGAGGACATGGGTTCGATCCCTGGTCCAGGAAGATTCCACATGCCATGGAGCAACTAAGCCCGTGCACCACAACTACTTAGCCTGCACTCTAGAGCCCACGAGCCACAACTACTGAAGCCCACGCATCTAGAGCATGTGCTCCACAACAAGAGAAGTCACCACAATGAGAAACCTGCTCACCTCAATGAAGAGTAGCCCCCACTGGATGCAACTAGAGAAAGCCCGCACGCAGCAACAAAGACCCAACACAGCCAAAAATTAATTAATTAATTAAATTTTAAAAAAAGAATGAACTGGAGGTGTCCAGGAAATCCTAACAGATAATTTCATTTCAGGGGAAAAAAAAAAAAAAACAGACCCCTGCAAAGACCAAGGAACATGAGAGGATAATGTCATTTGGTTTGATTAATAGATAAGGTCAGATGAGGCTGTTGGATACATCCATACCAGAATTCAGCACAGTACACTGTACTTGCTCCTTTACTCACCTGACTCTCCCGTTAATCAATATTCTCCTTGTTGGCAGAGACCATGCCTGATTGATGTTTTACTCTTTGCCTCCCACAATGTCTGAAACCCTGTTGATGCTCAGTAATTGAGGAAGGAAGGAAAGAGAAAATGATAAAAGGCTTGTATGTGTCTGGACAAAATTGTCCAGTCAGGCTTACTTGAGTAGAGTCCAACTGAACCGGTTGCCATTCTGCTTTGGCATCCTCAGAAAAGTATATTGTCCATTTGAAGAAAACAGCAGCACAGTACCTTGAGTCCTCAACAAATACGTGTTGAGTCAGAAAAAGAAGTTTAGTAACCTCCTTAAAGAAAAAAATAGGGGTGGGAAATAACAGAAATCCAAAATAAAACTTCCATTTCTTACTTCAGAAGCAATCAAACACTCTCCTTTAAGGATCACTACTGTTAACAAAACAGACAACTTAAAACCACTGTTTATTCTTTATATGTTTTGTAATACTGTCACTGTCCTTGTCATACTCGTTCTTACACCCTGTAACAGTTAGAGGAAACTCTTTTAAAATAATAAGATTCCGTGCGCTTTTCCTTGGTTTAAAAAAAATAAGATGGGGCTTCCCTGGTGGCGCAGTGGTTGAGAGTCCGCCTGCCGATGCAGGGGACACGGGTTCGTGCCCCGGTCCGGGAAGATCCCACGTGCCGTGGAGCGGCTGGGCCCGTGAGCCATGGCCGCTGAGCCTGCACGTCCGGAGCCTGTGCTCCGCAACGGGAGAGGCCACAACAGTGAGAGGCCCGCGTACCACAATCAATCAATCAATAAGAAATGAATCTTGTATAGAAAACGTTCTGCTCTGAGCCAGTCCTGAGGGGAGAGGAACCATAATGAATGTGTTATTAACTGATGAAAGAAGTAAGTGAGAAAGAAAACTTATGAAGCAAAGGGAAGTAAACTAACACCATGATCATTCATTCATTCCCTTATTTCTTCTTTCTTTCCATTATGATATTTATCACAAGCCTACAATGTGCCAGGTACTGAGCTGGACATGCAGGGAATAGCAGTAAACTGTGAAAAGTCCACCCTTCTAAGCATATGTTATAGTGGAAAGACAGACTGGATTCTAACAGGACAGCTACCAACACTGAGGGCGAAGGAAACAGGTGCTGGGAATTTTGCTTCGAGACTGTGCCAGAGGTGAAGACTACAATGTTTGAGAGTTGTTTCTTCTGTAACTTTGTTTAACATGGTTCTTTCCTCTCCCTCTGTTTTGCACCTTCCTGCCCCTCACCTTCACTTATCAGCTGACCACTTTGCGTCCTATGGCACAACTATCTACCAGTCTTTTGGGCCCTCTGGCCAGTACACCCAAGAATTTGATGGAGATGAGCAGTTTTATGTGGACCTGGAGAAGAAGGAGACTGTCTGGCGGCTGCCTGTGTTTAGCGAATTCGCAAGTTTTGACCCACAGGGTGCCCTGAGAAACATAGCTGTGGGGAAACATAACTTGGATATCCTGATTAAACGCTCCAACTTTACCCCTGTTACCAATGGTAGGTGTCCACCATTCTGCCTTTCTTTACTGAAACTATTGTTTCATACCAGGCCTCACTCTCTTGTTCCCTAAGGAGAGATACCCTTCACCACTCTATAAAACTCTCTCCTTTCCAAGGAGTCCCCAGATTTTCTCATAGTAATTACTGAACCCTCATCCTCCCTCTTCTCAAAGATCACATATTTCCATGTAATATAAGGATCCCTACTCCCATAACATATCCCTTGAATCCCTCAAGGAGGAGTCCCACAGACCTCCCTCCTTAACAAGCATGCCCACAGAGAACATGGGGATAAAGCAGAGGCAGTGAATAGCATCTCCCAAGCAAAAGGGAAACAAGAGCTCTTCCACTGTCAGACTGGGAAATGTTGGTGGGAGGGCTCCCCCAGGATGCAATGCAGAACCTCAGGGCAGAGCTATCCTCATTTCACATCAGTGCTGTTTTCTCACCACAGAGGTTCCTGAGGTGACTGTGTTTTCTAAGTTCCCTGTGTTGCTACATCAACCCAACACCCTCATCTGTCTTGTGGACAACATCTATCCTCCTGTGATCAACATCACATGGTTGAGAAACGGACACACAGTCAGAGAGGGTGTCTCTGAGATCAGCTTCCTCACGAAGAATGATCTTTCCTTCCTCAAGATCAGTTATCTCACCTTCCTCCCTTCTGATGATGATGTTTATGACTGCAAAGTGGAACACTGGGGCCTGGATGAGCCACTGCTGAAACACTGGGGTATGTACGAGTTCCACCCCTTTGATACTTTCTCTTCTCTATCAAGTACAGAATGTCCTGCCTTTTAGCCCCTAAATCACATGGTCCAGAGCTTGTTTTCCACACTTCAAGTGTTTCTAAAGATATACTTCCCTCTCTTCCCTAAGCCTGCTGCCCTGAGTCTTTGTAGAATGAAACCTGCTCACCTCAATGAAGGTGCCATCCTGCCCCATCCCAAACACATGCACATGAACCAACACTCTGTATTCTGAGTTTTACAACTTCACTTTTGCAGAACCTGAGATTCCAAAGCCTATGTCAGAGCTGACAGAGACTGTGGTCTGCGCCCTGGGGTTGACTGTGGGCCTCGTAGGCATCGTGGTGGGCACTGTCTTCATCATCCAAGGCCTGCGCTCAGGTGGTCCCTCCAGACACCAAGGGCCCTTGTGAGTTGCACCCTAGAAGGGAAGGTAAGGATTCAGATTTGTCAGCATTGGAGACAGTATAGGAGGAAAGAAAGTGGGAAGAGGTTTGTGGACTCAAATGTGGTTGAAAAGTTGAGGAGAACTGGGAAAGGTCATGATGATTGCACAGAAGGCCCCTAGGACTCATCAGTCTCATGTCTGTCCTGTTGCAGGTGCACTGCCCGTCTACCAGAGCAGAAGAGTGGACATGCTAGATGACCTAGAACTATCTTCATATAGCTTCTCTCCTCTTACACTCCTCCTCTCACCTCTTCTCTGGGACTTATCCCTTAAAGCTCACATAGACTTCGGAATTCTCCCCCTGACCACCTGATGATTTTTTTCTGTTCTCAATAGTTACATACCATGGGATCACTGGCGTATTCCACCCAGTTACCTAATCCCTAGTGACCCTGATCCAGTATCATCATGGAAGCAATGAATCCTCCTTTTATTGAAACTTTTCCTGTCTTTCATCTCAAGGCTGACTAGGACCTTGTTCCCTTATGCTTTAGGCCCCTTAATTTCGTTTCTCAGATCATGTTTCATGCCCAGTAACACAAGAGCAACCTGTGTAGACTAATAATATGTTGTTATCTTAGCTGAGATTATTATTTCTCTCTTCCTTCTGTTCCCATTCTTGGCACTGTCACCCACCCCCCTAATTCAGGCATCATTGAAGATAATATATACTCTTCTCCCATGGTGTAGATTTGTTATAGCAGAAATACAAAAACCAAGAAATAAGTCTGTACTCATCTTAATATAGCTTTTAAAAGTTATGACAGAGGCTTCCCTGGTGGCGCAGTGGTTGAGAGTCTGCCTGCCGATGCAGGGGACGTGGGTTCGAGCCCCGATCCGGGAAGATCCCACATGCCGCGGAGCAGCTGGGCCTGTGAGCCAAGGCCTCTGAGTCTGCACGTCTGGAGCCTGTGCTCCGCAATGGGAGAGGCCACAACAATGAGAGGCCTGCGTACCGCAAAAAGAAACAAACAAACAAAAAAAATTATTGTGAGACAATCAGAAATAATTTTAGGTGTGGTAATGGCATTGCTGTTATATTTCTAAAAAGTTGTTATATCTTAGATTTTCATAGCAAAATATTTATCAATGAAATTATGTATTGTCTAAGATTATCTTTAAAATAACCCAGTATGCATATAATATTAAATGGGTGGGTTTACAAAATTGTCCATGAACTGATCATTTTTAAAACTGGACTGTTGATACATGGTACTATTCTCCCTATTACTGTATATAGTTGAAATGTTCCATAATACAAAGGTTTTTTTTTTTTAGATATTCCAGGAAAGCCAAAAGAAAAAATAAGCAGAGAAGCATTCTGTTTGAAGTTATTTTGGTTTTTAAGGTTTTCCTTATTTGTATTGCAGTTAAGAAACACTGAGTATCCAAATCCTGTTCTACACCACAGAACCTCTCAGAAATGTAACCCTAAAGAGTGTGTATACAACAAAGAATAATAGCAAAAGAAAGCAAAGTAATGCTCACTTTATTATTGGTTGGGCTAAACCCCAAACTTTATTAAATATAATTACTAGTTCAATCTATAATGTAAAAATGGTCACTTAGAAGCGATGCTGTGATACATACCATACTACATTCTGAGTGTATTAAAGTAATGTGAAAACAGATACATTTATTGTCTTTGAAGAATTTACATTCCAATAGGAGGAAGCATACATGCATGAAACAGTTTCACAAACATACAAGTACAAACTCTGAGGAATTTATAAAGGAAAAGAACAAGGTAATGTGAGACAGTATTGCACAGGAACCAAGTGTAATTTGGTGTTTAGAGAAGGCTTGTATAAATGTCTGAGATGAAACAAGATGGTTTACAGTAAGTGAAGGACAAGGTTAAAGAGGGCAGAGCAAATGTTTGAGAAATCTAACAGTATGAAAGAGAGTATGAGGAACTTCCCTGGTGATCCAGTGGTTAAGAATCTGCTTTCCAATGCAGGGGACGTGGGTTCGATCCCTGGTCGGGGAACTAAGATCCCACATGCCCCAGGGCACGCCACAACTACTGAGGCCATTTGCCACACTAGAGAAATCTGCACGCTGCAATGAAGAGCCCGCGCGCCACAATGAAAGATCCCGCATGCCACAACTAAGACCTGATGCAGCCAAATTAAAAGAGAGTATGACAATAAAATAAAACAATAATTATTACAGTTTAGTAGAGAAAGTTTATGTAAGAGCAAGCAAGTTATTTCAATTCTTTCTAATTAGAATCCTTAGTGAAAAGATACTTCCTCTATAAAAGTAATAATGAGGGGCTAAAAAATTGGAAATGTAATAGAAAGAGTAAAAAAACAATAGAATAATATAAAAATTATAATAATAGAATTATTATGATGTAATATAAAAATTAAATCAAGAAAACCTCCTTGAAATTTTCTCCCTGAAAAAGAAGACAAAGAAATGTAATATATGGTAGAAAAGATAAGACACAGAGAGTAGACCTGGCAACATCAAGTAACAGAGCTAGAGAGGGAAACAGAAAAATGAAGGGGGAAATTTATGAAAACAAGTAAAGGATAATTTTCCAGACATAAAAGACCTAATTCTTTACATGGAATGGGGACTTTCAGATATTTAGCAAAATTAATGAAAAAAAACTCATTCTTAGATACATTAAAATTTTTTTAAATCATTTTTAAAATTTCAGAATCTCAAGTGTTAAAAGAAGATCATAAAATATCCCAGTGAGGGAAACAAAACAAACATACAACAGGCACTGTTAAACCATCAGATACTTATATCATAAAGATAATGAGAAAGGCCTGGAAGTTCTAAAGGAAAATTATTTTCTATTAATAAATGTATACCTTTTCAAAATCACAATTAGGCATGAAGAAAGGATAAAATACTGTTAGACATAAAAGAATATAAAATGTACCTAGCACACATAGCTTTATTGGAAGTTGATTAAGAATATGACTTAGTTAAGTGAGGTTGTTAATCAGGAAACAGGAACGTACTTGGGGAGTGGCATCAGCAACATGGTCGAACGAGATGTCTCTCGTTCATATCCCCCTTTTAACAACAATTTGGTATCCATTCCTGGATAAAGATACCTTTGTGGGAGCTATGGGATCCAACACCATATGCTAAGGAATCCAGGAGGAGTCTTGCCGACCATGCATCAGATAACAAGCATACAGACCTCAGTCATGGCTAGGGACCCTGCAATGGCCCATGAACTGGCTCAGCCCCTCTTAGCTATTATCTGGGAACCCGCGGAGAACAGTCTTAGACAATTACTCATAGGTGAGAGAGCCTTTGTGGAAGTCCAGGTTTCCAGTGGAGAACTTCCAGCACACCACTGGAGCAAAGAAATACAAGTTGGACACACTGGAGAGGGTAGGAGGAACAGTATCACTCCTCCCCAAGGCAGCACAGCTTGGTGCCAAGAGAGACCTTCTCAACTCACGAATTATCCTGTAAGGATAATTGTAAGGAAAGTGAGAGCATGTGAGTGAACACCTGTCTTCCTCAGCTGTGCGGGAAACTGCCATTTCTCTCTCACCCCATCCAGAGTAGTGAGTCATAACTTACATTACTGGGGGTGAGTAGAGGTCAGCAAAGTGGCAGATAGAACTCTTGGAAGATATGAAAGAGGCGCAGATCCCTCAAGATGTCCACCAACTTGCCACTGGTGGCAAGATGTCCATTGCCACTGGGGATGCCTCACCATTGAATCCCATCAACTTGCCCACAGGCACTCCCAACACTCCATGCACCTCACCCACACACACCCCACACTGTGGCCAGCTCCCTCTGTGCACTCCTGACAGCAGCAAGAGTGAGCTTTGGCAGACAACTAATGAGTAGCACAGAAAGCCAGCCCAAATCTGTAGGCCAGGGAGAGAACATGAACCTGAGCTTCAGCTCCATTCTTGGGAAAACAAAAGGGAAGCTGTCAGCAGCCAGCCTGGTACATTGCAGAATCAAGAGAAGGCATACAAGTTTAAGCATTGTGCCACGAGAGAGCAAGAAGTGTGGTACAGGCATATCCATAAAAGGTCTGAGAGAGTCTCAGAATCCCTAGCAAGACGGACAGAACGTGTTTCTCTCCCAAAGTCAGTTAGTAAAGACTGGAGGAGGTTATTGCTACTTCAAATGCAAAGACAGAAATGAAAGACTTCAAGAAACATGAAAAATCAAGGAAACATGACACACCAAAGAATCAAAATAATCTTCCAGTAACTGACACCAGGACATGGAGGTCTATAATTTACCCAAAAATGCTCTTTTAAGGAAGCTCAGTGAGCTACAAGAAAACACAGAAAGACAGCTCAATGAAATCAGGGAAACAATACATGAACAAAATTAGAAGTTTAATAGAGAAATAGAAATCTTAAAAAAAAAAAAACAAATAGAAATTCTGGATATGAAAAGTACAACAAAAAATGCTCTTTCTGCCTGATGGAAAGAAGAGGAAGATTCTTTCATCTTCTTTCCATCAAGTAGAGGAAAGAATCTGTGAATTAGAAGACAGGAACTTTGAAATTATCCACTCAGAACAAAACAAAGAAAAAAGAATGCAAAAGAGTGAATAAAGCCTAAAAGATCTGTGGAATACAATCAAATGTAACCCTCTGTCAATTATTGGAGTCCCAGAAGGAAAAGAAACGGAGAAGGGAACATAAAGCTTATTTAAAGAAACAATGGCAGAATCTAAAAAAGAGTGGATATATGTATAATTGATTCACTTTGCTGTACAGCAGAAAGTAACACAACATTGTAAATCAACTATACTCCAATAAAAAATTTTAATGCAAAAAAATAAGTAAATAAATAATAAAATAGCCCTGCCAGTATCACTCTCTTTAAAAAAAGAAAAGAAAAAGAAAGAAAGAGAAAGAAATAAAAAAGAAAGAAAAGAAATAATCACTGAGAGTTTCCCATATCTGAGGGGAGATTTGGATAGCTAAGTTCATGAAGCGCATAGTTAAGAAACAAATTCAACTTAAAGGGCTTCCCTGGTGGTGCAGAGGTTGAGAATCTGCCTGCTAATGCAGGGGACACGGGTTCGAGCCCTGATCTGGGAGGATCCCACATGCCGCGGAGCAACTAGGCCCGTGAGCCACAACTGCTGAGCCTGCACGTCTGGAGCCTGTGCTCTGCAACAAGAGAGGCCGTGACAGTGAGAGGCCCACGCACCGCGATGAAGAGTGGCCCCCTCTTGCCACAACTAGAGAAAGCCCTCGCACAGAAACGAAGACCCAACACAGCAAAAATAAATTAATAAACTCCTACCCCCAACATCTTCTTAAAAAAAATAAAATTCAACTTAAAGAGATTTTCTCAAAGATGTATTATGATAAAATTGTAAAAAATCAAAGACAGAGATAATCTTAAAAGCAGCAAGAGAAAAGAAGCTTATAACTTATGAGGAAAACTATAATGCTATCAGATTTCTCAAAAGAAATCTTACGTTTAAGGACAGAAGGTGATGATATATTCAAAATTGCTGAAAGAGTTTGGTACAAGAGGTTGATGAAGGAAGATCACGAACTCACCTCCTCCAATGGACACACCCAGTCTACAGCTATAAATGGAACAATTTCCTCTGGAAAAAAGAAATAACTAAACTAAAAACTGGCTTAACAACACCTGCACATCAGGCAAATGAGAGGGAAACCACATCAAGGCAAGAGAGGCTGAGTCATTATCTTTCCATAAACCCCTCTCCAGGTACAGCAACCCACAACTGGGAAGGAACTCAAAATCCAGAGCTTCTCCCTGAGGAGCAAGGGGTTTGAACACCACAATATAGACATCCCAGCTTTTAAGACCTGCACCTGAGAGATGAGTCCCCAAAACTTCTAGCTTTGAAAGCCAATGGCTCTCATGTCCGTGAGACAATATTGTAGTGAACCGAGAAATGGCTCTTAAAGGGCTCACACACAGACTCACTCGACCCAGGTCCCAGCACAGAAGCCATTTGAAAAGTGCCCAGACTTTATGGGAATGAGGCTCATTTGATGACCTTAAAGTGTCAGCCTAAGGAGCAGGGGTCTGCTGGGATACTCCCCAGGGATGGAGGCTGGCAGCCACCATCTTCGCATTCTCCCTCTGCTATGCTAAGGTGGGCAGACACCTTTTTTTTTTTTTATTCTACGCCTTTTTTTTTCAGGGATTCCATCTTTACACTCCCACTTTGTATCGCGCTAGCCAGCAGGTGCTATCTTCACACTATTCCTGTGCCACACTCCAGAGCACCAGTATTTCCTGCAGGGGAGCTTTTACTTGGGTCTGGTGTCCTGGTTTTTGTGTCCGGTGTCCCAGTTTTTGTGGCTGCAACCCAGTGGGATGTCTTTGGATCACCTGGTTCTGGAGGGCAGGGAGATTCACACTCCTAGGTCCAATAGGACTGTAACAATCAGATACGGTTCTTGGCAGACTACCACCCCAAGGGTACTGCACAAATAGCAGACTGAAACACATTCCCAGTCTTTCTGAGAAAGAGGCTTATTTTTTGTCCAGGAGTTTTGGCCTGAGGGGCAGGTTTCTGGTTTGGCACAATTCTAAGGGGCTATAGAGGTACTTGCATGCAACAGAAGCCAGTGGACAAAATCTTTGCACTCTCCCCCTGCCTTGCTCCAGCCCACTGGTGCCCTACAAAGAAGCTTATACCTTTGGTGCCCTGATTTTTTCCAGCTGGTGCTAGGAGATGCCTCTACATTGTCTGGCTTAGGGTGACACTAGGCTCATGGGTGGCAAAGAACTATAACAAATGTAGAAAAGTTCTTAAACAGCTACCAACCCAGGGCACAGTAAGAAGCAACAGACCCGGGAGATCAGTATTTCTGTGAAAGAGGCCTATTAGCTTACCATCATAGCTACAGCCTGAGGGGGAAGCTTCTAATTAAACACAAATCTAAAGGCTGACTGTAATCCCTTCCAGAGAACTTGGAGGGGGGGCACTATCATTTCACTCTCCCCTGACACGCTCCACAGTGCCAGTAGCTCTCAGAGCTCTTACACTCTTCTGGTGCCCTGGCTTTTGTAGCTGCAAGATTCAACATCTGCAAATCAATCTATGTGATATACCACATTAACAAATAGAAGAATAAAAAACATATGATCATCTCAATACATGCAGAAAAAGCTTTTGGCAAAATTCAACACCTATTTATGATAAAAACTCTCAACAAAGTGGGTATAGAGGGTTCATACCTCAACATAATAAAGGTCATGTATGACAAACCCATAGCCAACACCCTACTCAACATTAAAAGGCCGAAAGCATTTCCTCTAAGATCAGAATGAAAACAAGGATGACCACTCTAGCCACTTTTATTCAACATAGTATTAGAAGTCCTAAAATCAGATTAAAATAAATTAATTAATTAAAGGAATCCAAGTTGGAAGGCAAGAAGCACTGTTTGCAGACGACATGACAGTATATATAGAAAATCCTGAAGGCACCACCAGAAAACTATTAGAGCAATAAATTAATTCAGTAGTGTTGTAGGATACAAAATTAGTACATAGAAATCTGTTGTGTTTCTATACACTAACAACAAACTATCAGAAAGAGAAATTAAGAAAACAATCTTATTTACAACTGCATCAAAAAGAACAAAATACCTAGAAATAAATCTCACCAAGGAGGTAAAAGACTTGTACTCTAAAACCTATAAGACACTGATGAAAGAAATTGAAGATGACACAAACCGATGGAAAAATATAACATGGTCATGGAATGGAAGAAGTTAATATTGTTAAAATGACCAAAGCAGATTCAATGCAATCCCTATCAAATTACCAATAGCATTTTTTCACAGAATTAGAACAAATAATTCTAAAATGCGTATGGAACCACAAATGATCCAGAATAGCCAAAGAAATTTTGAGAAAGAACAAAGCTGGAGATATCAAGCTCCCTGATTTCAAATATATTGTAAAACTATAGTAATCAAAACAATATAGTATTGGCATAAAAACAGACATGTAGATCAATGGAACAGAATAGAGATCCCAAATATAAACCCATACACATATTTTCGATAAAGGAGCCAAGAATACACAGTGGGAAAAGAAAAGTCTCTTCAATTAATGGTGTTGGGAAAAGTAGACAGCTACATGAGAAAGAAAGAATATGAACCACTATCTTACACCATACACAAAAATTAACTCAAAAATTAAAGATTTGAATGTAAGACCTTTAACCTTGAAACTCCTAGAAGAAACATAGATGGTAAGCTCCTTGACATTGGCCTTTGCGATGACTTTTTGACACCAAAAGTAAAGGCAACAAAAGCAAAAATAAACAAGTCAGACTGCATCAAACTAAAAAGCTTCTGCACAGCAAAGGAAACTATCAACCAAACGAAAAGAAAATTTACTGAATGGGGAAGAAATTTGCAAATTATATATCTGCTAAGGAGTTAATATCCAAAATGTATAAAAATATCATACAATTCAAAAGCAAAACAAAGTCTGATTAAAAAATGGGCAGAGGGGCTTCCCTGGTGGCGCAGTGGTTGAGAGTCCGCCTGCCGATGCAGGGGACGCGGGTTCGTGCCCCGGTCCGGGAAGATCCCACATGCCGCGGAGCGGCTGGGCCCGTGAGCCATGGCCGCTGAGACTGCGCGTCCGGAGCCTGTGCTCCGCAACGGGAGAGGCCACAACAGTGAGAGGCCCACGTACCGCAAAAAAAAAAAAAGGGCAGAGAATCTGAATAGACATTTTTCCAGAGAAGACATACAGACGGCCAACAGGTAAGTGAAAAGATGCTCAACATCACTAATCAATAGGGAAATGCAAATCAAAGCCACAATAAGGTATCACCACAAAAATAAATAAATGAATGAATAAATAAATTTTTAAGATTAAATAAATATATTTTTTAAAAAAGATATCACCTCACACATGTTATAATGGCTATCATCAGAAAGACAAGAAATAACAAGTGCTGGCAAGGATGTAGAGAAAAATGAATCCTTGTACACTGTTGGTGGTAATGTAAATTGGTTCAGCACTATTGAAAGCAGCATGGAGGTTCCTCAAAACGTTAAAAATAAAACTGCCATATGATCCAGCAATTTCTCTTCTGGGTATTTATCCACAGGAGACAAAAACACTAACTTGAAAAAGATCTATGCACCCCATGTTCATTGAAGCATTAATTACAATGGCCATGATATGAAAGCAACGTAAGTGGCCATTGGTGAATGCATGGATAAAGAAACTGTGGTGTGTATATATACATATTGGAATATTATTCAGCCATAAAAAGAATGAAATCTTGCCATTTGCAACAGCATGGATGGACCTTGAGGGCATTATGCTAAGTGAAATAAGTTAGACAGAGAAAGACAAACACCGTAAAATCTCACTTAACTCATGTGGAATCTTTAATAGAAAAGAACTCATAAAGAGAATGAATTGGTGGTTGCCAGAGGTGGGCAAAAGTCATGAAGGTGGTGAAAAGGCACAAACTTCCCGTTATAACATACATAAGTCCTGGGGATGTGATGTACAGCGTGGTGAATCTAGTTAATAATACTGTGTTGTATATTTGAAAGTTGCTAAAAGAGTAGTTTTTTTTTTTTAATTTGACTATGCTTTAATTGTTTAGACCCAGGATAACCCACAAACCTCTCTGTGACACAAAAGATTATCATGGTTATTCCCCATTTCATTCAAAATATTGTGAAGATTCTACCATTTGCAATTCTGTTATTTAAAATAATAAAAATAAAATAATATAGTCCGTAAGTTTCTTTAAGAGGGCACAGTAAACTACAATACATGGAAACATGCTAACGTGAGTGAACAAATGAAGATACACCTGCAGCTTTCAGTGATGGAATACTCCTGCTCTACCTACAGTATTCTATGTGACAGTTGTGACACGAGACTGTCTGATTCACTAGACCTCAAATATTAGTAAGCTAACTTCCTTTTTTTAACTTTTAGATAAAACGCAAATATGAAGGAGATGTCCTTTTCATTCTTCCCACCACTGTGGAATCCACTGATCTGCTCCAGTGGTTTCCCAGCAGAGATTCTCTGGATTCTACCCAGAGCTGCTGAATCAGACTCCTGGGCACTGCCTGCTTCTCAACCAGCTCCCAGCCTGTGTGTTGGTCTGACAGCTGGATAACTATCTAACCTCCCCACAAGGGAGGCCTCCTTCCTGTAACCCTGACAGGTGGTCATTGGAAGAGTAGATCTAAAAAGTTCTCATCACAAGAAAAAAATTGTAACAATCTATAGTGATGATGTTAACGAGACTTACTGTAGTGATCATTTTGCAAAAATATATACAAATACTGAATCATCGTGCTGTACAGCCAAAACTAATATAATGTTGTATACAATTATACCTCAATAAAAAATATATGATTAGCATAGGGACTTCCCTATGGTCCAGTGGTCCAGTGGTTAAGACTCCGTGCTCCCAATGCAGGGGGCTCGGGTTCAATCCCTGGTCAGGAAACTAGATCCCGCATGCCGCAACTAAAGATCCCGCATGCAGCAACGAAGATCCCATGTGCCACAACTGAAACCCGGCGCGAGTCTTAATAAATATTAAAAAATATATGATTAGCATAAACTTAATAAAAAAGAAGGCTCAGGGTATAGATAACTCATATTCATGTTTAATTACGATATACCCTATAGCCAGGTAACGGTTACAATGTGCTTCTCTTGGGCAGTCTGCAGAGGGAGAATGCAAACAGAAAAATCCCTTGGGGTCTGAGTAGACGCTCAGTAGACGCTGTTGGCAGTACACCGGCAGAGGCTCCGGGGTCAGTGCAGGAAGCAGCATCACAGTCAAATTCTTGGGGCAGGGCAAGGGGTAACCTGGTGACTGTGTTAGAGTTAATGGAGGAACCTGATCTCAGAGGAACAGGCTGACAGGCAACTGGGAATTCTGGGCAAGAACAGGCAGCTATTACAGAAGAGCAAAAACCAATCCCCGTCAAAGTGTCCTCAGGAGTCAGTGCCCTGGAGAAGAGAGAGCGTGATCAGCACATGGCACCCTGAGGGACGTGCCCCCTCACCTCTTCTCGGCCTGCAGCATCCGACAGAGAAAGCTGAGGTCCGGGGCATGTCACCATCACCTCCCCTAACATCTGTGTAGAGGTGAAGCAGCTGAAGAGGGCACAACACTTCAGCCTGACGCAGATGTGTGGAAGGCTGGGGAGCAGCTGTTATCCTTCTGGGGGACATGAAGACGTCAAACTTTTAATAAATTAGATAATAACTCACCTTCTTTCCACCACGCATAGCCTCTTTCAGTCACTATAAATGCCCACAGGCAGTAGTCACCAACATGTGGCACAAAGTGGGTATCATCCTGGTGTCTAGCACTAACACCACAGTTCTGGCTCCAAGTTTCACAGAAAGAGGCCACCAAAGTTATGGCCTGATTCTGGAGAACAACCTCAGGAGCTTCCTACAGAAACTGGGTGAACTTCTCCCCTAACTCTTGATCCCATAGCAGAAAATAGGCCATGGACGAGACCATTGTGCCCAGGTATACTCACCTCACACCCTTCCCTCTTTTACCTGTCCCCATAACCCCCAGTGAGACAGAGAAAAATCAGCACCTGCTGGTGGAGGCCCACGAGGTCCCACAAAAGGTCTCATGACACGAACAGCAAGTGTCTCACCCACCCCAAAGGGAAATGAGATAAGCAACTTAATTTGAAATATCTTTCTCCCCTACCCACCCTCTCTACCCACAAGGCCTTAACTGCCCTAAAATAAAATCTCCCCAAATGAATGGAACCGTCACTAGAAGGAAGCCCTAGAATAAATCCCACCTGTCACCTCTGTGAAAGGGCTACTTTTCAACCAGTAAAATCAGACTCCAATGCCTCCCTAGGTCGTTCCATTTCCGCCCACCACCAGCCTAGTCTCCTTCCTTTCAGGGTCAGGAGGAAAGAGCTATATCTAGAGGCACAGGCCTCCCTGAACAGAGGGTCTCAGTCACAGCCCATCTTCCCCTTTTCCCCAGAGTTCCTTACCTTTCTGGCTCCTGTGACGGATGATGAGACCCAGCCCGAGGAAGATCAGCCCCAGCACAAAGCCCCCAACACCACTCAGCATCTTGCTCTGGGCAGATCCAGACTGTGCCCCTAGGGATCAGAGCCTGAGTGTCAGGGTTTGTCCCCACACCAAAGCAGGGTGTCCCTTTGAGAAGCCTAAAGTCTAGTCTGAGATACAGGAGGTGGAGGTGCCAGGGGAACCTAGTTCTCCATTCTGACTACCCCTAGGGGAGGGACCCGCCAACAGATCCTTGGACAGAGTGGACGGGTGGGAGAAGGGGAAAGTGGATCCCTGCTCCTCAGGGACACATCCATAACCTTACGCCCTAAGACTCTGGTCACCAGTCAATCCTTGAGAGCTAGCAGGGCTGGGCTCTGGGGCCCTGGTGTATGGAGTGAGCTCCCTGTATCTGGAAAGACAATGAGATCAGGATTCTTCTGATGCCCTTAGTATGAGGCATGAGGCACTCTTGTGTCCTGTAATTTCTAGCTCAGTAGGGATTCTGGGGACAAGGGATGAGATGGGATGGACCAAGGAAGCTCTATCTGCCCCTATCCCGTGGGCCCCATGGTGAAAGGAAACCAAGTGCCCCTTACACCACTCCACCATGATGGGACTCTGGAGGCTGGGGTGCTCCACATGGCAGGTGTAGACATCTCCTGGCTGGGGAGTCATTTCCAGCATCACAAGCATCTGGAAGGTCCAGTCCCCATTTCTAATAAGAGGGGTGGACACAACGCCAGCTGTCTCCTCCTGGTCATTCCGGAACCACCGAACTTTGATCTGGCCTGGATAGAAATCTGTCACCGAGCAGACCAGCAGGTTGTGGTGGTTTAGAGCCTCTGTCCTGGATGGGGAGATGGTCACTGTAGGTTCCACTGAGGGAGTAACAGACAGGAAAAGACACAGTGAGATGTGAGACCACGCAGCAAGTCTCCGCACCAGGAAGAGTCCTTCCCTGGTACCAGGGTGGAAAGATCCTTTGATTCCAAATCTTGGATTTGGATCTAACCTGGACCACTTTATTAGCTTGAATAAAAACATTAGTCAGTTTACTTTTCAGAGTCTCAAGAGACAGTTTTAATCATTCTATGGGTGTTACTCTGTTGACACTAATTGATAAAAATGAAGCACTTTAAAATTATAAATTGCTATATTATACAAGTCACTATAACATTTTTTATGTTATAAATAAAAATAAAATATAAACCTGGACTTGTTCCCCCTCGCTCTCCCATCTAGAAGTGACCATGAGGATAAGCTCTAGTGACTTGTGCTAGGTCAGTGACACGTTTTCTGTTAGGTTCTGTGCTCCCCACAGTAGAGAAAATCCAGCAACTTTGACTCCCACCTGCTGGCCATGAGATGATCAACAGTAGTCACGGCCCCATGGACTGAGAATTAAGAAAGTACAGACATTTCTATGTCCAGTAAAATGGGACAACAGTGACCATCACATCCTTCCTACAAAGCAGTGCTTTTCAAACAGGCTACATCTATAACCCTCAGCCCTGTAATACAGAATTCGAGAGCGAGAGCACTTCTTACCGGTCAACAAAGCATCCCTCTCAGTTTTTAGCCTCATCTTAGCTCAAATGCCATTCTGTGGCGAACTCCCCACAAAAATTTATATAATTAAATACCTACACTTCCATCTCGAGTTCACTTATGCCACATATACTTTATTTGATTCATTCATTCATTCATTCAACAAATATAAATTTGACAAGCACTGGGGACCCAAAGATAAACAACAAACTGTGGCCCCTGCCTTTACAGAACTTGCAATCTAGTAACAAAGACAAAACAAAAAATAAAAACAAAAAAGAACCACAAGTGTTATGTCAAAAGTTTGTAATTTTTGAAGGAAAAGAAAGGAAACCGTGAAAACAAGTAACACTGATAAAACATCATGTTTGACCATGCCTCGATTCTCAGATTGCTACTCATGGTCAAATATGACACACCTCCCAACCTGTTTTACACGTATTATCCTTTATCTCTGCAGCCATTTTATTGCATCTCCCTCATTCCCTTAGTGCAAAACTATAGTAAATATTCCATGTAGTGTTTTAGCTATTTGATAATACGTTATGTACTCTCATTTACTTTTTTCCCCTAATTTTCTTTTAACATTCAAGTGAGCTGCCAACCCTACTCCATCCCTTTGCTATTAAGAATAACTGCCTTGCTCTGAAATCAGACATAATTATCATGTATGTTCTCTATAGAAAATATTCTGAGACTCTTGCAGAAGTTGGCCCGGGTTAGTGAGCATGTCACATGAACATACAATATAACTGGGACTTGCTGAGGTCGGCAGGCAGTCTCGTCACCCCAATAACATGGTACTCGTGAGCCATCATCTGGAAAGAATCATGCTTTCAGTTTGGACTTTAACTCTTGATCAGGTTCTTCTTCCTGGGCTCTGACTAAAGTCATGGTCAGCCAAGCAGACTTATAAAATCTGTTCGTCTTAAACAGATTGGGAGTAAAAAATGGAGGTCACAAGTTCAAGAGAGAAATTTTAGAATAATTTTTATGAAAAAGAACTGAAATAGCAAAAATATAAGTATGTACTTGGTGGCATCAGAATGAAGGAGAAGGCAAGATAGGGTAAAGTAAGCTAAAAGTTATGTGAACATACACAGAGAACACCAGGGTCAGACTAGGGATTAATCAGTAAGTTTTCAATCCCTTGAATGTATCATTGTGTCCCACTAACATTGAAAATAAGCAGGAACAGACTCATTGCTGCTTCTGGTCACAACTGGCTTAAACGAGGCTTTGCTTCCATTAGACTCTATATACATGTAGTAAAGAACACGATGCCTATTGTGTATTTGGGGGAGGCTTCAAGACAGTGAATAACTGTGTGTAATTACTTAAACTGCTTATTATGTACCAATATTAGCATATATAAAGTGGTGATACTGATTGCTAACACCAAGGAAATTGAGTGGCATAGTATAGGTAGTGTTCGGTAAGACAACTGCCTAGCAACAGGTGCTCATGAAACTGGTATAATTAACTTTCAGAATGTCTACCCCTGCAGTGGATGTTGGGGGAGCTGGCAGGGAGAGAGAGAGGATAGGCAGGCCAACGGAACCTGAAACAATTTTTATTCAGTAATTAAATGGCATCAACTTATTTACCCCAAAACTTCAGCTCTGATATCAGCCATTTGTTGAGCTTTTCTAAGAAATTAAAACGTTGCCTTATAACAACACTCAAGTACTGTTTCTATTTTTACTAAACACTTTTTTTCCTCAGGCTTTGCATCCACGAATTCTAAATTGTTAAGATCCAAGTCAATAAGAGTTTACTTTAAAGCATTACGCAAAATCGTAAAGAATAATTAATACGGTCAGTTTTTAAAACCCTATTTACCTTTATGCTTTCTCTTGAGCCTAAGTGGCTGGGCAACAGAGAACATTTATTCATTAATTTAAGCAAAGTTTATGGAGCTCATACTACCTGCCAATGTGTCAGGTACTAGGCACACAGGGATAATTAAGACAGTCCCTTGCCAGAAAGAGGGCCGGGGCAAGTGATACAGTGACATCCATTTAAGAAACCAGGATTAAGATGAATAATGATTTGAAACCAAAGAGTGAAAATGTATTCTTTCATGGCTGTAATATATCACCACGTGTGTAAGGTCCCCTGAGAGCAGCCGTGGAGCAGCCCTAACTCCACCAGGCTGAGCTCCTGAGCTTCGGGAAGCAAAGAAGCCAAAGGCACGAGGCGGGAACGTGCAGAATTAGTGGAAAGAACTGCGCAGGACGAGGCTCTCGAGAGCTGGGGCCATACTGAGCAGTCCTGGACCCGCCTCTGCGGGGAATGTTCCAGGGCTACCAACCTCCGTCTCCCTGCTGTGCCCTCGGTCCCCGGCCCTCCGCGCGGGACGCCAGGGCTCGCTGTCCCCTCCGCGGGCCTGGGGATCCCACCCCCGCGGCCCCGCCCCCTCACCCCCGCGCGGAGTCTCGGCAGGGGAGGGTGGGCCCCGCGGAGGGCGGCCTGCGCTCACCTCGCCGCTGCACCGCTAAGGGCTCATCAATCCTGTAGTTGTGTCTGCACACCGTGTCCAGCGCGGCCCGTTTCTGCTCCAGGATGTCCTTCTGGCCGTTCCAGTTCTCGGCGATCTGCCGGCCCAGCTCGGTCACCGCCCGGTACTCGCCCACGTCGCTGTCGAAGCGCACGAACTCCTCCCGGTTATAGATGTGTCTTTCCACGAGCCGCACCCGCTCCGTGCCGTTGGTGAAGTAACACAGGCCCATATGACGTATCAAGAAATCCTCTGCGGGAGACACCGCCGCTCAGCCAGGCGGCAGCCGCTCGGCAGGCGGGGCGATGTCGGCCCGTGGCCAGCTGGGTCGGAAAAACCTGAAACCCGCCGCTCAACCCCGGGTTCCCGGCCCAGCCCAGCCCTGCGCCTCCCGCTGCGAACCCGGAGCCTCGGGGCGGCTCTTCCAAGGCCTCCCGCCCCGTCTGAGGGCTTCCAGAATGACCTTCGTGCGAGGAGGCCTGTCTCTGAGGGGAGCCCTGGGACCTGTGATCCCTGCCTGAGCCTGAGAACCGAGTAAACAGAGCTATCGGGTTGGTTTTACATCCGTCTCTGTACTTAGAGGGATCAGGACGTTCTCACATGAAATGTCATTTTCCCTCGAAATCCTGGGAACCTCAGAGACAAACAAGTGTCTACATAAGCACAAGACTTCAAGGGAATAATAAAGGAGCTGTAGAATGGAGCCTGTCCTCGTCCTGACAGGCACATTCTCTGGGTCCCTGGCAAAGTGCCTTCCTTCCCATGCGTGGGTTTCCTCTGCGTTTCTGCCACCCCGACCCGACTCCTTTGTAGTTAAAAGGGACACGGCCCTAGTCCTAAAAAGGATGGTTTATTCACGGAAAGTGCACAGACTTTCAAAACAGATAAATTGGATTCCAATTAAACTGAGACAGTTACCAGCTTGGGTGGGTTACTTAACGGAGTATCTGTATCGTAAGTATAATTGTGTAAAAAGTCATTATATCTACACGTAGGGGTGTTAGGAAGATTGAGAGAGAATTTATTTGAAGCTGCTAATCCTGTGTCTGAAATGAATGCTTTCTCAATATACATATTTCTCTTCTTACGTTCTCCTTTCTCCTAAATCCCATCCATCCTCAACTCAAGTCTCTGAATACCACTCAAGTCACTATTTGACCATAAATCAGTGAAGCTTGAGGTTAAGATTCTGTCGGTGGCCACCCAGTCAGCTCCACTCAAATACCAGGAGTTTGCTTCCAGGAACCCTCCACTCAAGAGTCAGGAATGTAGAGTCCTTTTCCTCAAAATCTGAGACTACAGAGACCACTGCTGCCCTACATTTCCCCAACCCAGGATCCCATAGTATTAAGTCCAGACAAGGTCTTGGGGGATCCTGAAATGACAAGTCCTGCTGTGTCTTCTTTGGAGAAATTCTTTAAAACAAAATACCCATGCTCACTTTGTCCCAGCACTTGTAGTAGATACACACTTTGTCTCCTCCTCCCTGTTATAATGTCCCCAGGCTTAAGCCTGTGGGAAGGGGACTGTCCTCACTTTGTCATTAGAAGGTGGAAATGAGAATGTAACATAGCTCGCATCCCCGAAGAGAGGAAATATTCTGAGATCACACCCCAGGCCAAGTGTCCCTCAGAGCCTGGTCCCCAGAGTGGTGGCTCTGGGAGCAGCTGCCCTGCACTTACGTGGAGAGTCTCTGCCCTCAGCCTCTGGGGTGCTCAGCACCGTCAGCATCACCATCACAGCTGTTGTCCAAAGGCCTCTGGGGATCTGCAGAGCCACCGTCCCAGACATAATTGAGAACAAAGGAAGAAGTAATGGTAGTGAACACAGCTCACACCCAGTGGATCTGGTGTGCTTGCTTTAGAGAATAAAAGCCTATGAAAGCTTCCATGTATGGCAGGATTGGAGAGTCCCAAGGAAAGGAACCAATCAGCACTGGAGCTGAAGTACCTCATGTATCTCTGGGCAGACATTTGTTTTGAAGGTTCTCAATCTAATGCCTGGCACTCTGTCTTCATCAAATTACACTGGATGAACATTTCAGGTGAAGAGTCCTTGCAGTTTTGAATGATCTGAAGATTGAATGCCTTCGGAGTTTAAAAAACAAGAAGAGAAAAGAAAATGATTCAAGAGTAGACATCTCTGTGATATATTTTAAAATTATTTATTTATTTATATTTGGCTGTGTTGGGTCTTCGTTTCTGTGCGAGGGCTTTCTCTTCTTGCGGCGAGCGGGGGCCACTCTTCATCGCGGTGCGCGGGCCTCTCACTGTCGCGGCCTCTCTTGTTGCGGAGCACAAGCTCCAGACGCGCAGGCTCAGTAGTTGTGGCTCACGGGCCTAGTTGCTCCACGGCACGTGGAAGCTAAAAACTTTCTTAACCTGGGGAAAGAAATAGACAACCAGGTCCAGGAAGCTGAGAGTTTAAATAACATCAATCCAAAGAAATCCACACCAAGACACATAAATTTTGGTCGACGAAATGAACACATAATTCCCACAGTAGGAGGCAAGCTCTATTCCCTCACACCTCTCTGCTGCCCATCCCTGTAGATGCTCTCCCTCAGTGAGGTCAAGCACTCTCCTAAAATCACGTCTTTCTTTGTAGGCAAAGAGAACAAAGGCACAGTTTCCAGTCTCCACCTTCAGAAGTGAGGCAGCTCTTTGCCTGTCCCACCCCACCCTAGGCCTCTTACCTGGCCTTTAGGAATGAGTACCTGACGTGAAAGCCTCCCAATACCCTGATGGCAATAACCATGAAGCACAATCAGCTGACACCACTGTTGAGACCAGAGCAAAACCCCACCTGTATTGCTCCCTGGTGCTGATTCAAGGGTAGTGTGAGATGAGGCTGCAGCAGGCCCATGGGAAGAGCCCCTCCATCCTTGAGAGAAGACTCTGTGCCTTGAGTTCCAGCTTGGCTCCAGGCAAGTCCACCCCTCCTGCCCCAAACTGCTCATTCCTTCACTACCCTGTGCTTTTCCTTCAACCTCCCAGCTCCAAGCACACAGCCTTGCCCACGTGTGATATTCCTCCCATCGCAGGGAGCAGTAGCTTCCTGGGCCTTTGCTTCTGAGCTCAGGAAAGAGGACAGAATGGCCGCAGAAGAAATCCCCGGAGGCCTGGACGAGCTGTTCTCTGCTGGGGACAGCACAGATCTGAACTGACCCTTCCCTTCAGCACCTGCCGTCACACCAGACCCACTCTTGTGACTACACTCTGGGGGGCTGGCCTGGCCCCCACCTTCCTCACAGGCTGGCCTCTCCTCACCCTTGAATCCACCAATACCAACTCCCAGCAGCTCTCCCAAAGACGTGGGCCAGGCCCTCCCCTGCACCACCACATGTGCTGTTTCCCTACCTGGAATTTTTCTTCCTCCTTATCTGTTGGCTGACTCTTCTCATTTTTCAAAACTGAGGTCAGGGTCTCTTAAACCCCCAAATCCTTACTTTGGCCTGTAAGGAGCACAGGGGCCTTCCCGGCTACCTCTCTGATCTCATCTCCTAGCTCCCCAAGCTTACCGTGCTTGATCACACTGGGCCCCTTCCTGTCCCTGGAGCTGCCTGGCACACCAGGGCCTTTGTACTTGCCGTCCCCCACTGCCTGGCACGATCCTCCCCCCACTACTCACACGACTCTCTCCTCATTCCAGTCCTCTTCCTACAAATGGAGCCCTCTCCTGAGGCCTTCGCTGACCCCTGTCTAAATAGGGGTCACACACCATCTCGCTCCACACCCCTCCTCTGTTTGTCCTCTTTGCACGTATCATGACCTGATATTATGTTACGATTTATGTGTTATGTTCATTGCCCTCCTCCCCCAGTAGTGATGAGTCCTGTGGCTGCAGGGGCTCTCGTGTTCAGCGGTGCATCGTAAGCCTCTAGAACAGCACCCGACGTGCAGCGTGCCCCTGGAAACAGTGGCTGAGTAAAGGTTGTTTCCAGTTTTTTTTTTCTAACTTGATATTCTGCTGCCTCTGGGCAGCTCTGTGAATACAGACAGGACTCTAGGTTGGGCTGGTGTGGATTTGACTCAGATGTCATATGTGTTTGTGTGTGTGCGTGCACATGCATGTGGGTGTATGCACACATGTGTGTGCCTTACTGGTTCAGAACAATGATGCGAAAGACTGATTCCATCCTCTCTTTGAAGAGCGTGAAATGATTGTAAGAGAAATTCCTTCACAGTTCTATTTGGGGCCCACTACTCTGACAGTGGGTTGCATTTGTCCGTCCTAAATGTGCCGGATGCCAGTGTGAGCTGTCCCTCTACCCAAACTCCACGCTGGAAATCAAGGCTGGCCTCAAGGGTGTGGAACCAGTGGCTGCACAGGGCCCTGTACTCAGAAAGGCCCCACGCTTGTTTCAGTGCTCTGCTGCCGTTGGCTTGGTTGAAAGTCTTCATCATTTTGAACACTTGGCTGTATACCTGAAAATAACACAACACTGTAAACCAACTCTAATTAAAAAGTTAATTAATTATTTTTTAAAATAAACTTCAATTGTGATGGAGGCATGGCAATCAAAGAGAAGGGAGAGATCCAAGCGATATTATGGAGAAAGAATTGATAGAATTATATCCAAGATCAGGTAGGAGAGAAGATAACTAGAAAAGGGTTGGAGTGAAGGGGATGCTGACTCTCAGGCCTGGAGAGCCGGATACATGATGGGCCATCGAGAGACAAGGAGACATCAGATGAGCTGGTTTGTGGCAATGGGTGGGAGGAGTGTGAGATGTGGGAAATGACCTTTGAATGGGGATGGCTGTTTAGAATTGCCCTGTGGCTGGTTCCACCTCACTGCACAAACCCTGGGAACAGGATTCAGGTAGAATACACTGCGAATGGCAATTCCTGCAGTCGGGCTGTGCCAGGGAGAATCTGAGTCGACAGTGGAATATTCAAATGTGAATATCTAGAAGGAAGTTTGATTCATGAGACCAGTCAGCGGCGGAAAGAGGAACCAGCAAAGATCGAAGCTGGCTTTGAACAGGGGAGAGCCGTGGTGTCAAGGAGATCAGTGGAAATGACAACTCCAGAAGAAGGGGTGGTGACCATGTCAGACGCTGTGGAAGGTCAAGAAAGATGCGGGAAGAGAGGTTTGCGTTCGTTAGATGGGAGGTGCTGGGGGGACGGTCCATGTTTACACCTGTTGTCTAGTATAATTACTAGCAGCATCTCCTTTCACTCTGAAAAGATCCCTCTTACAGGTGACCTTTGAAAGAAATAGTTTCAGGTGAAAGATTGGAAGTGAAAGCCAGACCCCATGGATGAAAGAAAAAGACAAAAAATTGGGGATGGACCCCTTCCTCCTCCACACTCAGCTGTTCCCTAATCAGAAGAGTTTGATGGTGACTATAACAGAGAGGAGACTGACACCAGGTTTATACAGAGATGTTCACCCTTCGGTTTACTCGTTTTTGTTTCCATAAAGGTAACAATAAAGACAAAGAAGCCGTCTGACCTTGGACGGACTGAGAACAAGCGCAAGCGCAGTCTTCCGCTACCTGCCAGGTGTTTTTTGGAACATCTGTGGAAAACCGCCATCTCCTGGTTTTGGGACAGCTAGCTGCCCCCCTCCTGCTGCAACACTGTGTTTGGAAAGCGGGCCTAGCTGGGAGGTGAAAGCTCTCCTTTGTTTGTGTTATTTGACACGGGGGGATGGAGTTCAGAGCAATCAGAAGGGGACTGCAATGGCTTTTAATTCTACTTTTGGGGTGTGTGTGTTCATCTCCTTATTTTTGGAGTGTGAAATGATGAGAACCTTTTTAAAACTATGATTTATTTACTGAAATGAACTTTTTACTTTTCTTTCTCTGAGATGAATGAAAGTGTGAAACAGCAGAGAAAGTATACTTGAGAGGGGTTTTTGGGGGGTTGAGGAAACTAGAAAAGGATATTATGTGATGGAAGAGAAAACAGCTCAGTGAGAGGTTGCTGCTTCATCTGTTTGACTGTACACACAGTTGGGAAAGTTATATAAAGCATACAAACGGTTACTCGAATAACAGGGAAAGAGGACATTCGTGGCTTGACACATCATTTTTAAGTTAACCCAGTGCTTTTCTCTAGAAAAATCACCTCCCTGATCTTTTTCTTCTGAGAGCCAATGAGCTGGCTGAGAGAAGGTGTGAGGGAACAGCAAGGTGTAACAGGCTTTGGGACCACCTGCCAACATCACGGGGGATTCATTAGGGCCAGAGCAACCTGTGTGTCTCCCAGGTGAGCTAGAATGCTACTGTGGAAGAGGTGAATGCTGGTAATGGACACAGTGGGTTGAGATACGAAAGTCACAGCAGTTTTCTCAGGAGCGCGTCAAAAAACCGCGTTGACTTTGCGTCTGTGCCTCCAAAATACTTCAAATGAAAATGGTATGTGCCCCCATTGTTGCCTTTTGCAACATGTTTCCCAGTTAGAGTTGCCACATTTAGCAAATAAAAATATAGGCTATCCAGTTAAATTGGAGTTTTACATAAATAACACACAGAATTTTAGGATAAATATATCCCACACAATACTTGAGATATACTACAAATTTCTGTTTATCTGAAATTCAAATTTAACAGGGAATCCTGTATTTTATCTGACAACCGTGAGGACCCCACTCCCTCTTTCAGCTTCCTCTAAAGTAGGGAGAAATAAGTTCACGTCAGTTCAATAAATATTTTAGCCCTACTAGGAAAGGTCAGTGGGGTAGTGGAGGGATATGCAAAGATGAGGAGATATAACCTCTGACCTCAGGGAACTTACAACCTAGAGTCTTCATAGAGATACGGAAATAACTGAAGCACAAAATTCTGCCTTGATTCCTTTCTGGGAGAAGGCAGGGTAGAAATGCAGAATATATGTTTCATGAGAGACACAAAAATACAATTTGAGAGTTCAAGGGAAATAGAATCACACTGTCTGGTGGATTGAGCCCGGTGGGGCTGTGGAGTGAGAAATGGTAGTAAGAAGGGTTGGTTAAGGGACACCAGGCTTCTTGGGAATGATGCCTTTTCAAGAATGTGGGCTTTCAAAGAAGAAGGGAGGAAAGAGCTCTGTGTAGGCGAAACCAAGAAAGCACGGGGTGGAGGAGAGAGAGAGGGCGGGGCGGTGGGGGAAGATATCGGTTCCTGGGTCAGAAAATTGTCACGTCATATATACACTAACAAACGAAAGGTAGATAGCTAGTGGGAAGCAGCCGCATAGCACAGGGATATCAGCTTGGTGCTTTGTGACCGCCTGGAGGGGTGGGATAGAGAGGGTGGGAGGGAGGGAGACGCAAGAGGGAAGAGATATGGGAACATATGTAAATGTATAACTGATTCACTTTGTTATAAAGCAGAAACTAACACACCATTGTAAAGCAATTATACTCCAATAAAGATGTTAAAAAAAAAAAAGGAAATTGTCACGTGGGGTGAAAGCATATGGTGGAAGTGGTGAGAAGTAAATTTTAAAACTTAGGTTGAGGCCGCATTAGGGTAGGTCTTAAGAGGGCAGCTGACCCCCTTTTCTCTGTACGACCTGGTTAGCACCAGCCTCTGTGCCCCTGCTCAGCCACCTCCGTCGGGTGAATCGGCAGCTACAGCATACTGGGCTGCGGGTGGCATCCAGGAGGCCAGATGCAGGTGGCAGCCTGCATCTCCTTGTCTGCTGGTCTCTTCAGAAGGATCACCTAACTGACACCAGAAAGTAAGAAAAAGGAATAGGTGGGGCCAGGGAGGAAGTGAAAGGGACATTTATGGAACCCCTCATAAGAGCAAGACACCACACTTGTTTATACATTCTCTCATTGCACCCTCACAGTGATCTCAGAAGCAGGTATTGTCCCCGTGTTCCAGCTGATGACACTCAGGTTCACAGAGGCTGTAAAGAGTCAGGATTTGAATCCACATCTAACTTGAAGTGGGGATAGAGGCTGAGATCAAGAAAAAGTTTTCTGAAAGAGAATAAGTACAGGGGTGGAAGAAAAAGCAACGATTCAGTCACGCTAAAGCATCAGAGAATGACTTTGTTCCAAGTTGCTTTAGAGCTGTGGGAAGGTCCTTTGTATAACAGGAAGGCTGACCTGATAGAAACTGTGCAACAGACAGTCAAAGGATTGTGGGGTATTTTTTTCAAAACAAATGGCTTTTTATTGAAGTCTAGTTGATTTACAATGTTGTGTTAGCTTCAGGTGTACAGCAAAGTGATTCAGATATACATATATATACATACACACGTATATACTTTTTCAGATTCTTTTCCATTATACGTTATTACAAGATATTGAATATACTTCCCTGTGCTATACAGTAGGTCCCTGTTGTTTATCTGTTTTCTATATAGTAGTGTGTATCTGTTAATCTCAAACTCCTAATTTATCCTTTCCTGCCCCTTTCCCCTTTAGTAACCATAAATTTGTTTTCTCTGTCTGCAAGTCTATTTCTGTTTTGTTAACTAAGTTCATCTGTATCATTTTTTTAGATTCCACATATAAGTGATATCATTTGGTATTTGTCTTTCTTTGACTTTCTTCATTTAGTATGATAATCTCTAGGTCCATCCATGTTGCTGTAAATGGCATTATTTCATTCTTTTTTATGGCTGAGTAATATTTCATTGCATATATATATATATATATATATATATATATATAAAACATCTTCTTTATCCATTCATCTATCGATGGACATTTAGGTTGCTTCCATGCCTTGGCTATTGTAAATAGTGCTGCAATGAACATTGGGGTGCATGCATCTTTTCTAATTAGAGTTTTGTCTTTTCCAGATATATGCCCAAGAATGGGATTGCTGGATCATATATATGTTAACTCTATTTTTAGTTTTTTAAGGAACCTCCATACTGTCCTCAAGGAGTGTGTTCTTAACTAAGGCAGTGAATGTAAACAGACCTTTCATCTCCCCGCATCCACCCTACTTTGCTCCTTTTCTCTTACACGCTACCAAGGGACTAATAGGAATAGCTCTTCGAAGCTGCTGGGTGCATGTCCTATTTTCCATGAAAATTCATTCTTTATTGATCTCATGCTAACGTGCTCATTGGTTCTCCCTCTTTCTCTCTCTCTGCCCCCCTCTCTCTATGTACGCGCGCGCGCACACACACACATACACACGCACATACACACAGTGCTCATTACTGTTCACTGGGCTTTAGTGCTGTGCAGGTGTGTGTTTACACGCATTCCGTCACTGGTTTAGGTTGCACGTGTGGGCTGTGCTACCCCTGGGTACTGTGAGGATGAAATGCAATGTTGTTTGTAAACTAAAAAGACTATAAAAATGATGCATATTATTTCCCCAAACCTTTGGCCTGGGAGATTTCTTTGCCTCATTCAGAAAGTCATCCCCCCTCCCGCACTCCAGCTCCTTCTCAGGTAATTGAGAAATAATGAAAGCTTGATCTGGTTGTGTGTCAGCTTTGATTATAGTGATTCAGAAGAGTGACAAAGAGCAGCTCATCTTATATTGATTAAAGGGCCCATTTCGATCCTTAACACAACTGTTGAAATCATTTCCTACACTTGACAAATGATGCCAAATGAAATATCTCTTTGTGAAAGGCAGATTTGTCACTGATACAATGGCACAAATTGCTCATTTAGACTGATTGTGGGATCTAATGCTTCCGAGGGATCATGGTAAGATGGCCGACACGAGAGTGGGCTTTCTTTAAAATGTTATACATTTCAAATGAGAAGGTTGGCTGGATGTACCTAAGGAGCCCTTCAGTCCTTCTACAGTCATGTTTACCAAGCAAATCACCCTAGACTGAGAGGTCAGAGGCTATGGACTGGCCCTGCAGGAGAGGCCCACTCGCACGTGGAAAGGACACACAAGGACGAGAAAGGACTGTATGATTGGGGGCAGGTCCAGTAGTGGGAAAAAGACAGAAGCGGGAATCAAGCGTGCAGGCAGGGAACAGTTGGCGGGAAAGGAAAACTACTGGGACCAAACACAGGGGCCAACCTCAGAGCAATTCAGCAAGAGGTAAAGAGAGGAGGAGTATAATAATACAACCACTCTCATTTAATGTGAGCCTTCCATATGCTAGGAAGGAACACTGCATCTCTTACTTAATGCCTGGGACAACACTGAGTGGTAGAAGTCAGGATCCGCATTTTGTATGAATGGGGGTAGTCATTATGGAAATGATTTTAGATAACTGTAGTTCAGAGAAATAAGTATTGTGCCAATAAGGTTTGTGGTGATGAGACAGGCTGGGACCTGGGACCTTGGGACCGTTTGCTGCAGTGCTTGCCCCTGGACAAATGTCTCCTCAAGCAACAGAATACAAAGAAACTATAAGGGACTAAAAATAACTGCTTGCATGCACAGTTGAGGTAAATTATGAACAGTAAGATACAAAAAGGCCAAAACCCAACTGCCACTCCTGAGGTGCCGGGAGCAAAAGCAGGGTACCATGCATGATCCCTGCACACAGCACCACCAAGTGGGCTGGCCACCTAAGCCAACCCTCCAGCCCAACCCACTGATCCGCCCCTCCCCTCACCCCGTTTAAGGAACCAGCTCACCCCCTTGTGGGGAGCGAGCAAAGGCACCTGTTAACGTTCTCACTCCCTCGTGCTGCAGCGCGAGTCCCGGTAAAGCCTTGCCTGAATTCCTCGTCTGGCCTCTGCTCAATTTCTATTGATATATATAACTGATTCATTTTGTTGTAAAGCAGAAACTAACACACCATTGTAAAGCAATTATACTCCAATAAAGATGTTAAAAAAAAAAAAAAAGAGTCCAAGAATCCGGGTCAGGAGGAGTGATAGAGGCACTGAGGAAATGTTGACCTTAGGTCTCAAGACGGAGCCCACCCAAAGGCCTTAGTGCCCTGCAGGACTTAATAAGAGAAAGACAGACTCCCAGTTTTATACAGAGTGGGCTATGAGAACGATGGTGGGTAGAAGTAATCCAGCTTTGGGAAGAAAAGGATTGAAGGGCAGGGAACCTGGCATGTCACCACAAAGAGGTGACATCTTCCAGGCTTTGAAAATATCATTTATCACTATGGAAATTCTCCAAGTTAAGAGATTACTGTAACTGGCCACGTGTAGGAATCATCTCTCCAGCATTTCTTGGCCGTCTCTAGGGTCAATACCGAACTTATCGGGCAGGGTGTACAAAACATACATACACCAACATACTACGATGCATCAAAAGGTCATGTGACCAGTGCCTTTGTTCCCATTCAGTGATGAGCCAGGCTGGAATCTGGGATAAGAAGGAAACTGAAGAGGTTAAGCGGCAGAAGAATTGGGAATGAAGTCAGCTGAAGTTCCTCCAATCTGCGCCTTTTGAGGGGGTTCAAAGAAGAAAGTTATTTTCCACATGCATGCATGTCCAGTGCAGCACTATACACGACAGCCGAAAGGTAGAAGCAACCCAATGCCCATCCATGGATGAACGGACACACAAAATGTGGCCTACCCACGCGACGGAATATTATTCAGCCACAAAAGGAAATGAAGCACTGATCGATGCGACCACATGGGTGAACCTTGAGAACATTATGCCACAGGAAAGAAGCCAGACACAAAGTGTCACATATTGCCTGATTCCATTTATATGAAATATCCAGAGTAGGTAAACAGAAAACAGAATGGTGGTTTCCAGGGGCTGGGAGGAAGAAGCAATAGGAAGTCACGCCATGGCTTGGACAGGTACAGGGGCTTCTTTTGGAGCGAGGAAGATGCTTTAGAACTAAATAGATTTATTGATTGTACGACATTGTGAATGAACTAAGGACCCTAAGTTATTCACCTTAAAATGGTGAATTTTTTTTTACATGAATTCCATCTTGATTTTAAAAAATTAAGTTATTTGCCATGAAAATTGCAGGAGAGGCCAAGTGCCTCTACTTCCCCACAGTTATTTCTTTACTTCTGAACCCACGTTGGTGGGGCCAGTGCCTTTTTAAACTGTGTTCACTTGGCCATACGGACTGAAGGACCACTTACTCAGAAGAGGAAACCAAGGCACATGGCCCAATGACTTTTCCTTTCTGATTTGTAAATTTTTTCCTATGAGATAAAAAAAATGAAACCATGTTTACTCATACTTTAAAAGATTGATTTTTTTAAAAAAATGAAAAAAGTACATGAAATCAGAATCATCCTGGGAATTCTGGGACCTACATAATATGTCCTTAATAAGACGTTTATAATCCCCATTACCCCCAAGGTCTCTACTTGTACACTGATGATAACCCTGTTCAGGTGCAAGTAACCAAGGTCCAGCACCTGCAGTCCTTTCTCAGCTGGCCTAGTAGGAGCCCCATCCACCGGTACGAGCCCGGAATCAGTGTCGTTTTCCTGTGACTGGGGATTTCATATGCACTCTCCAGGTACACACGTGCCTAGATTTCACTGAACTACCGAGGTTTTCTTTATTCCCTATTAATTTAGAATAGTTATAGATGCCCTAACTCTATATAAATTTGAAATTATATGAAAAATATCATGAATATGTATACATTTTTCTGATAAAAGTGTCCATTCATTGTATTAAATCGGTGGTTTTCAAGTTTAACTTGTGTCAAAATCAGCTGGGGGACTTACTAAAGCACCCATGGCTGGGTTCCACACCTGCGGTTTCTGATTCAGTAAGTCTGGGGCGGGGCACATTTTGTATTTCTAACAAGTTCCTGGGTGATGCTGCTGCTGCCAACTGGGGACCACGCTTTGTAAACCACAGCATTAGATTCTCAAAGGGGTCTGTGGTCTAGGATCCAAGGGCTTCAGCCTGGGCTCTGATTTGCACTATATTTCCCTCCTAGAGTTAGAGTCCTGTCCTCCATCACAGCACAATTAGAATCTACCTAGCCCTTGACAGCTCCCTTATCCTTGTAGGTTGGTTTTTGTTAGAAATAATTTAGTTGCATGAACTTGGAACCACTGTGGAAAATCTTGGACCCATCTCAGTCCCCTAAGCAGGCTAGAGTCTAGGGTGCTGTCCCAAAGCAGATGCATCTCCCCTGGTTAGACAAAATGGAGGCAGCTGGACCCCTCTGTCCACATGTACCACCAGCTGCACCTGACTGAGCGGTTTGCCCTGGCTTTTCAGACAGAGACATTGTGGTTGCAGCCAACTTCAGGATGACCTGCCCCACGGCCAGGAGAGTGTCTTTGACCTCAACACCCTCTCCATTAGAGTTACCAAATCCAAGTTCATACCTCTCACTTCACGACAGGCTAACAAGTAGAGAGACAAGGTGTTGGGACAAGGAATAGCGATTTTATTGAGAAAGGCAGCATACCGAGAAGATGGCAGAGAATTCAGGCTTTTTTTTTTTTTTTTTTTTTTTTTGCGGTACCCGGGCCTCTCACTGTTGTGGCCTCTCCCGTTGCGGAGCACAGGCTCCGGACGCGCAGGCTCAGCGGCCATGGCTCACGGGCCCAGCCACTCTGCGGCATATGGGATCTTCTCAGACCGGGGCACGAACCCGCGTCCCCTGCATTGACAGGCGGACTCTCAACCACTGTGCCAGCAGGGAAGCCCCCAGGCTTCTTTTATGTTAAGGGAAAAGGGAAGTGGGAGGGTTCAAGCAGGTTGCAGACTTTTTGGAGCCACCTGACCTTCAAGGGAAGCGTAACACTTCTTTGTTTTTCTGCTTGCTCATGTGGGCTAGATCACAAGGCCCCTGCAAAACTTCAACTTGCTAGCAGTTATTTTTACTTTACCATTCTTACCTCTGCTTATTTGAAAGGTTTCTAAGCTGAAAGTGAACTTACCTACAAGTAATAGCCATAACCAACCCAGGACCTTTGAATGGGAACTTTCTTCAGGGAACTTAATGAGCTATTTGGGCACAAGGAACATTCTCTTGGTGTGCAGGGCTAATGTAATAGAATACATAGACTATAGAATGAGGGAGGCAGTTTCAACATGGTGTTAGTTCTGTTCTTCCTCTGTTACATTACCAGATTCCAAATGGCAAATTATGACCCATTAGTCAAGCAATTCAGTGTATTGAAAATAATTGTAATTTTAATGCAATAGAAGAGAGAAGAGAAAATATCCCAGTGCATTATCATTATTCCTAAAGAGTATTCCTTCTAAAACTTTTTGTGTGTGTGTGTGTGTGTGTGTGTGTGTGTGTGTCAGTTTCAGGGAGCAAATATACTGACCATGGTGTAAAATGTACTTCCCACTGTGCATCACAGGCAAAGAATGTTAGAAAGCCTATGCTCTATTTCCTAGCTTGCCTTGAAGGGCAAACACAGCAATAGGTTTTAATGTCATTCTCCTTAGATAAAATCATTTGCCTGGTATTTTGTCTTATGTCCTAAGATCTTCTTATTATTCTTGATAGGATAATACGCATTTTTGTATGTGCCACAGAGTGGATAATGTAAAAAAAAAGTTTTAACTGTTTCTTGACTATCTATTGACCTATGTACTCATAATTCCACTTCTTTCCATATCCAAAGAATAATAAGATCCCATCCTAATCTGAGCTTCTGGAAATTACTAGCATGTTCTTTGAGACTCACCCTTCTAAGTGCCCATATGTGTAAAGGAAAATTCAGCTAATGGGCTACTTAAGTCTATGAAGCACATGGATGCAGCTGCCTGCCTTACCTAGCAAGGCATCTCTGCTTGGACTACAAAGACTTATTCGAAGCTGCAAGAAAGCTAGTTAACAATTCACAATTTTTGGCTGAGCTTCCATATTATGTGCTTCAAAGAAACATAGGGGGAGGTAAAAATTTTAATGTATTTCCCTCTTGTAGGCACTCCTAATGGCTGTTACTAAAGCTGATTTTCATCTCTCCACTGAAGAGGTTTGAACAAGGCTCAGCGTTTCACTACTGTGAAGACAGATGCTGGATTAAGAAACTGAGACCTATGATTTATCGAAAAGAGAACTGGTTTCTGAGTTCTGAGCACCCGGAAGACCTGAGAGCTGTTTTCATCCTTAACTATATTTGGAAGTTGAGAGATTGGGGGTCAGAGATGACCTGTTTCATATTTCTGTGGTCCCAAGACACCGCGCCATGCAAAGCTGATCATTGGGCATTCCCTTCTCAGGGCCTGCTGTAAAGCCCAGAAGTAAAATTTAACTTTTACTAGATGGTCAAACAGTCCACCAAACACAAGTAACCCAGAAATCCTTTAAAAATATGTACCCAAGAGGACAACTACATGCTTTCATTGCAAAGAGCACATTGGTACTAGACAAAATCGCTGCATTGTAATTAAGCTGCAGCGGCCAAGTTAAGTTTAAGGGTGAGGCTCTAAGACTTTAAAGAAGAATCTATAACCAAAGTGGTGTTTGCTTGGTGAGCCTCGGGCTCCAAAAGTGGAATGTCCCAGGGATACCTTCCAAGAGAGACCAAGAAAGAATTTTCCTGATTTGTGAATGTATTTGTATAAAAAGTTTTTGAAAGGTTTAAGTTAAATCACGTTTATTTGAAATTGACATCATCACAGAGAAATTATGCTGTTTGATCACTGACTGCGCCAATAGAATCTAACATTTTATTTTTGTGTATATCTCTCCATGAAAAAGGAAATTGGGGTTAACACAGATATTTCTCTGATTTAGAATAGAAACACGTATTCTGTATTCTTCCCCGATTAAGGGGCTTGCTTTTATTTCTAAACCCATAGGCATATAAATATAAAAATAATATTTAACCCAGGAAACTGTGAGTCACATTGAATTGGTGGGAGAATGGCCACATAACCCTTAAACTTTTGACTCTCCAACCCCACCTCGACCTCTCCCCACAGGACATTCTTTTGTAGGTCTCCACTGAAGTAAGTCCAGTTCCAAGGAAAACAAAAGCCTCATCTATTCTTAGTCTCTTAATGAGACAGCGTTGCTGACATTCAGAGACCTTCCTGCACCACTGTGCGCGTCCTTGGAGGTCTGAGGAAGCAGCTGCTTCACGTTTATGGGAGCGTGCAAGCAGAGGGCCAGCCCAGGAGTCCTGAGTGTTTTCTGCAGGCCAAGCCTTGAGCAGCCATATCGCTTTAAGAATGTAGTGAGGTGGATGGACCTAGAGTCTGTCATACAGAGTGAAGTAAGTCAAAAAGAGGAAAATAAATACCATATGCTAACACATATATATGGAATCTAAGAAAAAAAAAAAGGTCATGAAGAACCTAGGGGTAAGACGGGAATAAAGACATAGACCTACTAGAGCATGGACTTGAGGATATGGGGAGGGGGAAGGGTAAGCTGGGACAAAGTGGGAGAGTGGCATGGACATATATACACTACCAAATGTAAGGTAGATAGCTAGTGGGAAGCAGCTGCATAGCACAGGGAGATCAGCTCGGTGCTTTGTGACCACCTAGAGGGGTGGGATAGGGAAGGTGGGAGGGAGGGAGACGCAAGAGGGAAGAGATATGGGGACATATGTATATGTATAACTGATTCACTTTGTTACACAGCAGAAACTAACACACCATTGTAAAGCAATTATACTCCAATAAAGATGTTAAAAAAAATAAATAAAAATTTAAAAAAAGAATGGTTGAGTTGCAAATGAAATAATGCCATTTGCAGCAACATGGATGGACCTAGAGATGATCATACTAAGTGAAGTAAGTCAGTCAGAGAAAGACAAATATCATGTGATATCACTTATATGTGGAATCTAAAAAAAAGATACAAATGAACTTATTTACAAAACAGAAACAGACTCACAGACATAGAAAACAAACTTATGGCTACCAAAGGGGAAGTGGGGAGGGCAGATAAATTAGGAATTTGGGAGTAATATATACACACTACTATATATAAAATAGATAAACAACAAGGACCTACTGTATAGCACAGGGAACTCTCTCTACTCAGTATTTTGTAATAGCTTATGTGGGAAACGAATCTGGAAAAGCAGATAGATAGATTTTTTTTTTTTGCTGTACACCTGAAACTAGCACAACATTGTAAATCAGCTATACTTCAATTTTAAAAAAAAATAAGAATGGTTGAACTACTGAGCAAGATAAAGGTACTCCCCTGATCAAAGAACGTTCACATATTCAGGTGTGGGTAAGTCATTTGGGCATATCATGAGTTATCTTGAATTTTATGCCGACCGGAACAGCCTGGTTGTGGCCTATCAATCATACATTGTACATCTGCTTTAATTATTAAAGAAAAAGGCACACTGACCAGAAGTAAAGAATGTCCAGTTAACAATAAAGATTAAATGCCTCCCTTCCTGGGACGTCAATGCTGGCCCTCCTTTGATGATAAGACTCCCTTCCCAGGTGCCAAGGCCATGCTGACTCTCTGTGTATGTGCTGATCTCGTTTTTTTGAAACCCTGAAGGAAAGCATCCCTGACTTGTTTGATGTTCTTTGTTCTGACAAAACGTAAAACTGCACTGAAAACCCCACTTCTCCAGAGCAGTTCCTCAGAGTTATCTGAGAGGCTGTCTTCTAGGCTATAGTCCTCAGTTTGGCTCAGATAAAACTCTTTTCTATTCCTATCACAGATTGTTTATTGATTATTTTTGTCGACACCCTCACTGATTTTTTTGAGGCTTACCTAGTAGTAAGAGTACTAGAATACATAAGACATATATAATCTAAAGGAAAACTCACAGTTACCATAAAGCAGGAGGCAGAGACAATAAAAAGATACTGACGTGCTCAAAGGGATGGTAGACCTAAATGTAAAATGAAAAAGGATAAAACTTCTAGAAGATAGGTCTATATATATTTATTTTTATCTAGATAAATATTGATGTATTTAATCTAGATGGAACTAAGGGACCTTCGGTTCAGCAATAATTTTTTAGATACAGCACCTAAAGCACAATCCATGAGAGAGAAAAATTAAAATTAAAATAACTGCTCTGCGAAAGAATGAAAAGACAAGCCATGGACTGGGAGACTTACCTGATGTCTTGCAAAACATATCTGATAAAAGACTTGTATCTAAAGTACACAAAGAGCTATTAAACTCAGCAATAAGAAAACAAACAACCCAATTTAAAAATAGGCAAAAGGTCTGAACAGACTCCTTATCGAAGGAGATACACAGATGGCAAAATAAGCACATGAAATCCACTTTGCATCATATGTCGTCAGGGAAATGCAAATTAGAACAACAATTAGACATCACTACACACCAATTAGAATGGCAAAAATCCAAAACCCTGACAACAGCAAATGCTGGCAAGGATGTGGAACAACAAGAACTCTCATTCGCTGCTGGTGGGAATGCAGAATGTCACAGCCACTTTGGAAGATTATTTTGGCAGTTTCTTACAAAACGAAACATACTCTTCCCATATGATTCAGCAATTTCCCTCCTTGGTATTTACCCAAAGGAGCTGAAAAATCTACATCCACACAAAAATCTGCGCTGTCATGTTTATAGAAGCTTTATTCAAAATTGTCGAAACTTGGAAGCAACCAAGTTGTCTCTCAACAGGTGAATGCATAAAGTGTGGTACATGCAAACAATGGACTATTGTTCAGCAATGAAAAGAAATAAACTTGCAAGCTACAAAAAACATTGAGGAAACTTAAGTGCATTTTGCTAAGTGAAAGAAGCCAATCTGAAAAGGCCCCATACCGTATGATTCCAACTACATGGCATTCTGGAAAAGGCAAAACTATGGAGACAATAGAAAGCCCAGTGGTTGCCAAGAATTCAGGGGAATGGGGAGCGGGATGAACAGGTGGAATAGGGACACTTTCAGGACAATGAAACTATTCTGTGTGATAAGGTAAAGGTGGATACAAGACATGATGCGTTTATCAAAACCCATAGAACTAGGCACTTCCCTGGTGGCTGCAGTGGTTAGGAATCTGCCTGCCAATGCAGGGGATAAGGGTTCGAGCCCTGGTCTGGGAAGATCCCACATGCCGTGGAGCAACCGGGCCCTTGAGCCACAATTACTGAGCCTGCGCTCTGGAGCCCGCGAGCTACAACTACTGAGCCTGTACGCCACAACTACTGAAGCATGCGTGCCTAGAGCCCGTGCTCCGCAACAAGAGAAGCCACTGCAATGAGAAGCCCGCGCACCGTAACAAAGAGTAGCCCCCGCTCACCGCAACTAGAGAAAAGCCCACGCGCAGCAACGAAGACCCAATGCAGCCAAAAATAAATATAAAATAATAAATAAATTTAAAAGAAAAAAAGAATCTTGCCAGGGGAGATTATCCTGGATTATCTGAGTGGGCTCTAAACCCAATCACAAGTGTCCTTAGGAGAGAAGCAGAGAGAGATTACACACAGAGAAGAGGAAAAGGCAATGTGAAAATTCAAGCAGAGATTAGCATGACATGACCACAAGCACAGCAATCAAGCTGCTGACAGAAGCTGAAAGAGACAAGGGATGTATTCTCCCCTCGAGCCTCTAGAGGCCGTGCTGACCTACCGACACAACAAGCAAATGCAGATCTTCCTTGACTTAGGATGGGGTTTTGTCCCAATAAACCCATCATTAATTTGAAAATATCAAAAGTCAAAAATGCATTTAATACACCTAACCTACCCAACATCATAGCTTAGCCCAGGCTGCCTTCAATGTGCTCAGAACGTTTACATGAGCCTAAGGTTGGGTAAGATCATCTAACACAAAGCCTATTTCATCATAAAGTGTTGAATATCTCACATAATTTACTGAATACTCTCCTGAAAGTGAAAAAAAAAAACCAAAAACAGAAAGGCTGTCTGGGCACAGACGGCTGTGTGTCGGTTGTTCACCCTCGTGACTGTGTGGCTGACTGGGAGCTGGGCTCACTGCTCAGCATCACCAGGGAGCATCTTACCCCATATCACTAGGCCCAGAAAAGATCAAAATTCTAAGTACAGTTTCCACTGAAAGCATATCACTTGCACATCATCGTAAAGTCAACAAAAAATCGTGAGTCAAGCCATCATAAGTCAGTCACAGCCTAAGCTTGGTACCATGATGTATTTGTAGAGTAACTACTGTGTTCTGGTCACTATTCTAAGTGTCCATGTGTAGTGATGCATTTAATCCTCACAACAATAAATGAAGTAGATACTGTTATTACCTTCATCCCCATGTTATAGGTGGGAAAACTAAGACTCAGATAGGTTCAGTCGTCTGACCGAGGTCACACTACTAGTATGACATAGGTGGCATTCAAGGCCAGGCAGTCTGGCTGCAGAATCCTTGTGCTTAACCACCAGGTGACACTGTCCTTGGACGGGAAGCAGCTGTAGTATATTTAGTGGATACAAATGCACTTTGAGAAGTGAAGCCGTGAGCAGCGAGATAAGGCTAGAGAGGTAACCCTTATCACACAAGGGTCTCGAATGTCATGCAAAGATCAGGCTTGAGCATGCAACATCAGAAGCACCCAGAGGGCTTGTCTGTACCCATATTTCTGAGCTTCACCCTCAGTTTCTGATTCAGTAGGTCTGAGGTGGGGTCTGAGAATTTGCATTTCTGGCAATTCCCAGGGGATGCTGATGCTGCTGGTCTGGGGACCACACTTTGAGAACCAGTGCTCTAGGTAATAAGAAGCTATTCAAGGGTTTCAAGCTGAGAGGAACTCTGTTAGTGTTGCAGTTTAGTTACCTAAAGGTACTAAAAGCATGCAACAGCATCAGAAACAAATCTCAATATTTAAAATCGATAAAAATGCAGCTGCTCTGTTTTAATAAGGAAGTGGTAGAGTACTTTCTGGTTCTTCAACTTGTAGGTTCTAGCATCTGTGAGACCTTGGGTAACTTACTGAACCCCTCCCAGCCTCAGCTCTCTCATCTTTAGAGTGGGAGTAGAATCTTGAGGGTGAAATAAGCTGAATAAAGTATAACAATAGACATATAGTAACACTCATTACATAGAAGACATTTTTATATTTAGTATATTGTTGAGGGGAGTAGGGCAAAGCTCCCTCCCCAGGATGGATTCTAGGTGAGCTGGGACTTTCTTTTTTAAATATAGTTTATTTTAACTTAAATGTGCTTAAAGGAGTACACTCATATTAGTTAGTATAGTGTAATTTAGTTCAACTTAATGAACACAATTTGGACCAAAGTTGTAAATGGTTTAAATATTTAAAAGAAAAAACAAAACAAAACCAGGACTTGCTATCTGTATTATTTTTCACCTGTTTTAAGTGTACAGAAGATCCTTCCTCAAATGCTACGAAAAAAGGCAGCATGAACCCTGAGAAATTGGATTTTAGTTTACTTCAGAAAAATAATGTGTTACACTGTAAAGGCTTAAAAATTGGAGCAGCAAAGCATTTTCATAATGTTTCCGTGCCAGCTTACACAAATGCAATAACCATAGCGTAGCCCCCGGGTGGGGAAAGGGTACTTCACGTGTGAGGCTGTGTGCATTTAGTTGATATTGTATGTGGCTTCTAAATCTATACCCTCTGAGAGTCAACCAATTCCCTAGGTCTGAGTTAACACTCTCAGTCTGAGGAACATTTTGAAAAATACTGAGTTAGATCAGTTTTAAACACTACGTTCTGAAATTGTAAGGTTTTTAAGTGAGCATTTTTCCCGAATTAAGTAATTAGACTGATTTTTGCCAGATTTATAGATTCAGGTGCTGAATAATATGCCTGGTCTTTCAGGGTGCTGGAGATATTTTCTGCGTTAGGCCATTAACCTTGATCACATTTCAGTGATACATGGAAAAAGGAGGTCTCATCCTCCTTAAGTTTTAGAAGGAGAATACAGCGCTGAAAGTCTACACATAAGGTCACTGAAGAAATCCGTTTCAGAGCTGCCACTAGGTTCTGGGCCTCCTGAGATCTCTTCCGGAGGACTGTGTTAGATTTCACTGATGACCTTAAATAGGAGAATGCACATGGATTTTCAATCAGGAACCATGTGGTCAACCAAAGTATCAAAAACCTTTGCAAACACTATGTTAAAACATGCCAGAGGATTATCAACCTTTTTCTTGTTTGCCAATATACTGAGAAAAAAAAAATCTCATTACTGTTCTACTCTGTAGTTCCTTAAGAGATCTTGAGCATCTTTTCGTATAGCCTCTATGAATTGCCTTTCCCAATCCTTTGCCTTTTTCCTACTGTTACATCTTTTTCTTATTAAGGACATGATTTCACTGTCATATATTTTTAAAAGGCTTTCTTTCTACTCTGTTGCTGATATAAAGGGACCACAATCTTTGATGCATGCAGAGAATGCAGATTCTTTATTTTGTCCATTGTCCATCACCCTGAATGAGCCCCACTTGCTAAAGAGAAGAGAAAATTAACAAAATGTTAAACCAATGTACCCCTTAGTCTGATTTAACAATTTAAACAGTTCTTTTAGGTAATGTTCACCTTTAGGAGTTAATTGTTTAGTCGGTCTCATTGTTTGCGCCCCACCATCACTACTTACACCTTCGCTCCTACTTCTCCCAAGATGGGACTTGGTATATAAGAGGAGATGGGCTAATGTGAGCTAGGAAGAGAGTGCAGGGTCCCAGGGAATATGCACAGTGCTCCAGAGTCTCCCCAGGGCCATCTGCAGAATGGCTGGCTTGGTACCCATTGGGTTACAGTTTGTTCCATCCAAGCCACGTGCATTTTGTAAGCATCTCCTGCAGCTGGTGATACCAAGGTTGATTTATTCCCAACTTGGTGAGAGCCATAGCAGTGACCCCTCCTCACCCCCCACCACCACTGCCTTGGCCCGCTCCAGTCCTTGCTGAGTGGCAGACTCCACTGAGCATCTACCTCATGTTTTATCCTGCCCTCTGGCTCAGGGTTTGGTGTAGGGCCAACTCACGCTCTTTATAGTGGGCTCCACGGTTCTCAACTCAGTGTGTCCATTTGAAGAACCACAGGAACTCAGAAATGCACTACCCTCCACCCTCCTCTCTCCCTCTCCTAAACTTACTGGACACGACTAAGTTAACACAAGACTTCTACACAGCTGTCTCCTGCAGGACTCATGGAAGGTGAAGCCAGCCCTTCTGCCCTTGGTGTTTCCCTCAACTGATCTGGCGTTACCTCCTCTTAGGACATGTGTCTAATTATCTACTCTCCTGGCATGTTATCCAGTTCCTTTTCCCAAAAATCCCTTAGGACTGGATAGGGTGAGCTTTCCCTGATTCTGCTCCTGAGACCTCTCCAAGCTGAAAATGCTGTCTCTAGTTCCCTTCTCTTGATATGCGTATTTCTTGTGGCAAAATCCTATCCTGAATGTCAGATGTTGACTATTAACTCTTTCTCTTGGCATTTTGGCTATCTCAATTATTTTTTAATCCTCTAAACATAATTATGCTGTCATTCATTGTTCACAAATTTTTGAACATTCAAATTTATCAGTCTTTTCCTTCACAGAGTTTTCAGGTTTTCAGTTTTCATAAGAAGACTGTACATAACTCAAGATTATAAAAATATGTTTGTATAGTTTTCTTTGGTTTCTTACTATTTTTTATGTTTAGCTCTTTAAGCAATATGATTTTTTGTATTAATTTAGAGATATGACTTTATTTTTTCAACATGGATAGTTACTTGCCACAATATCGTTTTCTGAATCTAAACTCCATTTATTTTATCAAACTAAATTTCCATTAATACATTGATCTGTTTCTACATTTATTCCCCTAGGTCGGGAATCTCTTGGTAAGCAACAGGTGGGAATGTTCTGAGTCATTTATTCTTCTAAATTGGGTTTTTGTCCTTTGCCTGCTATATTTCTTTTCACTATATATATATGTATATATATATATATATATCAATATATATGTAGGTATGTATCTATACATATAGATATATGTCTGTATCAGTCACACAAAATTTTTACACATTGCCTTTCATCTTGCTAATTCTTGGAAGCTCTGTCCACATATTCCTTTTGCTCTTGCCTCATTGTGTGTCTTCTTTATTTTCTTTCACTGTATTTGATAATATTTTGCTTTCCTCAATCTACATGTTAACACTGGCTATCTTACTTTTCTATCATCTAAGTGATGATGGTTGGGGTGGGGAAGGACAATTGCTTGCCTGGGGCTTTGTATACTTGTTAGAATATCTGAGCTCCACCTTCTCTCCTGTGATGTGGGTGACTGTCCTGTTCCAGGTTCCTTTCACCTGGGGAGTGAGGAGCTGGGAAACAGCCTATTCCCCTTGGCTTCACTTTAGGGTAAGTGGTGGGAGCTTGGGGTACCCTGAACGCCAGAATAAGAAGGACTTTACTCGGAGACACCAAATCCACACTGGCCATCCTAGTTCATCCCTGTCAGTTTGTTCTCTTTCTTAAGGAAAAAGAAATCCTTCAGTCAAAACTTTGGCCAAGGAGTGAATGCCTAGCTGCCTTTTAGGTTGATGAGACAGAAGAGGTGGGCGTGTGGAGCCATAAATCTGCATCTGAGGGACTTCCCTGGTGGTGCAGTGGTTAAGAATCTGCCTGCCAAATGCAGGGGACATGGGTTCCAGCCCTGGTCCGGGAAGATCCCACATGCCACGGATCAGCTAAGCCCGTGTGTCGCAACTACTGAGCCTGTGCTCTAGAGCCCGCGAGCCACAATTACTGAGCCCGTGAGCCACAACTACTGAAGCCCGCGGGCCTAGAGCCCGTGCTCTGCAACAAGAGAAGCCACCGCAATGAGAAGCCCGCGCACCGCAACAAGAGTAGCCCCAGTTCGCTGCAACCAGAGAAAGCCTGCGTCCAGCAACGAAGACCCAATGCAGCCAAAAATAAATTAAATAAATAAATAACTTTAAAAAAAAATCTGCATCTGAGGGAATTCCCTGGCAGTCCAGTGGTTAGGACTCCATGCTTCCACTGCAGGGGACATGGGTTTGATCCCTCGACAGGGAACTAAGATCCCAAATGCTGCACACAGCCAAAAGAAAAGAAAAAATCTGCATCTGAATCTTCAATCAGTCCCATCAATGTCCACCCCACCGTCACTCCTGACTTTTGAATCGGGCCATTGTATGTGTTCTGCAGGGTAGGTCAGCTGCCCTCTGTACTTATTTTAGCATTTGATTTCCTTGATTTAGCTTTATTATTAAATATCTGCTTTGTTGATGCCCCCTGAATTGTTGAATTTATACTTTTTTAAACTTCTTTACTATCATTTAAATAGGGGTCTCAGGAGGAAGAGTAGGTCAAAGTTTGTACTCAATCCCCCGCCTGAATTAAAATTATTTTCAAGTGATTTACATACCTGGTAATTCTTTAGAATTGTAGATCTAAATTCTTCAGAACTGTGGATCTGTTGATGGTGTCTTTTGGTTTCTGCCACTCTAAGGAAAGATGATATAGATATAGGTTATAGGTATATAGATATAGATATAGATTATAGGTACAGGTATAGGTATAGATGTGTGTGTGTGTCCTATGATTCTGAGGGATGAACCTGAAGACAGAATGGTGTGTGCTCAATCTGCATCTTAATCCAGTTTCTCCTAAAGCCTTCTTTTATTGAGAAACAACCCCTCAAAACCCGTATTTCCATGAGTATATTTTAGCAACTGTCAGTCTACAACACACATTCTTTCTTAGCCTCAGACTGGATTTCATTGCCAGCATTTTCTGGAACTGACCGAGTATTGGAAGAAGACTCTCTGGCCCTTCTGACCTCCCTGGAATCATTTAACTCACAATCAGTCACTATAAGCTCCTGGTAGATTTGGGAGTATACAGTATGAATACCCACATGTGCTGGAGATGGCACATATTCCCATATTCTTCTATATATACTATTAAGAATCAAACATATATTTTTCTCACTGAGAAAACTAATACACACTCATTGCTGAGAAATTGGATAATATAAAAATGAATAAAAAGCAAAAATACTACTTCCAATCTCATTTCCCAAAGAGAATAGTTGTTAATCCTTTATTTTCTTTCAATTTTTTTCTATGCATTTTTAAACAAAATTAGGGTCGTTTTATACACATACATTTGTAAAATATTACACTCTGCTTTTAAAATATCTTAATGTCATGAATATTTTTAAATGTCATTAAGTATATCTGGAAAATGTTAAGTTAAAAAAATTTTGATATTGACTGGAATTAAAGAACTCAAAACAAAATAAATTTATGTGCATATTAAGAAGGCTCACTCCATATTGATTCCACCACTGTCACCACCATCACCACCATCACCATCACCCTCGCTAAAGTAACCACTTTCATTAATTTATTATTTATCTTTCCAGTTGAAAACATTATTTCTAATGGCTGCATAATAATCCATCCCAAAGAGATATAAGATTTACACATTCTCCTAATTTGGGGCATTTGGAATGTTTCCAATTTTTCTCTATTATAAATAATATTTACAAAAAATTTTAAAGTATTGCTATGACTTGGCAGAGCTTCCTGACTTTCTATTCACCATATTTTATTTTTCTATCTGGCACCAAAGGAGAAATAAAAGTTCGTTAAATTGTACTTCTGGCTTTTACCAAAACCTTGAAGCTAAAGGGTCCCTTAGAGTTAGACGAGTTTAGTATCAACCCCTCATTTAATAGAAGTAGGAAAGTAAAGCAGAGAATGAGCGACTCGCCCAGAGCCACAAGTGAGTTAGCAGGAGGAAAGTGATGGAACACAGGACAGTCTGGCTGCAACATCTACCTCACCATTGCCCTCTCCAGGCTGGGAGGGATGACTGGGGTAGGAGACCCCCTAGCCCACCAGTCAGTCCCATAGTCCCGCTCAAATACACATGCTTGGTTGAAAGAGGAAAAGAAGAGGAGTGTTTAAAGTCAAAGTGACCACATATCTCTGCTAGAACATCTTGGCTGAACCATCTTTAGGCTGAACATCAGGTATATAAGTAAGAAAAGAGATGAAAACTGAGAAAATAAGAAAAGGGACAATTCTAAACCTCCCGTATTATTTCTAAATCATGCAGCAGAATCCAGCCAGCTGCCAAGGCGAGAGGCATACTGTGAAACTAGATTCCCCCCAAGCTCCCTGGACAACCTGCCTTTCCTTGTTCATTTCTCTTAAGGGAATGTGGAAAATTCCCTGGGATTTAGAAGCCTTTGACTCATCAACACATATGTCTGAGAATTTATTCTAAGATAATACACAGACAAGTACACAAGGTGCATATAAAATGATTTTCATCACTGTCTTAGATATCATAATGAAAACTGGAGGATTCTATTTCTTCAGGATATATTTTATTTGCCTCTGCAGCTTCTCTCAGCCTCACCTGGCTCTGAGACCCTTTGCTTTGCCTTGGCTATTGCTATGGCTGGCCCACTGTTTGAAGACTTCGAAGTCCACCTCCTATGGCCAACCAGCCACACACTCACAGTCTCTGACTCTCCCAGTCACTTGCAAATTCCAATGGAGAATTTCACTGTAGAACTTAAAATCTTGTTCGGCCAGTGGCTGCTAAAGATGCTGAGTGATGAGAGGGAGTGTGACGGAGTCAACTTCCTGGTAAGGAAAACTTGGACCAGTGGAAGAGAGAAGAGAGGGGCTAGCAGGGAAAGGCCTCTCCCTTCCTCCCTCCAAAACACTGTCCTGAGGCTTGACTTCTCCATGTGGTCCTCCTGGGTACATCCTGCAGGACCAAGCAGATGTACCTACTAAGGAACAGATGCCTCTTAAAATTAAAAATGATGACGTTAAAGTTAAAAATGATGACGTATACCTATATCCACTAGCTTGGAAAGAGCTCTGAGTGATATTTCTGGAGGGAAGTTAACCCTGTTTGTTTCTAGATAGTCAGATTTTGGACATTTTCTTTTTTTTAAACTATTATGGATTTATTGTTGCACTTGCTACAAGTATGTATTAAATTTATAGACAGAATAGTTTTGGGGAGTCCAATTTTTACACTAAAATGTTGCCAAATTTTTCATCACCATAAAATTTGCTCTAATGAATACATTTTAAAGATAAATACCTTATCAATGTCACATGTATATAGAAGTAATGTTTACATGTGTAAATAGATATATACATAGTGTATCAGTACCTAAACCATTTTTGAATGGAACTTTTTTATTAGGCTGTCCACTGACAAACTGCTTTACTCAGCTTCCAGTTTCAGAAATGCCACTGAATAATTGCCTATTCACAAAGAACAACAGTCCCTTTGTGAAACAAAGATTTTTGGCTTGCAGCCTTACAGACAGAGTTCACAGCACTATTATAACTGTTCATACACATTTGTCAAAAAAGGATGGTATCTGGGGTTAGTTCAATCAGTTCCCTACAGAATTCAATAATAAACTTCTAGCTAAACTTAGAAATGCTATTTTATTATTTACATGTGAAGTGAGTTTTTTGGTTTTTTTTTTTTCCATTTAGGGTATGTCAGCTGATTTAAATAAGCAACTTATACTGAGGAAAGCTTTTATCCAAGTGAGCAAGCTAAATGGAAAAATACAAAACCAAATAAAAAATGCTAAAAAATAAAGATGTTGCCCAATTCTGGACCCAAATGAATCAGGAAATAGATTATCCAATGGTTCATGATTCTAAATTCAAATATGGTGCCAATGTACAGAAATAGTATGGGAAAGATGTTACAGAGGAGTCCGAATCAACTCTGAAATATCATTTTCTGTGGGGAAGAGAGGATGAAGAAATCATTAAAAGCCATGGCTAAGTGAAAAGACATCTTCTAACACACATGTCCCACACCTGGTAAGATATGTAATTAAAAGGGGTATGTGGATAACAACATGAAATACAGAGTAAAGAGAAGAGTCATTATTTCAAGCCTATCCCCTGAAGTCACTAGTGCCCCCTCATTCTCCTTCTAACTGGATTCCGGAGTTTCGTACACATTCTTCTTGCAGTACCTAAAGTTCTCTGAAGCTCAGGGCATCCAACTCACTTGGTCTGTTCTCTCCTGTCCCGTCTTCCAGGCTCCATCTGCGGCCCAACAGTGACGATGCTAAGGAAACTCCCTCATCCAGGTCTCACTTCTCATGTTCATGGTGGAAGTTGAACTTCCTTAACTTTGTGATATATTCTTCCTGTTGCCATTTCTGGCATCAGTCTGGTCCCTTCTAAAGGTAGTCTACTACCTCCTGAGAAAAAGAAAGCTTTTTCCTCAAGCATTTCAACACTTCTGTAGGCCCCAGGAAAATCATGGTCCCATTCTGCTTAGATGCACCTGGAGCCCCGAAGTAGCACTCTCCCGGCTCTTTCTGTTCCCAGTCTACCATCTTCACCCTTTTATAGGATGCTCAGTCACACACAAGCCATTCATTCAACAAGCCTTTTCAGAGCACACTGGGGTCACTGTGCTCAGTTCTAGAAGTTTCATGGTGAGCAAAACCAGAAGCAACAACCCCAGGCCTCCTGGAGCACCCCTTCTAGTGAGAGAGGAGACATGGCCTGAATCATCCCCAAATGCAGAATTATACAAACTCTAGTAAGGGTTGTGAAGGTAAGTTCCCAAAAGCTAATAGAGCATGTAATGAGAATACTGATTTATTCTGGCAGGACCAAGAGGCATGTCCAAGAAGTCATCTAAGCAAGTATACTCACACTGATATCCAAAGAAGTTTTCTCAGCAAAAAGAAGGAATGTGCCAGACAGAAGGAAGAGTTTTTGTCAAGTTTGTGACATCCTCAGTGAATGAAAGAATTTCGGTATTTTGGAGCTAAGAAAGTTTGAAAGGTTGGTAGGTACGTACATTCTACAAATTCTGGCCAAGACGTTAACGGTGAAAAGTGTTTATCGCCCTCCCCACTCCCTCAAGCGCCTCAGTCCCAGAGCTGTCCACTGCAACATGCTCCAGCTCTTTTCTTTCAAGAGGCCCAACCAGGAGGCTTTACATAAGCACAGGCTCCAGGGTCCCAGCCAGACAATATTATGAGCACAGAATGAACCTCTTTCTGGTATAGTACCTTGTACGCAACTTTATAGATGGCAAAGTGTAACCAGTAAGGATCCTAGCAGTAGGGATGGGGCAGTGTGACTGGCAAGAGCGGAGAACTGTTACCATTCCTAGGCCAGAGGGAGCTGGGAAAGGATTGGTTTCTAGAATGTGAACAGATGGAGAGGCTACCTGACCAGAGACAGCACCTTTGAGAATGGGATGCAGCCCACCTGTGGTTACACCTCAGGCAGGCACCTGGGGGGAGGAAGAGTCCAACTTCTCTCTCCTCCCACCCTCTGTGATCTTGTCCTTGCTGGAACTCAATGAGAGCCGGAGGGCAAGGACACCCACATGGATCATCCCCCCCAGGATATAGAGCAGAATGGAGAACGGGGGATACGCAAGGCAGGTGACATAGTCAGGAGGGTTAAAGCATAGTGCCCCAGTTTCAAATATTTGAGGTGCCACTAATAAAGTCCATTCATCTCTAGATGCCTCAATTTCCTCATCTTTAAAATGGAAATGATGACAACGATACACTGGTTTGCTTTAAGCATCCATAAAATATTTAGACTAGTGCCTGACACCTGGTCAGTGCTTATAAACGTTCTTACAGAAGAATGTTTATAAATGTTTTTATAGAAGAAACTGAAGTTCACACAAGGTAAGTGACCTACTCAAGCTCCTGCTGTCAGAAGGGGCACAATCAAAACCAGAATCCAGACCTTATTGTTCTTGTCTGAACACTCTTAAATCTCCTTTAAGCTGTGTCCTCCACTCTCTTCTTCAGAATCAACAGAATAATTACTAAATTGACTAATAGTTAATCCTGTAAGCACATTCTGAATCTTAGCGCTGTTTGTTAATTTGGGGAGTATTTGCATTTTCTCCCAACTTTATTGAGATACAATTGACATATGACATTGTGTAAGTTTAAAGTATACAACCTATTGATCTGATACACTTAGGTATTGCAATAGTGTTAACTCACATCTCCATCTCGTAGCACAATTACCATTTCTTTTTTGTGGTAAGAACAGTTAAGATCTACTCTCTTAGCAACGGTTGATCATACTTTTCAAAAATGTATCCACAGAGGACAGGAAAATGTTTCTCCTATTCTGTGTAACTTAATGCAAATAGGAACCTGTACCTTCACAACCGCATAGAGAAGAGAAAGAGAGAACAGCTCTGTCTTCCTCTCTGTCCACCATGTGAGGACACAATGAGAAGGCAGCTGGCTGCAAGCTAGGGAAAAGGCCCTCATCAGGAACTGAATCTGCCGGCACCTTGATCTTGGACTTCCCAGCCTCCAGAAATGTGGGGAATAAATGTCTGTTGTTTAAGCTATCCAGCTATTTTGTTATGGCAGCCTAAGATAACTAATACAAGATCTTCTGTCCATTTTAAATTGGAATATTTATCTTTTTATTTTTGAGTTGTAAAAGTTCTTTATATACTCTAGATACAAGTCCCTTTGCAAACTGTCACTTTCATCTAAGATGCCACCATCTCTCGTTTGGACTAATTACCCCATCTTCCTGCTTCTACTCTAGATCTCTGTATTACATTCCCCACACAGCAGTCAGAGTAATTAATTTTAAATATACATCAGATCGTGTCACTCCTCTGCTCAAAATCCCTTACGGCTTCTCTTCGGATCCAGAATAAAATCCAAAGTCTTTACCATCGCGGACAAGCCCCAACCGATGTTGCCTCTGACCCCTGCTCAGTCTTCATTTCTCCCTTCTTCCCACTGCTTACCCTGCTCCAGGCACAGTGGTCACTCTGCTCTTTCCTAAGCAGGCCAAGCAAGCTACCACCTCTGAGCCTCTGTACTTGCTATTACAATAAGAAGCCAGCCAAGAGAAACTCAAGAGAAAGTATTGTAGGCAGAGGGAAGGTCTAGAACAGTTAGGCTGAAAGTGAGACTGACATGTCCAAAGAACAAAAAGATGTCTAGTGTGGATACAGCAAGTGGAGAAGAGGCAGTAGGTGACACAGATGGAAAGTTCAGTAAGGCTTTGTAAGGCAGGGTAAGGACTCGGGATTTCACCACAATACAATGATGGGAAACCACTGGAGGTTTTTAAGCAGGAGAGTAACGTCTGATTTAAGTTGTAAAAGCATTGTTCAGGATGGGTAGACAGTGGCCACTAGCTTGGAGGCAGGAAGAAAATTAGGATGCCTTACTCTTACCCACTCAAATGTCTCCACTCTACTCCCAACTAGTCTTCTTCTACTTATGCAGATTCTCTGCCCTATATACTCTTCATTTTCCCCAGATGCAAGCTCTTCCATGAGTGAACGATTGAGTGAATGAACGAGTTTGCATCTTAACATTAATACACGAAAGGAGCTTATTCACGTTCAAGAAGCACTCAGTGAGCATTCAAAACAGTTTGAAAGGCACAATGCTCTGCTGTGGTTAGTTATACACGTGACCAAGACACTCTCCTTGCCTTTAAGAAGCTTGTCTAGTTCACTGAGGAAGACACTACACCTGTATCTAAAATACCAGCAAGAAGGGTTACAAGTAAAAGAGTTACAGGTAAAGTTCTATAGAGAGTTCAAAGGATTGGATGATCACTTCCAGGTAGAAAAATCACAGAAAATGTCCTATTTGAATAGAGTAAGACTTGAATAGGTGAAAATGGTTAGAAAGTGCATTTTAGGTCGATGAAAAGAAACTGATGTAGAATCTGGGAGCAGAATAAGATATTAAAGATCATTTAGTCCAAAACTGATTTTCCATGAGTGTAGCAAATTATTTTATGGTCAATCACAAATATAGAGAACAGACTTGGTTGTCAGGGAGAAGGGAGTGGGGGAGGGAAGGATTGGGGGTTTGGGATTAGCAGCTGCAAACTATTATATATAGGATGGCTAAACAAGGTCCCACTGTATAGCACAGGGAACTGTACTCAACATCCTGTGATAAACCATAATGGAAACGAACATGAAAAAGTATATGTATAACTGAATCACTTTGCTGTACAGCAGAAATTAACACAACATTGTAAATCAACTATACTTCAATAAATTTTCTTTAATGATTTTACGGTCGAACAAGTACCCTTTCAACTTCACGCTTTCCCGTAAAACCGTATATGCAGTTTGGTAATGAGACTGCTACATTGAAGAGCCACTAAATTGTGGTGTAAACCTCCAGGCCATGGCTGGACCAGTGATAAAAATACATGTAACAGTCAGGCGTGGAAGAGAAAACGTCCAGACTATTTGTGAAAGTCTGCTCCATCTACCCCATAATGTTTCTGGTGCTATTCTATCTGTTCTTCTCTCTACAGAATCTACTTTCATGCTTGTATAAAGACAGCTGATGAAATTTAACTTCTGCTTGTCTTGGAAGCTGAGCTAAGTCAATAATAAACATGTACTTTGGAATTTTGTCTATTTGAACATTCACAACCTGCTGCTAGACTTTTAAAAATCTCAGAAGTTTTAGGCTAGTATAAAGGAAAATCATTATGATATTCACCAGAGAGAAAAAAAATCATTGATTTTTAAACTTTGAGTTGACAAAGTCAATAGAGTATGTTCAAAGAAAAATCAGTGAGTTGCTTCAGTCATGGCTCAGCAACACTGGACTTGAACATGGACTTATAATGAGTATTTATCTTTAACATTCACATGAAGATCGTGTCTGCAAACCTCAGCAGTTTCAGGATACTGCCAGATAAAGATGTTTTCATTTACGTTTCAATTTTTACTGCTTAATCGCATCCCTTACGGATCAAGGATGCATACGTTTTCAGGGCTAGAAGATTAGGCAGAAAAGTCATTACAATTCTTTCTGTGTCCAGTCTGGGTTGACAAGAAGTCCTCGGCGTTTTTTTCTGACAGTGTTGCTTTGGAGACAACAAAAAGTTAAATCAGAGATATGGGGATATATGTTTATGTATAGCTGATTCACTTTGTTATACAGCAGAAACTAACACACCATTGTAAAGCAATTATACTCCAATAAAGGTGTTAAAAAAGAAAGTTAAATCATAAGTATTCCAAAGACAATCCTTTATACCTAGCATATCAGTAAGTATGGGTATCAGGGAAAAAGTAAGAGGTAGTTTCTGCCTTCAGGAAATGTATACAATTGTTGGAAAGTTTATGTGTGTATCTATATACTATGAGAAAGAGCCAGAATGAGAGAAAGAGAGACATGGAAGCAAAATATAGACAAATATTTAACAAAATATAGCATTTGTACTACAGACATTAGGAAGGGAGAAGAAACTGTGAGCAGGAGTTAATCAGAGAAGGCTTCATAGAGGAGACGGTAGGATTCAAGTAGTTATAGTAGAGAAGAGAAAGTATTCCACATAAAGAGAATGGCACAAGCAAAGACACTAAGATACTCCCTCCTTTTTTATTAATCCACTCAACATTCATTAAGCACTTCGCACCAGGACTGCTAACCAGTAGTTTCAAAGATGAGCTGAAAGATGAAACCATGCTCTCTCCCTTCACGGGAGTGGCTGAGGAGCCATTCAATCTTCTAACCCAGTATCTACTCTGCAATCAGATTTTTTGAACGTTTATCAAAAAGTTGAAGCTTCTGCTACTTTCTCAATGCATCTGCTTTTTTTAAAACCCTCTATCCAGTTCACCTGTATTCTCACATCTTTCATGAGATTATTTTCCACCTGCTGCTTTCACAGTCCACAGCATTAGCAGTTCAGGGAGCAAACACTAGAAACCCAGCCGAGATGTGTGGGCTGATGAAGCTCAGCAATGAAATGACCCATAACCAGAGCCACCCAAGTTCAGTTAAAGGATGATTGTGATTTGGAGCAGCCAAGGACCACTGCCATCTAACAGTGGGGAAACTGACTCCTTGGAGAAAATCAGGATAATGACCTGCCAGCCCCTGCCAACTGGAACTAAGTGTGGGCAGATAGAATCAGACTCCACTCCCTGCCCTGAACCCTGAACAGTTAGGCTCACATCCATTCCAAGAGCAAGGGTAGCTCCAGAGAACACTGCGAAATGGGTCTTTGGTCATCAGTGCCCTATTACTCTCTTATTTGATTCTCCTTTAGAGGCTCCTTCTCTGTCCGATTCTCTGTTTCTTCAGGCCAGCCACAGGTTTCCCAGAGCCTCCTCCCCAAAGTGGGTGGACTTTTCCTTTGCCCACATGGAGGCATGTGAGCATGGCTGGAGATAATCAAGCAATTGGACAGGTCAGTTTCTGTATATTCATCATAACCTTCTACTTCAATAGGAAAATAGAAGTCATCTCTCCTTCCCACCATGAAATTCCCCACCCACCTGCATATACATGTTCATCATCTCCTCTCCTACCATTTCAACACAGAGTTGTTAAGAGCATGGAGTTAGACTACAAAGGTTCAAGGCCTGGCTCTACCACTTAGCAATGTGATCTTGGATAAATTGTTTAGCCTCTCTGAGCCTCAGATTCCTTGAGAGTAAAATAGGGGAAATTTTAGAACCACCTCATCAGGTTGTTGTGAACTTATAAGGGAAAGCCAATGACCATTACAGTGATCCATAAAGCAAACTCTAAGTTTATTTATTTGCCAGGCAAGGGAACATGTGCCAGTGAAGAAGTTCACTGAGGTGGGGAGGGAGGTGTATATATAAATAAATAAATGGACAGGTGGGGCTCACAGTGGTTATACTAATTAAGAATAATAAGTAGGAATGTACTCTTATTCAGAGGATTAAATTGTTTAATCCATGGTAAAGTATTTGAAATATTGCCTGGCATATAAGAAACCCTCAAAAATGCCACCTTTCATTATTTATTACTAAACTGTTCCAAATCTTGTTCTCTATCTCAGGGATTTTACTCTTGAATTTTCAGTTCTCTCCGTCTCTACTGGATCATTCCCGTTAGCATTCAAATATATTCTACAACCTCCATACATAAGCCTTCTCTCTCACTTAGTAAAGATGAAGATGGAACCTTAAATCTTTTTTTAGATGAAATCTTAAATCTTTTAGATGAAACCTTAAATCTTTATTAAAAGATGAAATCTTAAATCTTCAATGGTGAAAAGATAGATTTATATTATAAATGATTTGGAGAAAACAGGGAGCCATCTAAAAATAAAACCAAAGTTGTATCAGTACTTCCCACTTTACACCAGGAAAATCTCCTATTGGATCAAAGATCTCAGTTTAAATAATGAAACTATAAATATACTGTAAGAAATCATGAGAGAACTCTTTAATAAACTCAGAGTGGGAAAAGCCTTCTTAACTATGACACAAAACTCAAGGGCCATAAACAAAAAGATTTATAATTTTTTTTTTTTTTTTTTTTTTTTTGCCGCACCGCATGGCATGTGGGATCTTAGTTCCCTGACCAGGAATCAAACCTGCACCCCCTGCAGTGGAAGCGCGGAGTCAACCACTGGACCGCCAGGGAAGTCCCAAGATTTATACATTTGACAATATAAAAATCAAACATTTCTGCAAGGCAAAAGCCACCATAGGGCTTCCCTGGTGGTGCAGTGGTTGAGAGTCCGCCTGCCAATGCAGGGAACATGGGTTCGGGCCCCGGTCCGGGAGGATCCCACATGCCGCGGAGCGGCTGAGCCCGTGAGCCATGGCCGCTGAGCCTGCGCGTCCGGAGCCTGTGCTCCGCAATGGGAGAGGCCGCAAGAGTGAGAGGCCCGCGTACCGCAAAAAAAAAAAAAGAAAAATCCACCATAAACAAATTCAAAAGACAAACAACAAACTGGGAAAATAAATTCCAAAGATAAATAAACTGGTAAAACACATTTACATCGTTATATTGCAAACAAAGGGCTACTTTTCCTATAGCATGTATAAAGTGCTAAGAAAAAAACCCCATAACGTGGGGCTTCCCTGGTGTCGCAGTGGTTGAGAGTCCGCCTGCTGATGCAGGGAACACGGGTTCGTACCCCGGTCAGGGAAGATTCCACATGCCGCGGAGCGGCTGGGCCTGTGAGCCATGGCCGCTGGGCCTGCGCGTCCGGAGCCTGTGCTCCGCAACGGGAGAAGCCACAACAGTGAGAGGCCCGTGTACCGCAAAAAAAAACCCCAAAAAACCAATAACTCACTTTTTTGAATGGACAACAATCCCCAAAAAAGGAAATACAAATATCTTTTAAACATAAAAAGATGTTCAAACTCACTCATAATGAAAGAATACAAATTAAAATTATCCAGAGCTACCATTTTTCACTTACCAGATTAGCAAAGGTCAAAAGCTAGATAATACTCTGTGTTAATGAGGTTATGGGGAAAGAAAATCCCGCGAGAGCTGCTCGCCCCTTACCCGCGGGCTGCCGGTTTCAGCACAGCAGACTACGCGGGCGCTGCCGAGGCTCTGGGGGACAGGCTGCTGGGGTTCCCACTTCCGCCGCCACGGATTCGCTCCCGGCCGTGGTGGTTTCCTGTGCAGTAGCTGGGGAGCCTGCTGGTGTTTTATTTGGAGGCGTGGCTGGCCGACTCGATCTTCGGCCCAGACCGAGCCGTGGTTCCGGAAATGGAGTGGAAGAGCCAGGCCCTGCTGACGGTGGACGCAGTTCACGCCGGGAAGTTGGTGGAAATCACCGTCTTCGGGCGGCCGGCTGTCCAGCGCCGGGTGAAGAGCGTGCTCCTGAGCCTGGCGCCGAGTCACCGGGAGCAGGGCGCCCGAGCTGAGAAGATGGAACAACTCGAGGAGTTCTTGAAGGCCCAGGCACCAGGCCCCCAGGTCCCCCAGCGTCCTGTTGCGTAAGTGTTGTCAGGCGTATGAGAACAGTTCTCCTTCTGCTACTAAAGTTCAAGAGAAGCAAATATCCTTAAATCTATGCATTTATTTTTTTCCTGTATCTTGATGGATAGTGGTTTGATTATTTTACTGCTGATTATTATTTTGCTGATTAATTTACATTCCTATGAGCAATGGTTATTGCTCATAGGAATGTAAATTCGTGCAATTATGAAGGAGAGTTTAGCATTATCATCCAAAATCATAACTGTTCATCCCTATGATCCAGCAAATTCTTTCATTTATTTATTTGAATTTTATTTTTTTATACAGCAGGTTCTTATTAGTTATCTATTTTAAACATATTAGTGTATATACGTCAGCAAATTCTACTTAGAGAAATTTATCCTGCAAATTACACATACACACACACACACACACACACTTCCAAAACAACACATATATAAGGTTATTCATTGCAACATTGTTTGTAAGTTAAAAGCATTAGAAATAAGTGTGTCCTCCATCAAAAAGAGTTAAATAAACTTTGGTGCATTTGCACAAAGAAATAAGATACCAGCTTCTCCTCTGCCCAGCCTGTGAATGTCAGCTTTCCTCTACACTCAGTCCCAGGTCTTCTTCATTCTCACTCTCAGTAGTGTCTCCCATGCCATGGCTTTAAATGTCTTCATAGAAAATAGCTCATATCAGAAACCTAATCGTCATCTTTGTTGTTTCACTCTCCCACATTCCCTTCACCAAATACCACTAACCCAGCTCAAAAATATTTTGAGTCTTTTAAACAGCTTTATTGATGTGTAACTGACATGAAATAAACTGCCCATAATTAAGATAAAATAGGTGTATTATTTAGTTAGTTTTGACACAGGTACACTCCCAAAACTATCACCACAATCAAGATAATAAACAAATCCATTACCCCCAAAAGTTTCCTAATGCCCCCTTGGAATCCTGCCAGCCCACCCCCCATCACCCCACACCCCCATCCCCAAGCAGTAACTGATATGCTTGCTGTCACTATAGCTCATTTTGCACTTTCTTGAACTTTAAATAAATAGAATCATACAGTATGAACTCCGTCAGACTTCTTTCATGCATCATAATTATTTTACAATTCATCTACATTGTTGTATGCATTAATAGCTCATTCCTTTTTTTGCTGAGTAATGTTCCACTGTATGGAAATATCACAATTGTTTAAACTCACCTATTGATGAACATTTTTGATCCTTTCCACATTTAGCTATTACATATCAAGTTGTTATGGATGCAAAAATATATTTAATCCATCCAGTTCCCTTCATTTAAAAAAAAGTAGTATGTTCTTTCTATTTTTTAAGAAATATTTTTTTATTTATCTGGTTGCGCTGGGTCTTAGTTGCAGCGTGTGGGATCTTTAGTTGTGGCATGCGAACTCTTAGTTGCAGCATATGGGATCTAGTTCCGTGACCAGGGGTCAAACCCGGGCCCCCTGCACTGGGAGTCTTATCCACTGGACTGCCAGGGAAGTCCCTCTTCTTTCTATTTTTAATGCCTCACTTAGTCTGCAGTTATCTCTAATGAGTAGATGTAAGGTTCCTTAACTAATCTTTTATCTTCTACTCTTCATCCTACCCAATTTATTCTCCATCCTACAACTACAGTTAACTTCAAAACATATGAGTGCACAGTCCTTTCTTATTTAAAGTCCTTCAATGACCACCACTCTCCACTCTCCTCCCACCCACCCAGTATACTAAAAATAAAACCCAAACTCCATAGCCTAAAGATAATCCAACCTGCCTTACCCAACCTATCCTCTTTAACTTCATATAGTACCACCATCTCTCATGGTTATGCTTCTTGACCTACATGATCTTTCTCTCATTTCCTCAGAATAAAATTAAGGATTATAAAACAACTACCTAAATTTCCTCCTGCTCTTAAAGAGGTTACAGTGAGATGGATTGACCCATTTAAGAAGTGAAGCAAGGAGTCTTTGATCTAAGGAAGAAGGAAAATGAACAAGGCCAAAAACTATGCAGGTCCTTGATGCTGATGGTCAAGGTGCTAAAAGGCAAGTCCAGGTAGGTCACCAAGTCTTTTCATAGATAAAGGCCACAGAAAAGCAACCCAAAATAAAATATGTACAGCTGAAAACAACGGTATGAAATTTAAAAAGATGAAAATTATTAGTGATGATTACTGATATGGAATACAGACAAGGGAAATCTAATATAAAAATAATTGATATTCCTAAAGAAAAGAAGCAAATGGTAAAGCAAAAAGTTCTGAAAGATTTAATGACAAAAAGAGAAGACTTAATCCACCAGAAAATTTTTCCCAGGAAAATCAAAGTGTAATTTTGTGTCCAATCAATTGTACTTGAAACATAAAGGTAAGAAACAGACTTTCTCAAATAAGCAGCAGTTCATGAAATTTAGTGCTCACAAGCTCTTTGAGAGTCATCCAACATCAAAATACAGCAAGCCGAAAGAAACTAGAAATGGAGGTTCCATGGCCAATGAATGGTGGGTCATTAAACTCATTCAATGGTTTAAAGAAAAAGCAGTGCTGTGAGAATTATGTTTACAAGAGAGAACAAATTTATGAATCTTGATAAGGTAAAAGTAACAATAGGCTTACCAGAAATGTGGTCTTGAAGGGATGAGGTAAGGATAGTGTCAAGTTTCTCATCTTCAGAGCAGGAAGTCCATAGATACTGTTCAAGTGGAAGTCTTTTGGTATTTGGGGGGGTTTTTTGTTTGTTTTATAAATTTATTTTATTATTTATTTATTTATTTTTGGCTGTGTTGGGTCTTTGTTGCTGTGTGTGGGCTTTTTCTAGTTGCAGTGAGCGGGGGCTACTCTTCGTTGTGGTGCACGGGCTTCTCGTTGCAGTGGTTTCATTTGTTGCAGAGCACAGGCTCTAGGCGCATGGGCTTCAGTAGTTGTGGCACGTGGGCTCATTAGCTGTGGCTCGTGGGCTCTGGAGCACAGTAGCTGTGGTGCACGGGCTTAGTTGCTCCACCACCTGTGGGATCTTCCTGGACCAGGGCTCGGACCCATGTCCCCTGCATTGGCAGGTGGATTCTTAACCACTGTGCCACCAGGGAAGTCCCTTGTTGTTTTTTTTAAGTGAAAGAATCTTCTGAAATTTTAGACTTATCTTTTAGGAAATAAAATTGCTTGATATGAAGAAATTCTTATTAATCTGAGGTTGAGCAATTCTGTCAATTTCATTTGTTTTTCTCCTGTTAAATTCAAGTAAAGAAAAATTGAATGCTTTTTATTTTTGAAAAGCATTTATGATGAGATCCTATTTTTTAAAAATAATTTTATTTATTTTTGGCTGCATTGGGTCTTTGTTGCTGCGCACAGGCTTCCTCTAGTTGCGGTGAGCAGGGGCTGCCCTTCATGGCAGTGTGCGGGCTTCTCATTACGGTGGCTTCTCTCATTGTGGAGCACAGGCTGTAGGGGCACAGGCTTCAGTAGTTGTGGCACACGGGCTCTAGAGCGCAGGCTCAGTAGTTGTGGCGCACGGGCTTAGTTGCTCTGCGGCATGTGGGATCTTCCTGGACCAGGGCTCGAACCTGTGTCCCCTGCATTGGCAGGCGGATTCTTAACCACTGCGCCACCAGGGAAGCCCTCTGAGATCCTATTTTTATAAAATTATATCTATACACACATAAAGATACATATAAAGAGAGATGATGACAAAGATCTTGTCTGCCAAAAGTTAATGATGATTATTTCTGGGTAGTTGATAGTGGGTTTTGTTTTGCTTGGTTTTTTGTTTTTTACTTTCTTCTTTAACTTTTCTGTAGTACTTAATTTGTGGTGGTAAGCATGAATCAGTTTACAAAACCCATACTTTTTAATAGGGTGTCTGCCTTCTGAGCTATCACAGGGTACGGCTGGGAAGAGGGAAGTTGACCAGAAGGCCCACTGATCATGGGTCTCACACTTTACAAAGACAAGAAACTCAGATTTTTCAATGTTCTCTCCAAAATGAAGATGCACATATTGTAACTGAGATACACTGACAAAATTAAATGTTGAAAACATAGCACATTTTCTTCTTTTTAAAATTATACCTGGAGCTTCAAGATATCCATGCCTCTTTCACACCCTGAGAAGCCCTGCATACATTATTCAAAGTTAAGAAATGCCAGTTTAACGCAATGGGAAGGATAGGACCCAGAGGAGGAATCCTGGTTCTCCCTTCTACGTCCTAGATTATGCCCAGTTTTGAGCTTTCTACCAGGCGAATACTATGCAATCCTGATACTGTCATCTACAGAGCTGCAAGCATTGAACAAAACTAGGCCTGGTTAGGTAATGCACAGATTTTGTGTTATGATGCTCATAGCTGATTAATTGCTTAGATTTGGCTTGACTTTGGTCCGCCTTTGATCTGATCACTCGATTCCTAATTTTACTACTTGACTTCAGCAAAAACTCACTGCTTTTCTTACTAGATCTATGATTAAATTATCCGCATTTTTTTTAACTTACATCACATCTACGGGTACCAGTTCCTACTTATTCCTTGGCTCACTGTTTCTTGACCCCTGGCTGGCTGTAGTAGTGTGATATTGGACAAAATGGACCAAGAAAGCAGTGCAACTCACTAGGTTATTAAAGTTTCTATAGCAGTGAAAAGTGAAAAGGATTCATGAGAGTGTTGAGAAATTCTGGCCAGATCAACATCCAGGTTGATGAAACTGAGCACCTCATGGGAAGCTGGTCCTGGGACTCATGGGTTCTCCCTGCCCATAAGGTGTGTTAGAAATAGTTTTAGAAATAGAAATAGAATCACGTGATCAGATCAAAGGCACACTTACCCTACAAGGAATCCTAAAGAGACTCCTTCAAATGAGGTAAAAAGACCTTAGACAGTAACTCTAATTCTCACAAAGAAACAAAGAGCACCAGTAAAGGTAGCTACATAGGTAAATATATATAAAAGACAGCATAAGTTTATCCTTGTTAGTAACTTTTTCCTTCTATATGATTTAAAAGACAGATGCAAAAAGCAATAATTATAAAACTGTTGATGGGCTTATAATTCATAAAGATGTATAGTTGTAGGACAATAGTAACATAAAGAAGAGAAAAGGAGTGATACTGAAGTAGAAAAAAAAATTGGAGAAAATAAATAAAATACAATAAATCCTAGCTCTGCTAGTTCTATAATCTTGAGCAATTTTTTTTACCCCATCCTGAGTCTCAGTATTCTCCATACAGAGTGCAATATTTACCTTATCCTTAAGTAAAATAATATTTATTTTACAAGCTTGTTGAATGGATTAGTGAAAACAATTTTCTGGAAACATTTTGCACAATGATTTGCACAGGTGCTCAATAAATGCTAGAACTGCTTCTTCTGAGTAATGGGTACTTGTCAGTTTATTATACTACTTTCTCGACTTTTCTGTATCTTGAAAATTTTTTACAGTAAGAAAAAAATTTTAGTGCCAGCTTCATTCCTTTTATGGTCTTTTCTTTGCTTCTTTCTGATTTAACCTATAATTTGATGAATGAGCCTAGAGAAAGAGGAGGTTAACTCTAAATGACTAACTAAGTTATCTCCACAAGGATTTTCTTAGGGGATGCAAGCAGATGAAACATGAATTAGGAAGTTCTCAACTCCACTTTGCACAGAGGTATGTCACATAAATTTAAAATGCAAAAATCCAAATTAACGAAGACAGTTGTTTGTCTTTGTCCCCTGTCCTCTAGGACAGCCACCAATGATACACACTTCGTGGTCTCCATGTCTTTGTATAATCCCCAACCCGGAAGTGTGGGCTGGATCTAACAAGTCACGTCTGATAAATAGAATGCAATAAATAAAGGTGATGGGGTGTCACTTCTGAGATTTAGTTATAAACAACTGTGACTCTGTCTTGATGGTTTTCTTTCTCTCTCTGGCTCTGCTCACTTGCTTGCTCTGGTGAAGCAAATGTACATATTGTGAGCTGCCCTATGGAGTGACCCACAAGTAAGGAACTGTAGGAAGCCTCTGGCCAAAATCCACGTGTGTGAACTTGGAAATGAATCCATTTCCAATTGACCTGGAGATGACTAGCTCTGCTGACACCTTGATAGTAGAAAGCCTAAACCACAGGACCCAGATAAGCAGCACCAGATGCCTGACCCAGAGACTGAGAGATAATAAATGTTGTTGCTTTAAGCTGCTAAATGTTGGGGTAATTTTTTATACAACAACACACAACTAAGACACCTGTTTCTTGACAAAAGGAATCAGTGTAGAATGTCTATAAAGATCTTCTATGGATTCAAAATATGATAAGCCTTTCCAGAAATCAACTTACACAAATTTTTTTGGAACACTTCTTTTGCAGAAAGCATATTTATATATGCTTTATAGGAGTTATATAAGAGTAAATAGGAGTCACACTGACCACCCAGAACATTCTTATAAAAATTTAAAGTTAAAATTTAAGGTTACCTTAAGATTCTCCTTGTCTATTTGTTTTTCCCAATCACTCTTATTGTCCCAGTTCCTCTACACAAAATTAATTTGTTAAAAAGAAGGAGGAGCAAGAAGAGGAGAAGGAGGAGGACGAGGAAGAGGAGAAAAAAAAGAAGAATAAACAACCAGAGAGGTCATCAAGTTTTCATTGGCCAGATGAGATTTACAAACCAGACTTTTAAAAATACTTTGCATGCCAAGAAGATTCACTGAGAAAAGTAATTTCCTACACTGATGGCTATTCTCTACCTGAATCATGAAGACACCTCCTGAATTTTCTGGAACAGTCCCAATTTCAAATCTTCTGCTCCACTTTCCCCTAAGTCAACTTGTACTTGACAAAATCACATATGCTGATTTGGGTTTGGAAATAATGGGTCCCTAAAATCCTGAATTGCTCTTGAACTAGGCTTGTGTCATTGGTGGGCACAGTATATCAACTCACCTACTAATTATTCACTGAGATCCTTTGATAGCTTCAGTGCTCTGCTATGACAGTCAAAAGAAGGAGCGGAGGGCTTCCCTGGTGGCGCAGTGGTTGAGAGTCCGCCTGCCGATGCAGGGGACACGGGTTCATGCCCCGGTCCAGGAAGATCCCACATGCCGCGGAGCAGCTGGGCCCATGAGCCGTGGCCCCTGAGCCTGCACGTCCAGAGCCTGTGCTCCGCAACAGGAGAGGCCATGACAGTGAGAGGCCCGCGTACCGCAAAAAAAAAAAAAAAGGAGCGGAATCTTACAGAAGCCTATAGCGTATTTGGGGAGACTGAACAGCATATATGAAGGTACAGAGCAATCAATTAACTGGCTTCTGGATATAAGAGGTAACTCAGTCGTTCAGAAAAGGAAGGGATCCTTGAGAACTAAAGAAATCTTAGGAGTCCTCATGGAGGAGGAGGAGGACTTGAGATGGAACAAAGGAAGAGTTGACTTCATTTTTGCTGTTCAGAAGTACAAGGTGGGACACAATGAAATCACAGAACAATTAAGGAAAGAGAACACATGTGGAGGCGTACCTCAAAGGTAGGTTGGATATGAAGAATGTTCCTAGTCCAGTGCTATGTATCTGATCATTGTAATAATGTTAATCACTCCTTTAACGCCTATTGCTTGCCAAGCACTATGTTAAACACTACACACTTACTATCTCATTTATTCTTTTCTTTTTTTTTAGTTTTTATTGGAGTATAGTTGCTTTACAATATTGTGTTAGTTTCTACTGTACAGCAAAGTGAATCATCATTTACTCTTTATAAATAAGACTTACTATTCTTTACAGACAAGCACACTGAGGGGCCCAGAGAAGTTAAATAACTCACCTGAGGTCACAAGCTAATATGTGGCAGAGCCAAGATTTGTAATAGGCAAGAACAAATCTCACTCCATATTGGATCTGTTTCTTTTACTTTAACCTCTGTTTTCTATTGCTTTTGCTACAAGTTAAGAATGTTGCCTGTAGCCTGAAATATACAGGACAGCCCATTCTCAAAGCTCTGACCTTTAAAAGTGTAACACTTTTCCATTGATATAGAGATTAAAAAGTTGCACAACAGCACATTTGTCTTATTGGAGGTTTACAGGAACATCATGACCTGACCTACATGGACAGCTGCTAGAACAAAGGATTCTGACACCAAGAAGTTTGCAACAACTAACCATGCCCCTCCTGTTTGGTATAAAAGAAGCCTGAGGGCTTCCCTGGTGGCGCAGTGGTTGAGAGTCTGCCTGCTGATGCAGGGGACACGGGTTCCAGCCCTGGTCTAGGAGGATCCCACATGCCACGGAGCAGCTGGGCCCGTGAGCCACAACTACTGAGCCTGCGCGTCTGGAGCCATGCTTCGCAACGAGAGGCCACAACAGTGAGAGGCCCGCGCACCGCGATGAAGAGTGGCCCCCGCTCGCTGCAACTGGAGAAAGCCCTCGCACAGAAACGAAGACCCAACACAGCCAAAAATAAATAAATTTATAAAAAATAAATAAAATTTAAAAATAAATAAAAGAAGCCTGAATTCTAACTTGGGTAAGATAGTTCTTTAGGACACTAGTTCATCATCTTCTCTGACGCCTGGCTTTCCAGATAAAGTCACTGTTCCTTGCCCCAACAACTTGTCTCTCAACTTATTGGCCTGTTGTGTGGTGAGCAGTACAAGCTTGGACTCAGCAACTGATTCAAGTCCAGGTATGACTGACACCAAAGCTCAAGCTCCTAGCCATGATGCTATCCTAAAATTGAGTATAGAAAACTGCCCAAGAAACATTAGTGCTGAAACTCTTCTGCAAACTCTTCATAGGTAAGTGTCCCACCTGGCCAACCTGAGAGTTCCATCTAATGGGTAGTGAGGACAGACCAAGTGCAGGGGTACTGCACAGCGTAGGAAGCACATACCCTTCCAGTCTTGGCCATACTACTCTCCAGCTGTGGAACTCCTGCAAAGCCACTGACTCTTATTTTCCCTGTGTGGTCTTTAAGGTCACGGTCACCTCTAAACTCTGTGTGCAGTATTTGTTTTGCATGCAGAAGGCTTACTTCTCATGACTACACCAAAAATATCCTAACACAATGGTGGGATGTATTGATTTCAAACATCCTTTTTTTGTAGCTCTGAGCTACTAACCTACCACCTAATAAACATGTCTTTGTTCTCCTTGGATGTAACAACAAATGCACATAAGTAATTGCATTAAAACTTATGTGTCATCAATTACTACTACTCACTTTGGGCTCAAGAAGTGCAAAGCCTCAAGGCAAAATGGAAGCTCTAACTTATTTTGCAAAGAGGGTAAAAGACAAAAGACATGTGAATTCTTAAGAAGCTAGAAGGAGGCTTGTTTCTGTCACTCCTAATTCAACTCTCAAACCTAACCTGGTGGTGTTCAAAACATTTCTATGAAGGGAAAATATCTCACCATCTACAGAGACTTCAGTATTCTTTTATCCCAAGGAAACTAAAATATTTCCTATTTTTGCTAATTGGACATATCTTCACATTAGGTTATTGCTTTTTTCTGTTTTGCTTTGTGTTTCCCTGATTGGCTTATTGAACTCAGTTTCACATAATCCTTTGAGCAATATCCCCAAAACGGCAGTGTTGTGTTTAACCTAGTTCTATGACAAAGTAAACTGCTTTCCTTCATACTTTAAATGGAAATGTTTTCTTATTGTTCTAATCCCCCATATTCATTTCTGGGATGTTATTCCTCATAAAAGCTCTTTCTCATTACAGAAAATGAGAAGCATAAACAGCGTGGACCTCCTAATGTAGAGTGATGAGAATGTTCTAGAGTAAATGTGGCTAGATCGCAGCTAGTTCTTCTGCGTGTCAACATGCATATTAGGAGAAACTGGAATGGGGCTTGAATTTTATTCTCTTCCAGAATTTGGGATCTCATTCACTGCATTCTTCTGTTTCAGAATTTGGAATACTGAAGGATACTATTAAGTCAGAAACTGAAGGGTTAGAGATTTTACCCTACTTGCAAGCTAACAAGTAAGGCTGCCCTATACAGTTGTATATACATGACAGTGACAGACGAATACACACCGTTTGGACATAGACAAAACTGTTTATTAATCACAACAAAACAGCACTCAAAGCAATACCTTGCATCAGTTCCCAAAACCCCCATCCCCACAGAGTGACACAGTGGGGACCAGATGTCACCTAGGCAGCCACTGGGGTGCACTGCAAGAGAGAAATCCCCAAATTAGGAAAAACTGATTTATATAGGGCTATTGCTGGCTTGCCCATTCTCCCCTCCAGGGAAATAAAGAGGTTTTATTTTTCCTCTGGAGTGTAAGCAAATCTCTTCAGGGAGAGGAAGAAGATTTTTACTAACCTGGAATGTGTCTAGGGAGGGAGACATTTACAAGCTTTATTATCTCTAGCTTCCAAGGTCATTTGCTCTGCAAACATCCTTGAACCAATGGTCCAAAAAGTATAGGAAATGCCATGAAGAACTGCCTTCCAAAGCAGATAGGACTGGGGACGGAAAGTGAGTGCTGTCTCCAGAAAGCAATTTACCCCAGCAAAGCCCACGAGTCTTGGGCCTCCCTCCCAGACCAGCCCCGACCTGCGTGCTCTGGACTCCAGGCTGCCGGTTCACATCCCAACCCTAAATCAGGGAGAAGCTGAATCCCAAAACCTAGTGGACTCTCAGCTGAAAACCAGAAAAGACCTGGCAGAGAGGGGGGAAAAATCCGTTAGACAGAAATCAGAATAATCAAATAATAGGTGGTACTTGAGAGAGAATGGTTTTTAGAGAATTTTCTAAGCTGATCTGAATGCCTCATTGCTTTCTTATATCATATGCATAGGCTTGGACAAGGCAGGGAAGAAACAGATTAAAGTGCCTGTCAGTTTAGACAATATCCCTGGAGTATAGGGATTGCTCAAAGAGCCCTCAGGTTAAGCCAAAGGAGAAATGATATTACCCAAGATGGGTTCAGGGTGGAAGAGAATTTATCCTGTAATGTCCATGTCCACAGTCCATACAGTCTGACTCTTTATTATGCAGACAGACCTGCCAGGAGGAGCTCGCATCAGCAGCCCCCATGATTATAACCAATTAAGACGCTTCATTAGTATATTTCCATTTCTCAGAGTGAAAAACTGGTCTGAAATGGGACAAGCTATTGTTGACAACCCAAGGTACCAATGAGTGCACTGCTTGGAAATGTCATAGTGGTTCTTTGGCGAGAATAGCTTTGAAACTGGGTTATGCTCTCAGCAACAAATCACCGAGTGTTCCTGAAAAATTGAAAGCATCTTGTCTGGGGAAGAGGCATTACTTCTATTTTCTAGCTAAGGTATTTTCTGGTGTTCTGGGGAGGCAAACAGCCAAGATATAGTCTCTTCAGGCTTTCATTTGCTAAGAAAAATGGCCCTTCAGAATCTGGGATATTTTGGGCGCATTAAGCTGAGTGAAATTTGGGGTCATCTAACAGGTTAATGATCCAAATCATTAAACGGGCTACACTAATCTTCCTTCCCACAAGAACAATGTCAGTCATTTGACTTCTAAAAATGAGGGCACTAGGAAACAGAAGTTGAGATGGGAAAAATTGTGGGCAGCTTGTATGCTCTTTAAACAAGTTCAGGTTCTAATTCAAGAGGAAGAACGTTTACAGGGGTCTTCTCTCTGCACACAAATTATATCTTTAAATATATATACAAATTGTTTTTTTCTTTGCTTTTAGAATGCTAGTGCTATAAATTAAGTGTTAATTGCTTCGTTTATTGTCCACCTCTTGTAGTTAAAATATGCTTTATATACTATGATTAAATTAACCTCTCTTTGGAACTTCCCTGGCAGTCCAGTGGTTAAGAATCCATGCTTCCACTGCAGGGGCCATGGGTTCAATCCCTGGTTGGGGAACTAGGATCCTGCATGCCAAGCAGTGCAGCCAAAAACAAAAATTAAATTAAGCTCTCTTTGTAAACCAGCCATTATGCCTTCATTTGTGTATCTTTGCTCCATAAAATACTGTATTCACAACCTCCTAAGCTTCTAACCTTTAGGAGTATTTACTTAGCCATTATGTCATTCAAACTCAGATTTTTCCATTTTTAATCTCGAGGATTACTCAATCCTTGAGATCTGGGACAACGTTAAAAGTGCTAGAAACAATGCTTCCAAGTCCTTACCTCTCCCTATTTCCTATGTGTGTTCAAGCCATTAAGTCTTTCTTTTTTAAAAAAAAAAAAAAAAAAAAATTATTTATTATTTATTTATTTTTGGCTGCGTTGTGTCTTTGTGGCTGCGTGCGGGCTTCCTCTAGTTGCGGCAAGCTGGGGCTACTCTTTGTTGCGGGGCGCAGGCGTCTCATTGCAGTGCTTCTCTTCTTGCGGAGCGTGGGCTCTAGGCGCGCGGGCTTCACCAGTTGTGGCACGCGGGCTAAATAATTTTGGCTCACAGGGTTTGTTGCTCTGCAACATGTGGGATCTTCCTGGACCAGGGCTTGAATCCATGTCCCCTGCATTGGCAGGCGGATTCTTAACCACTGCGCCACCAGGGAAGCCCCAAACCATTAACTCTAAAGAAAATATTTCTTCACGAAAAATAAGGTTTTCCCAGACAAGCTTTGATGGTCATCTGAGGTGGACAAACCCAGAGGTGCCACAAGCAGGTCAGTCTAACACAAAGGACACACCATAAACGAGTGGTGATTCTACTCTGGAAAATAAATTTCTACCAAGAGGAGTGGTACTCAGGCATCATCCAATATTACAAAAGAAGGAAATCCTGTCTCTCTTAAACAAAATAGAATCCAGAACCTCCAAAGTTCATAGGTGGGAAGTGAAAATCCAGATAGGAAAGTCTCTGAAAAAGTGACTTGTTTTAGTCCCACTCTGTGGTAGGCAGAATTCTTAGATGACCCCCAAATAACATGTAATCCCCCCTCCTTGGCATATGGGTAGAATCTGTGAATGTGATGAGCTATTACTCCTGTGATTAGGTTACGTTATATGGCACAGTTGCCTTTTTTTTAATTGTCGTAAAAAACACTACATAAAGTTTACCATCTTAACCATGTTAAAGTGTACAGTTCAGTAGTGTTAATTATAATCAAATTGTGCTGCAGGTCTCCAAAACTTTTTCATCTTGCAAAATTGCAACTCTGTACCCAGTGAAAAGTAGTTCCCTATTTCCCTCTCCCTCCAGCCTCTGACCACTTCCATTCTACTTTATGCTTCTATAAATTTGAGAACTTTAGATATTTCGTATAAGTGAAATCATATAGTATATATCTTTCTGTGTGTGACTGGCTTGTTTCTCTTAATGTGCTCAAGTTTTATGAACGTTGTAGCCTATGACAGGGTTTCGATCTTTTGTAAGGCTGATTAATATTCCATTGTATGTATATACCACATTTTGTTTATCCACTCACCCATTGGTGGACATGTGGGTTGCTTCTGTCTCTTGACTATTATGAATAATGCTGCAGTGAACATGGATGTGCAAGTATCTCTTTAAGACTCTGCTTTCGAATCTTTTGGATACATACCCAGAAATGGGATTACTGGATCATACAGTAGTTCTATTTTTAATTTTTTGAGGAGCTGCCATAATGTTTTCCATGACAGTTGCACCATTTTACAATCTCACCAACAGTACACAAAGTTTCCAATTTCTCCACATCCTTATAAACACTTGTTATTTTCTGTTTTTTGATGGTAGCCATCCAAATAGGTATGACATGATATCTCATTGTGGTTTTGATTTGCATTTCTCTAATGATTAGTGATGCTGAGCATCTTTTCATATGCCTTTTGGCCATTTATATCATCTTTGAAGAAATGTCTATTCAGGTCCTTTATTCATTGTTTAATTAGGTTATTTTGCTATGATTTAGTTGAAGGAGTTCTTTATATATTCTAGATATTAACTCCTTATCAGATATATGATTTGCAAATATTTTTCTCATTCCATAGATTACCTTTTTTTTTTTTTTTTTGGCTGCTTTGGGTCTTCGTTGCTGCACATGGGCTTTCTCTAGTTGTGGCAAGCGGAGGCTACTCTTCATTGTGGTGCACGGGCTTCTCACTGCGGTGGCTCTCTTGCTGTGGAGCACGGGCTCTAGATGTGCGGGCTTCGGTAGTTGCAGCACGCAGGCTCAGAAGTTGTGGCGCACAGGCTTGGTTGCTCCGTGGCATGTGGGATCTTCCTGGACCAGGGATTGAACCCATGTCCCTGCATTGGCAGGTGGATTCTTAACCACTGTGCCACCAGGGGAAGTCCCTCTATAGATTACCTTTTAATGTTGATTTTTTTCCTTTGATGCACAGAAATTTTTGAGCTTGGAGTAGTACCCTATGTATATTTTTGCTTTTGTTGCCTGTGCCTTTGGTGTCACATCCAAGAAATCACTGCCAAATCTTAAGGTCATGAAGTTTTCCCTGTTTTTTTTCCTAGGAATTCTATAATTTTGAGTCTTACATTCAGATCTTTAATCCATTTTGAGCTAATTTTTGTATGTATTGAAAGATAAAGGTACAGTTTTGTTATTTTGCATGCGAGTATCCAGTTTTGCCGGCAACATTTGTTAAAGAGACTGTCCTTTCCCTATTGAGTGGCTGCTTGGCAGCCTTGTTGAAAATCATGTGCTTGTATATACAAGGATTTACGTTGGGCTCTCTGTTCTATTTTATTGGTTTATATGGACACAGTTGACTTTCAGAAAGAAAGATCATTCGGGGGTGCCTAACCTAATCACATGAGCCATGTAAGAGCAGAGAATTTTTTCTGGCTGGTCACTTGAGCAAACCAGCACGAGCAAGATTTGACAAAGGCACGTTACTGAGATGAAGGGGGACCTGTGGCTAAAACTTGAGAGCAGCCTCTAGGAGTCGAGAGTGTGCCCCAGTTGACAGCCGGCAACTGCAAGGAAATGAATTCGGCCAACAATCTAAATGAGCTTGAAAGTGGATCTTTTTCTAGTCGAACCTCGTGATGATAACACAGCCGATTCAACATTTTTATTTCAGCCTCATGAGACCCTGAACAGAGGACTCAGTTAAAACGTGCCAGACTGCTAACATACAGAAATGGTGAGATAGTAAATCTCTGGTATTTTGAGATGCAAAATTTGTGGTACTTGTTACACAGCAAGAGAAAACTAACATACCCAGGTCACACCTTCCTCTTTTGATGAGGTCATTCTAATCACTGGGGCCATTAGTCCACTGGACTCCATGGCTCCTTTGTTCTGACCAAAGTTGAGACTGAATGAAACCTTTTTCTTTTTTCTCTTTTTATTTACTTATCTTTAAGGAGGAATTTTTTTTTTTTCCAGGGGAAAGTGCGAACACAGTCCCCCACTACCACAAATTATGCAGTCGAGTTTCCCACATTTGGGGAAATCGCAGGGGTCAGCACATCCGGAGTGCAATGGATAAGCCTCGCCCTGGGAAAACCACCTTCGTGATCATGGTATCTCCCCTGCCAGGTAAGTATTAAGGAGGAATTTTTAAGTTAATGTATTAAGTTTGTAAATAGGTAATATGTTCAGAAATACGTGGTTCGGAAATCAAAACATGTAACATCTCTACATATTACAGTGAGAGTAATCCCTCGTCGGCCTGTTCTGTTATCCCTCATCTGCCTGTTATCACCTGCCAACCATCTCCCCAGGGAACCACTGCTTCTAGTTTCTTGATATCCTTCCTGAGTTATTTTAAATGCATATATGTGACCAAAAAAACTGTTAATTACTCCCAATATCAATTCTCTTCTTAAATAGCATTAGAATTTTTATTGGAGCAAATGGCTGCCAGGAATCAAAATTCTATTCCCCAGGGTCCCCTAGAGCTGGGTGTGACCAGGTGTGGCAGCTTTCCAGAACCTTCCTTGGTGTATGCCCTTTGTCCCTTCTTCTTCTCCTTTTCCATCCCACTGCCTGGAAAGGAGATACTTCCTTGGACCGAGGACAAGGCCATGCCCTAAGAATGGAGGGCAGGTGAGCTAGAAGGAAACTAGCCCTGTGAGTGTGTCACGTAGCAGAGCCCTGACTCCATTCTGGACTGCCTTCCCCTAGATATTTACAGAGAGAAATGATCTTTTATCTTTTTTAAGCCACTGTTCTTTTTGAGTATTATCACTGGAAGCTAAACCTAATTCTTAACTAACACAATATTTTTAAAAATATGAAGATATAGTCTCCCTTACCCCTTCTTTTACCAAAATAATAGAATATTACATAATTCAATATTACATTGCTCTGTATTTTCCTTCTTTGACGTAACGATTTATCTTGTAGCTCTTTCCATTTTGTACTGTCAGGGAGGACAAGAAGTAGATGGCACACTACAAACAGGTGTTAAGGGAAAAATGACAGGACTAATTATAAAGATTTGGGCAGGGTTAGGAGAAACCAGTAAGGGAAGGGGAAGCCAGAGTGGGAAGCCACTAGTACCCTTAGGCCTGAAAAGGTAAGTCGATGGACTGGTTATCAGAACTCGGAGAGATCTGTTGCTGCAGGACAGGGCAACCCAACAGAAGTGTGGCTTTTGATTTAAAAAATAGCTTCCAACCATCGCCTCATTAGGGAAGGGAGCCTGAGGAATATCCTAATCACTTTCTTCCTATTCTCCAATCTCCTGTTGGCGCCTCCTATTTCCTAAATCCAAGCAAAAGCCAGAGGGCAAGGAAGATGGTTGTGACTCACAAAGTTCACCCCCCTGGAGCCCAGAGCAGTATGGAGAAAGGCAAAGAGTGCATCGACAGGGAAAAACAGGAAATATCCAGCACTATCCACCCATGTTACTTCTCAGCATCTACTTTGTCCTTTGTTTAGAAGAGAAATTTATGTCCCCAACAAAGGGAACATACAAAGTCCCATCAGCTCCATGCATTCATAGGGTAATGTCTTTCAGTCATATTCCAATATCATTAAACTTCAGCCGTGACATTGCTCTTCATTTAAATCTGCAGGAGGATCTACAAAATCAATGCAATCCCTATCAAAATTCCAACTGCTTTTTTTGCAGAAATGGACATGCTGATCCTAAAACTCATATGGAAATGCAAAGGACCCTAAAGAGGCAAAAAAAAAAAAAAAAAAGAAGGAAACCACTGAGAAAGAAGAGTAAAGTTGGAGGACTCATATCTCTTGATTTTAAAACTTATTACCAGGCAACAGTTATCAAAATATTGTGCTACTTGTATAAAGACTGATATATAGACCATATATAGATCAATGGAATAGATTGAGAGTCCAGAAATTGATTTCAGACAAAAGTACCAAGACCACTGAATAGGGAAAGAATAGTCTTTTCAAAATATAGTCCTGAGACAAGTGAATATCCACATGAAATGAATGAATTTGGACTTCTACCTCATACCATATACAAAAATTAACTCAAAATGGAACACAGACCTAAACAAAACAGGTGCAACTATAAAACTCTGAGACAGAAACCTTGGTGTAAATATCTGTGATTTTGGAGTAGGCCACAGTTTCTTAGATATGACACCAAAAACATAAGCAACCAGAGAAAAAATAGATAAATTGAACTTCACCAAAATGTAAAACTTCTGTGTGGCAAATTATACCATCAAGAAAGCGGAGGGCTTCCCTGGTGGCACAGTGGTTGAGAGTCCACCTGCCGATGCAGGGGACACGGGTTCGTGCCCCGGTCCGGGAAGATCCCACATGCCGCGGAGTGGCTGGGCCCGTGAGCCATGGCCGCTGAGCCTGCGCGTCCAGAGCCTGTGCTCCGCAACGGGAGAGGCCACAACAGTGAGAGGCACACGTACCGCAAAAAAAAAAAAAGCGGAAAACAAATCCACAGAATGGGAGGCAAATTTTGCAAATCATATCTCTGATAAGGGTCCAGTATCTAAAACAAATAAAGAACTCTAATGACTCAACAATTAAAAAAAACAAAAAAACGCCATTAAAAAGCAGGTAAGGATATGCGTAGACAGTTCTCCAAAGAAGATATACAAGTGGTCAGTAAGTACATGGAGAGATGTTCAAGTAATCATCACAGAGGGACTTCCTTAGCGGTCCAGTGGTTAAGACTCGCTGCTTCCACTACAGGGGGCACATGTTCAATCCCTGGTTGGGGAAATAAAATCCCGCGTGTCACGCCAAAAAATTTTTTAAAAAGAAAAGTGGTCAGAGAAATGCAAATCAAAGCCACATTGAGATTACACTTCATACCTGCTAGGATAGAAATCAATCAATTGATCAACCAATCAATCAATAGCATAATAGTGCTGACAAGTATGTGGAGGAAATGGAACCTTCATATGTTGCTGGTGGAAATGTAAAATGGTGTAGCACTATGGAGAACAGATTGGAAGTTCATTAAAAAGTTAAACAGAATTGCACTGTTTCCCAGCTATTCCTCTCCTAGGTATATAACCAAAAGAAAAGAAAACATACGTTCCCAGTAAAATACGTACATGAACGTTCATAGAAGCATTATTCATAATAGCCAAAAAGTGGAAACAATTTTAATGTCCATCAACTGTTTAACTGATAAACAAAATGTGGTATAATCGTGCAATGGAATATCGTTCACCCATAAAAAGGAATGAAGTATTGATACATGCTACAACATGGATGAACCTTAAAAACATTATTCTAAGTAAAATAAGACAGACATAAAAGGCCATGTATTGTATGATTGCATTTATATGAAATGTCCAGAATAAGCAAATCAATAGAGATGGATTATCTCCACAAAAAGTAGATAGTGATTGCCAGTGGAAGGGGAAAAGGGGAAATTAGGAAAAGTAGATAGTGGTTGCCAGTGGAAGGGGAAAAGGGGAAATTAGTGAGTGACTGCTAACAGGTATGGGGTTTCTTTTTGAGATAACAAAAATGTTATGGAATTAGATAGTGGTGATAGTTGCACAACATATAAATACACTAAAAACCGTTGAACTACACACTGGTTTTTTTTTGGCCTCGCCGTGCTGCATGGGATGTTAGTTCTCTGACCAGGGATCGAACCCACGCTCGCTGCAGTGGAAGCATGGAGTCTTAACCACTGGACCGCCAGGGAAGTCCCAGAATTGCACACTTTAAAATGGTGAATTTTATCTTATATGAATTCTATTTTATTAAAAATATTACCAAAAAATTATCAGGGAAGGGGGTGGGTGAGACAGTTAATGCAAAACACAGCTGCCACATTCCTCACTTCTCTAACCAGTGACAAAGCCTAAATGGAGAATCATGGCTTCTTTCCTCCACTACCCATTCCACATTCCCCTGACCAGCACCGCAGCTGAGTGAGGTTCTTTACTTGACAGGGTGTTATGGACTGAATGTTTGTGTCCCCACCCAAAATTCATATGTTGAAATTCTAACCTCCAAGGTGGTGGTCTTAGGAGGTGGAGCCTTTAGTAGGTGATTAGGTCACAAGGTCATGAGTACCTTCATAAAAGAGGCCCCAGACAGAGATCTCGTATCCCTTCTACCATGTGAGAACACAGCAAAAACACACCATGTGTGAACCAGGAAGTTGTTTCTCACCAGACTCCGAATCTGCAGGTGCCGTGATCTTGACCTTCCCGGCCTCCAGAACTGTGAGAAATAAAAGTTCATTGTTTATAAGCCACCTAGTTTATGGTATTTTTGTTATGGGAGACATAATCTCTACCTCATTCCTCATAGTCAAACCTCATTCCTGGGGACTCCCCTGGTGGTGCAGTGGTTGAGAATCTGCCTGCCAATGCAGGGGACACAGGTTCGATCCCTGATCCAGGAAGATCCCACATGCCGCGGAGCAACAAAGCCCGTGTGCCACAACTACTGAGCCCACGTGCCACAACTACTGAAGCCCTCGCGCCCTAGAGCCCATGCTGCACAGCAAGAAAAGCCACTGCAATGAGAAACCCGCATGCCACAACAAAGACCCAATGCAGCCAAAAATTAAATAATTAAATAAATAAATAAGTAAAATATAGCCATACTTTTAAAAATATATATTATTTTAAAAAAAACCTCATTCCTGTAGTATTTTGGTCTTTGGGGGTTTTATTTTGATTGACTGCTGAAGTGAATCCCCTGGGTTTCAAATAGAGTCCCCCTCACCTCCACTGTGTAGTAGCAACCAGCTCTCCAACCAGTAGAATCACCTCTTACCTGCCTCTCTGAAATCAAGAAAAAGCCAAGTTTGACTTTCAAGTATCCCCATTTTGATGATAAATAGGCGCAGGGAATACATGTGACTAATACTAAGTAGAAATCAAAGAAATTAAGCCTAAACTTTGAACAAAAATCTGTATATTCATTGCAAATTATAGTTGTAACCATTGAGTTGTCTTACTTATTTGATGTTTGGAAAATTCCAGTAACTATTTCTGCAATGAATATGGATACTACATAGGACTTTAGTACTTTGGTGTTATATGGTTTTCTTTTCTCTTTTTTTCTTTTTTACATTTGTGGAGTTTATATTTTAGTGTGAAATTCTTGATTTTTTTTTTTTTTTTACCCTGAATAACAGAAGAAAGAATGTTAATCTCGGTGGCTTTTGTGATTTGCCATGGAGGTAAGATCTTATAAGAAACCCAATTTTTAAAACAATGTACAACAACAAGAGAATGGATAAACAACAAGGTCCTACTGTATAGCACAAGGACCTATATTCAATACCCTGTGATAAACCATAATGGACAAGAATATGAAAAAGAATATATATACGTATAACTGAGTCACTTTGCCGTACAGCAGAAATTAACACAACATTGTAAATCAACTATTCTTCAATAAAATAGAAACAAACAAACTAAAAACAATGTACAATTTTCATGGAAAAGTGGAAAAAATACGTACAGTTTTCATGATCAAACAAGATTTATCTCAGGAACCCACAGTAGATTTAGAACTCAAACATTAAGCAATATAACTAGCATTTCACGGTGTTATCTGTTTTTAAAAAGTCAAGTCTTGGGAATTCCCTGGTGATCCAATGGTTAGGATCCTCACTCTCACTGCCAAGGGCCTGGGTTCAATCCCTGGTCAGGGAACTAAAATCCCACAAGTTGAGTGGCCTCAAAAAAAAAAAAAAGGAGCCAAAAATGGCCAGAGAGAGGTCTCAATTTCCAGTTTAACAAGACTGTCGGACTATGTTACCTAGAAAAGCATTTCCTTGTTGGGTACCTGGGCCTCCAAACCCACTGAATCTAAGGTTATGGAGATAGAAAGAGAAAATTCTGAAAGTAAGTTCTAAGGGATAATGAGAGAGGCCATTCTTATGTCTACCCTTTGGTTCTTGGACCCCTGGATTCTGAATATAAGGCAGACACCACCATAGCATGGTCCCTGGGTTAAGGTGTGTACTATTAATACATACAGCACCTCAACTTTCAGTAGAACTTCCCACCATTCTTTCAAGCTAGATGCTCTGGGTGATAGGCCATGTAAGGCCCAAAGATTCTGAGAGCATGAGCCCAGCGTAGCACATCTTTACCATAAACTGTGACTTTGGTCAGGGTCAATGCTGAATCGGGCACCATGATAACTGGTAAAATCTCCTTTCAGTCAACAAATGCTGGGAGAGGCAGTGTGAAAAGGGAAAGTAAATCCATAACTTGAATATGTGTTTATCCATTAGGAACAGATTGCTGCCCCCAGCGTGATGAAAGGGGTTTCACAAAATCAACCTGCACCAGGTACCTGGCTGACCCCTTTGGAATGGACCGTGTTAGGAGCTCACCCTTGGTGTCCGCCATTGATAGGTTGAGCACTCAAGCTGTGGTGACAGCCAGACCACCTGGGTGGGCGAAGTCCTTGCTGCCACCGTGGTGGTGTACTCTGTCCCACTGAGCAAGCACAGGAGTGACTGGGGAGAGAGGTTGACCAACATGCAGAGTAAGGATCATCTTGTCCCCAGATTATTGAGAAACTCTTCTGCAATGCACGATCTTTGGAGAGCTTCCGTTCGGGTCAAAAATATTTTCACGCTCTGTGCCCGCTCAATGAACATGCCTCTCCCCCCAGATTTCTTTGTCCCCAGTCTTTCAGTCTTCTTCTTTCCCGGACAAGCAGACCCGTGCATTAGTCACTGCCTGTAAATTAGGATTGACCCATACCTCAGACTATTTCTCCTTTCGGGCAAAGTAGACAAGCAAACTGTCAACGTGATGTCCTGTCCACTGGAAAAATTTCTCCTCAGCACACTTTCAGGGCCACCTCGAACTGAGGCTGAAAGCAGTGCCGTCTGCATCTGCGGGTGGCAGCACACCATGTAGGCCCAAATGTGAAGCAGTCCTGTGCCTTTTCCTCCTCTGTTAACCATTGCTAGGGAATCCCCCTGTGGCCCAAGGTATAAGTTGGGTGAGAGGTAGCAATGTACTAGCCCCAGGCACCACGGGGGTCTGAGCTGCCTTCCAGACCTCCTCCACCTAGTCTTGGATATTCCACTCCCATTTAACATTGGAAGGCTGCTATATACGTCCAGTTTCATGATTTTGTGGCTCAGATAATATCCAATTCATGATGGATAATTTGCGACACAGAGTTGATCAGAATGCCACAATCAGATAGTCATCCCATCTTTACCAAGACCCAGGAATAAGCCAGGAGCTGCTTCTCAAAGAGGGAACAGTTGTCCAAAGAGACCACGGCTCTACTCTGACACCCTAGGGCCCTGGGCTGTGATGCTTTCCCTGGTCCTACCAGAGGCTCACTGCAGCATCCCTGTCTGCCACAGACACTTCCAAAGCCACCAGGTCTGCTGGGTCATAAGGCCCAAGTGACAGGGCATTTTGTACCATAGCCTCAACTTGCTAAAGACTTTTCACTGGGCACCACTCAAAATTGACCCAGCGGACTTCCCTGGTGGTCCGGTGGCTAAGACTCCAAGCTCCCAATGCAGGGGGCCCGGGTTTGATCCCTGGTCAGGGGACTAGATCCCACATGCCGCAACTAAGAGTTCACATGCCACAACTAAGACCCGGCGCAGCCAAATAAATAAATATTTAAAAAAAAAAAAAAAACAACCTGACCCAGCATGTGGGTCAGAGCATTACGCCCAAATGTAATAGATGTTGCCTCCAAAATCAAAAGAGGCCCACAAAGCATGGTGCAAAGTCCAAAGTGAAGCAACTTTTCTCCCTCTTTAAGGGGGCTATCTGAACATGCTTCAGTCCCCTGAATGTCCACAAGACCATCCCACTGTCACCAAGCCCCTTGCTGCCTTTAATTCCCATCCTCTGGCATGCGTGTTCTTTACAGTGGTGACTGGGGTCCTGCTACTGCCCACTCACCAGGTCCAGTTAATATAACTTTATCAATACAGCTGACCAACAAGATGATCAAGGTCCACCTGCACCTTGTTGTGATAGAAACAGACTGGACATAGCCCTGAGGTAAAACTGTAAAGGCACTAATCTCTCTGCTCCATGAAGGCTGACTGCTTTGGTGACAGCAATGTACAAAATGTCTGTGATAAATCAATAGTAGGATAATTGTACTGGGTAGTAAGGGTGCTAACTTGTGCCAGGAAGATGCCATATCCAGAAACTCACCTGAGATTGGCACTACTCCTGAATAAATAACCTACATTCTCCAAGACTCTCTGGCTTTTGTACTGTTTAGATAGGTGAGTTATGTGGAGATATGGTAGAAATTATGCATTCTGTGCTTTTTGAGTTTTTGATTGAGCTATTCATCCCTCCTCCAGGGATGTAGTGTTGCTTTTAATTTACTATCTTGGATTGGAGGTCAGGATGTGGAAGTTCCAGGGGCTTCTATTTGACCCCTTTCTACCTGACAGCGCTCACTCCATGGGTCAGGGAGCCAGTATGGGGGTCCTTCAATTTGCCAAGTATATCTGTTATCACTCTACTACCTGGGACAAGGGAAATAAGCACAGGATGGGTCCAGGATCCCACTGGACCCACTTTGCAATGAGTTTGGAACAAGATTTCATCGATCACTGAAGCTCTGTAAGTCTCTTCTCAACAGAGGGACCACAGTGACATTTTGGGGCTCCAGAAATTAGCTTCACGTTAGAGCCAGTTATCTGGTAACTCCAGGAAGGTCTGGGCATAAACTTTTTCTATTGTATAATCACCTGCTGAATGACTGCAAGTTTCTCCAAGGAAGGTTTGTGGCCACACTTCTGAGCCCTTCTGCAATAGGTCTTACATCCTTCTCAATCAAGGGGCTCCAAGCCTGCGGTGTCTTAGATCCGGAAACTGAACAAGAACCAGGTCAGATCTCTGCCCCCTTTTCAAGAATGTTTTTTCTGTCCATCAGGTCAAGCAGTACCTTAGAAGTCCGTCCATCTGTTTCACTCCTAAGGATGCCATGATCAATTAGCCACCGTCACAGATCCATACAGATCAAAACTCCTTATTTCTGGTAGAGAACCCTCGTGGCTTGCTGTAGGAATGCACACTCCTTGTCTGTTGCTGCCACTTGGCCTCCACCACTCCCAGATTCCATTATCCCCACTTAACTCCATTGCAACAATTTCTACCCTCATGTCAAGCCCAGAGAGAACAGCTGTCACAGGACTGTTCAAAGATGCTTGTACTCCTTTCACTAAGAATATACTTTCTAATGTCTTAGGAAAAAAGCCTCCTCCAGATTTCCTGGGGGGTATGGTTAACAGGTGGCTTTGTGGACTGCACATAAACAATCCATGGAAGTATTTCTCTCCCTAAGCCTTGGGCTCTCTGTACAGTATTCCACAGAAATTATAACATCTCATTCTCAGTGATCGCACATGGCCGCTAAGTCCAGGCTTCAGTAAAACATCACAACACACCAGCAAGGGATGGTGCAGAACGCCAGCACTGGCAACAGTGAGAAGCTTCCTCTACCGCTGGGCCTGGGTGGAGGGCAGTGTTGCCAGAACCCCACCCAGTAGTAGCTGTGGTCTTTGGGAGAGGAACACTGCCACTGGCAACCACAGCCCCAGGGGAGAGAGAGCCAAGGAATTAACTCCTGCTGGTACTTCCCCCTCACCCAGCCTCAACAATGGAAGTCAAAGGGCAATGAACCCCAATAGATTCATTCTAGAAAGGGCAGCCTTGTAGGACCAAAACAAGGCAGAGAGGGTAAATAGTGAATTTGGAGAGGAAAATAGACAATATCCAGTACACATGTCAATGTATAAAGGACTTCCTTTTTAACAGCTGCATAGTATTTCATTGTATGACTATACCAGTGAGGTACATGTGTCCAGTCCTCTGCTGATGGATGTTTAGGTTGTTTCCAATCTTGTTATTATAGACAATATGGTTATAGATACTGTACTGTAATGTAACATATGTAATGAATAATATAACAAGTAACCTTGCACATAGGGGTTTTTTTTATTGTGGTAGAATATACCTGATATAAATTTACATTTTAAGCGTACAATTCAGTGACATTAAGTACACTGACATTATTATGCAATCATCACCACCATCCATCTCCAGACTGCTTCATTATCCCAAACTGAAACTCTATACCCATTAAACAATAACTCCTCATTCCTCCCTCCCCTCCAGGCCCTAGTAACCATTATTCTACTTTCTGTCTCTGTGTATTTGACTACCCTAGGTACTTCATATAAGTGGGAGCATATAATATTTGTCCTTTTGTGTCTGGGTCATTTCACTTAGCCATTTATTTATAAGTTACTTATGGCTTATATCACTTATTCCACTGGGCCAAGATTCATCCATGTTATAGCATATATCAGAGTTTCATTCCTTTTTAAGGCTAAACCACATTCCATTGTATGTGTGCACATGTGATATTTTGCATATGTGTTAACATACATGTGATAGAAATGAAATTACTGGATCTAAGGATATACATCATTGTAATTTTTATGTTTATTGCTGAATTGCACCCTCCCCACAACCCACTGAAGAATTTGTACCAATTTATACTCCCATCAGCAATGTGTAAGAGTATCTAATTCGCGTGTCTTTGCCAACACAGTATGTTGACTTTTGTATATTTGCTAACTCATTGAGATGAGTCATAAGTGGAAAATAGACACTGGCTTTTGAAGACTTAGTACCAAAAAAAGAATGTAAAATACCCTAAGAGTAATTTTTATATTGATTATATGTTGAAAGGATATTTTAGACATATTGGATGAAATAAAATAGATTATTAAAATCAACTTCACCTGTGTCTTTTGACTTTTTTTTTTTTTTGCGGTACGCGGGCCTCTCACTGCTGTGGCCTCTCCCGTTGAGGAGCACAGGCTCCGGACGCGCAGGCTCAGCGGCCATGGCTCACGGGCCCAGCCGCTCCGCGGCACGTGGGGTCCTCCCGGACCGGGGCCCGAACCCGCGTCCCCTGCATGGGCAGGCGGACTCTCAACCACTGCGCCACCAGGGAAACCCCTCTTTTGACTTTTTAATATGGCAAGAGAAAACTTTTTAGAATTCCATTTGTGACTCCCGTCGTAGGTCTTTTTTTTTTTTTTTTTTTTTTTTTTTTTTTGCGGTACGCGGGCCTCTCACTGTTGCGGTCTCTTCCGTTGCGGAGCACAGGCTCCGGACGCGCAGGCCCAGCCACTCCAAGGCATGTGGTATCCTCCCGAACTGGGGCACGAACCCGTGTACCCTGCGACAGGCGGACTCTCAACCACTGCGCCAGCAGGGAAACCCTTAAACCACCACTCTTGTTGCTAGTTCAGCCTCCCTGTGATCACTGAAGAATATACACTGTCGGCCTGACCATTTAGTACTCACGATGGAGGGGTGTTAGAGCAAGGCACAGATCACCCTAACGACGGGAACAAGGAGGCTCTCCAAATTATACTTGATACCGAGCAGAGCCTTGTGGGGCTCCTGGGCATAAAGCCTTTCTGTGTCCCCCATTTCTTTGATTACAGGAAATAGCCTTCATTCAGCCTCCTTGACCTTCCCTGAGTTCCAACGGGCAGGTTCAAGCAGTTGTTAATTGAGGAAGGGAGGGGATGAGAGACCAGGGAGAAACAGTCAAGACAAACAGTAGTGCAGCCTTGGGGCAAGGTCCTGGTTCCCCATCAACTGATACACACAACAATATCTTTGCGTTGTTTTGCAGATATTGAAACCCCCTCCAGGTGGGAGAAGTTAACAGTTAAGGACGGTATGCTGCCCACAAGCATGTAGACCCCAGACCAGTTGGAAACTGAAGGTTGAGGATGCTGACTCCTACTTACCTCACCACCACCCCATCAGAAGAATGTCCACGAGCTGATCATGCCCTCGAACCATTACTATAAAACTTCTCGCTATCCTCTCCAAGTTGGGACACATAGTTTTTCGAGGCAGGATCCCGCTGTGTCCCCCTTTGCCTGGCGAAGTAATAAAGCTATCCCTTTCTAATTCACCCAAAACTCTGTCTCCGAGATTCAATTTGGTACCAGTGTACAGAGAAGCTGTGCTTTCGGCATCATACTCCCTCTCTCTTAGAATAAAATAGTAAACTGGGCAAGCTGAAACAAAATAATCTAACTGTACTTTGCCTAGGTCCATTATTTCATTGAGAGTTGCAAGGTAGTGAAAGTCTAATTCTTGTATTCCTTTTTCATTTATTAGAATTTTTCCATAAAGAACTTTATTTACTCCTTGTGAAATGGAGCAGGACCCTGTGGGGCCTTCCCGGGCTTCATTCAGCCTCCTTGACATTCCCTGAGTTCCAAAGGGCAGATTGAAACAGTTGCTTATCAGGGAAGGGAAGGAATGCAGAAACAACAGTGCAGGGTTGGGTCCGCATACGTAGGCATCCTGGTTTCTCCCAGGTAATATACATAACAGTACCTTTGAGTTCTTCTGCAGGAACTAAAGCCCCCACCCAGGCGGAGGATGGTAACTTCAGGCTGAGCAGAAGATTCCTGGAGCACCACCCTTCTACCTCAGCAGCAGCCAATCAGAAGAAAGTCACACACCCTGTAGCCTTCACCCCAAATTTTGCCTTTAAAAACTCTTCCCCAAAAACCATGGGGGAATTGGGGTTTGGGGGCACAAGCCACTCACTAAACCTTTCTCTGTCGCAAACTCTGACATTTCCTTTTTTTTGGCCTCACTGTGTGTCGGGCACATGAACGTGTGTTCGGTAACACTTGTATGTCTTGAGTTATACACAGGAAAGGCAAGAAAATTCCAGGCTTATTCCATATATTTCCTGCTCCAGACCTGGCCCGTGCATTTCTCCAAGGAGTTTTGGGTACCTTTTAGTGAGAAATGATGTTTAGAGACTATAATATGGACTTAAGTGTGCCCATTGTTCCTGAGATGGTTTTTTAATAGGCATTTTCCATGAACAGAGTTAAGAAATTTGTATTTTTTTAAAAGAGAAAATATAATTTCATTCTGACCGTCCAATCAAATTTAGGGTTAAAGGGGTTTTATTTACCTATCTTGATTTTATATCTCTTTTTTTCTGCTGAAATCTTAGTTCTTTATGATATTAGCATCATCATCAACCTGCTCTATCTTATCTATCCATCAGGATATATCCACTGATCACAAAGAGAGAGGCAACCAGACTTGATGCCTTCTGATGTGATATAATAGGAAACACATCATCACCTGAGAAATATCCTTGCTAAATATTCCAACCTTAATATGAAGTAGATTTAATTATTGGTTTTCATGAAATACAGGAAACAAGGGAAAAGGAACGGCCATATAGATGCAGTCAGCAAAACACAAAATGCAGGAGACTCTCCAGGACAAATGACCAGATTTCTTTAAAAATAAGCTACAAAGAAGACAAAAAAGAGTGAGGAGGAAACTATAGATTAAAATAAATGTAAGAGGTATATTAACCAAATCCTAATTCAAACAAACTGACTATAAAAGTTGTTTGTTAATAAGACAACTGGGGAAATCTGAGAACTGACTGGATATTTGATGACATTAAGGAACTTTATTTATTGTTTTATGTATGATAAAGATATTGTGCTTTACAAATAATTTTAGAGATATATATCAAAATAATCAAGGATGAGTTGATATACTTTGGGGCATTTTCTATAAAACAATCCAATAGTGAGGAGAAGTGGGCCCCAAACAATAAAATCACAAATGAAAGAGGAGATGTTTCAACTGACACCACAGAAATACAAAGGATCATAACAGATTACTATAAATAACTATACACAAATAAAATGGACAACCTAGAATAAATGAACAAGTTCCTAGAAATAGTACAATCTCCAAAGACTGAATCAGGAAGAAATAGAAAATATGAATGGACCATATACCGATAATGAACTTGAATTAGTAATTAAAAAAAACAAACAAACTCCCAACAAACAATAGTCCAGGACCAGATGGCTTCATAGGTGAATTCTACCAAACATTTAAAGAAGTGTTAACACCTATCCTTCTCAAACTATTCCAAAAATTTGAAGAGGAGTAGTACCTCTGAATTCATCCTATGAGGCCAGCCTCATTCTGATACCAAATCAGGTAAATACAAAAAAAGAAAGAAAGAAAGAAAACTGCATGCCAATATCACTGATAAATATAGATGCAAAAATACTCAACAGAATATTATCAAACCAAATTCAACAGTACACTAAAAGTATCATACATAAAATTCAACAACCATTTATGATACAAACTCTCAACAAATTGGGTTGAGAGGGAACATATTTTAACATAATAAAGGCCATATATGACAAGCCTACAGCTAACATAACACTCAACAGTGAAAAGCTAAAAGCATTTCCTCTAAGATCAGGAACAAGACAAGGATGCCCACTCTTGCCACTTCTATTCAACATAGTATTGGAAGTCCTAGCCACAACAATCAAACAAGAAAAAGAAATAAAAGGAATCCAAATTGGAAAGGAAGAAGTAAAACTGTCACTGTTTGCAGATGACATGATACCACATATAGAAAATCCTAAAGATGCCACCAAAAAACTGTTAGAACTAATAAATAAATTCAGTAAAGTTGTATGATACAAAATTATCTCAGAAATCTGTTGCACTAACAATGAACTACCAAGAAGAGAAATTAACATAATCCCATTTACAGTTACTTTAAAAAGAATAAAATACCTAAAAATAAATCTAACCAAGCAGTTAAAAGACCTGTACTTCATGCCTATAAGACATTGATGAAAGAAAATGAAGACCACACACACAAATGGAAAGATACACTGCTAATGGATGAGAATTAATTTTGTTTAAATGACCATACTACCCAAGGCAATCTACAGATTCAACGTAATCCCTATCAAAATACCAATGGCATTTTTCACAGAACTAGAACAAATAATTTTAAAGTTTATATGGAAACACAAAAGACCCCAAGTAGCCAAAACAATCTTGAGAAAGAAGAACAGAGCTGGAGGAATACTGCTCCCTGACTTCGGACTATATTAAAAAGTTACAGTAATCAAAAGAGTACGGTACTGGCACAAAAAAGAGACACATAGATCAATAGAACAGAATAGAGAGCCCAGAAATAAAACCACACTTATATCGTTAATTAATCTATGACAATATACAATGGGAAAAAAGACAGCCTCTTCAATAAATGGTGTTGGGAAAACTGGACAGCTACATGCAAAAGAATCAAATTGGACTACTTTCTCACACCATATATAAAAACTCATAGTAGATTAAAAACTTAAATACAAGACCTGAAATCATAAAACTTCTGGAAGAAAACTTAGGCAGTATGCATTTCATATTGATCTTAGCAATATTTTTTGGATCTGTCTCAGGCATGGGGAAAAAAAAAGCAAAAATAAACAAATGGGACTACATCAGAGTAAAAAGCTTTTGCAGAGTAAAGGAAACTATCAAAAAAAAATGAAAAGGCAGCCTACTGAATGAGAGAAGATATTCACAAACTATATATCTGATAAGGGGTTAATATCCAAAATATACAGAGAACTCACAACTCAACATCAAAAAACAAACAACCCCATTAAAAAATAGGCAGAGGACCTGGGCTTCCCTGGTGGCGCAGTGGTTGAGAATCTGCCTGCTAATGCAGGGGACATGGGTTCGAACCCTGGTCTGGGAGGATCCCACATGCCGCGGAGCAACTAGGCCCGTGAGCCACAACTACTGAGCCTGTGCATCTGGAGCTTGTGCTCCTCAACAAGAGAGGCCGCGATAGTGAGAGGCCCGCGCACCGCGATGAAGAGTGGTCCCCGCTCGCCGCAACTGGAGAAAGCCCTTGCACAGAAACGAAGACCCAACACAGCAAAAATAAATAAATAAATAAATAAATCTGTTCTTTTAAAAAAAAAAAATAGGAAGAGGACCTGAGTAGACATTTTTCCAAAGAAGACATACAGATGATCAACGGACACGTGAAAAGACGCTCAATATCACCAATCATCAGCAAAATGCAAATAAAAACCCACAATGAGATATCCCTTCACACCTGTCAGAATGGCCATTATCAAAAAAAACAACAAATAACAAGTTGTTAACAACTATATGATCCAACAATTCCACTTCTGGGTATTTATCCAAAGAAATCAAAAACATTAATTCAGAAAGATATGTGTACCCCTATGCTCACTGCAGCACTATTTACAATAACCAAGATATGGAAACAACCTAAGTGTCCATCAATAGATGAATGGATAAGAAAGACATGGTATACACACACACACACACACACACACACACACACACACACACACACACAATGGAATATTACTCTGCGATAAAAAAAGAATTAAATCTTGCCATTTGTGGCAACATGGATGAACCTTGAGAGTGCTATGCTAACTGAAATAAGTCAGAGAAGGACAAATACTGTATGATTTCACTTATATATAGAATCTAAAGAACAAAACAAGCAAATGAAACAAAACAAAATAGAAACAGACTCTTAGAGAACAAACAGGTAGTTGTCAGACGGAGGGGCATGGGGGGATGAGTGAAATAGTTGAGGAAGATTAAGAGATACAAACTTCCAGTTACAAAATAAATACAGTAAGTCATGGGGATGTAATGTACTGCATAGGGAATATAGTCGATAATATTGTAATAACTTCATATGGTGACAGATGGTAAGTAGACTTATCATGGTGATCATTTTGTAATGTATAAAAATATCAAGTCACTGTGTTGCACACCTAAACTAATATAATATTGTAAGTCAATTACACTTCAATAAAAAAATAAATTAAATTAATTAAAGTAAATATGAAAATAAATTTTTATAAAATAAAATTTCAGAACTCCCTAAAAAACAAACAGAAATGAAAACACATGTCCACCAAAGCCTTGTACGAGAATGTTCATAGCAGCTTTATTCACAACAGCCAAAAACTGGAAACAGCACATGTGTCCATCAGTGGACTAAACAAACTGGTATATTCATACAAAGGAATAATACTGTTCAGTAAATAAAGTGACAAACCGGGCTTCCCTGGTGGCGCAGTGGTTGAGAGTCCGCCTGCCAAAGCAGGGGACGTGGGTTCGTGCCCCGGTCCGGGAAGATCCCACGTGCCGCGGAGCGGCTAGGCCCATGAGCCATGGCCGCTGGGCCTGCGCGTCCAGAGCCTGTGCTCCGCAAGGGGAGAGGCCACAACAGTGAGAGGCCCGTGTACGGCAAAAAAAAAAAAAAAAAAGTGACAAACTACTGACACATACAGCAACTTGAATGAATCTCAGAAACTTTATATTGAGTGAAAAAGTCAGACCCAAGAGTATATAGTGTGTAATTCCAGATATGTGATGCTCTGTAGCAGAAAAAAAAATTATGATGAAATCAGAATAGTGGTTACTTCTAGAAGTGGTGGGGATTGACTGGGAAAGGGTGTGAAGGAACATTCTGGTTGATGGCAATACAGTCTACGTATATCTCAAGTGTCTTGATAGAGTATGTGAATTATAAGGGTACATGCCTCTGTTAAAACTGACTCAACTGTACACTTAGATCTGTGTATTTCACTGCATGTGAATTACATCTAAATTTAAAAACAACTTATTTCCTGCAAACAACTGCATGGTGCATCTCTAGCCCTTTTATCCACTTTCGATAAAGAGCACATTAAGATTTGGAGTCTATTTCCACACATGTTTGCCTCATCTCTTAGCCTTGTGAACTGTGATGGAGGCAGTTATCATAAATATCATACAGGAAAATAGGGGTCACTATGTCACAGTCATCAACTGCAGCAGACCAGAATACCAAGTAAAATAAGTCACAGCACCAGTTTCAAATAGAAACAGGCATAAAGTAAAAAGGGAACATTTTACATTTACAAAAGGTACATAATAAAGGGTAATATTTAACCATTTTCAAGTGATAATGCTAGATATTCGAAAGAGTCACATTCCTTTATTTCCAAGAGAGCAATGTGTTAAATAACAAGGCAATCTGCATTGCTATTTCTATCTTCATTAGGAAGTAGTTAATAATGTCCAAGATATTTAAACTAAAATCCAACTCATAATATTAATTTTTGTTTATCCTAATAGACCAGATATAGATGAAGTAAATAGTTCTTTGTTTGGACTTTAGGAGCACATTATATGGACAATATATCTAGTTTTTGGTGGTTGGAATTCAGCAGTCTTTTCAGTGGGCAGTGTATAAAATGATCCCTTACCTCATTGCCCTGTAATATTCTTCTCCTTGTCTCAAAACCTTCCATTGAGATCAAAGTGGACATTTTCCCACCTGTTCTTGATTTTTCTTGACCTACAGGCATACCTTATAGATATTGCAGGTTTAGTTCCAGACCACAGCAATAAAGCAATTATCTCAATAACATGAGTTGCACGAATTTTTCTGGTTTCCCAGTGCCTTTAAAAGTTATGTTTACACAATACTGTATTCTAGTAAGTGTGAAATAGCATTGTGTCCAAAAAAAAAATGTACATACCTTAATTTTAAAATATTGCTAAAAATGCTAACCATCATCTGAGCCTTCACAAGTCGTGGTAGTAACATCAAAGATCACCGATCACAGACCACCACAACAAATATAATAATAATGAAAAATTTTGAAATATTGTGAGAATTACCAAAATGCAACACAGAGACACTAAGTGAGCAAATGCTGTTGGAAAAATGGCTCCAATAGACCTGCTTGACACAGGGTTGCCATAAACCTTCAATTTGTAAAAAACACAAAGCCAGTACACCTGTACTGACAAAGGGTCTCTCCTTGACCACTCTCCAGCCCAGCTCCTCTGAGCCTCTTCTCCACTAGGCCCCAACCTTGCCCTATAAAGACTGGAACAAACATCGACATAGCTTCTAAAAGCTCAAGGCCGAATCCCTAGGAAGACCCATTCCCCCTTAAAAGGCCTGCCTGAGAAAACTCAAGGCTGTCAAAAGAATTTGCTATGTGTTTCAGCCCCTGTCTCCCAGTCGCTATTGGAGGGGGGGTGATGCTGAAAACTCGACCTCTGTGCACCGGTGCAGAGTCGAATCTCGGAGACAGCGTGTAGAAAAGAATAGCTTTATTGCTTTGCCAGGCAAAGGGGGCCACAGCGGGCTTGTGCCCTTCACAAACTGTATCCCAACCTGGGGGAAATTTGATGAGGAGTTTTATAGCAATGGTTCAAGGGCAGGATTGCTGATAAGGATCAGGGTGTGTGCAGGGCCTGCATTCCTTTAATCTGGCCTCAGATGGTCTCCTGATATTCTCTGAAGAATGCTTCATCAAGTAGTTAACATCTTCCGTTTGTTGGGAGTTTTAGTTCTGCAGAAGAGCTCAATGATACTGTTATGTGTATCCCTTGAGGCGGAACTAAGGTCCTGCCCCAAGGCTGCACTCTTGTTTCTCGGCTCCCTCCCTCCTTGTCTCTGCATCACCCCCTGCTTCCCTGATTAGCCACTGTTTGAACCTGCCCTTTGGAGCTCAGAGAAGTTCGTGGGGGCTAAAGCCTATTCCCTACAAACAAGAAACGGGGGACACAGACAGGCTTCCGTGCCCGGGAGCCCCACAGGGTCCTGCTTGGTTTCACTAGGAGCCAGTTAGCAAACCCAGATGGGTTTCACATGGACCAACCCTTTTCCCCCCTCGTATTTTTATAAGTTTTCACCTGCCTGATTCTACGGAGCCCCCAGTCACCCTCCCCTGTATCCTCTCATTCTCTCTTTAAAATGCCCAGTCACCTCTGTTTAAGTCAAAGTTGAGTTCAGTTGACACTAGACCCTTTTCCCTATTGTAATAGTAGATTCCTAACTAAAATCTGCCCTGACCACTTTAGCTAGTGTCCAGCTTTGTCTATTAGCTGTCACCAAAAACGGGTTGAGCAGAGAAGAGCCTACAAGGGGCCGACAATCAAATAACAGACAGGGCCCACATACAACCAATACAAACACAGCTTCTAGAGTGACAAAAAAGGAGGTCAGAGATTTGCAGCAGAATGATAGTATTTTTTAAGGAAGTCTTTTGGAAAGGAGAAATTTTGAGAAAGCAATGAAAGGGTATTTACAGTTCAGAAAAGAGCCAAAGGTCACATCCGCCTGATGTAGTCTTGTTAGTGTTGGAAATCAGCAGTGGGCGTGGACATTGTTTGAGGGACAAGTGTAGTGAGAGTGGAGGGGTGAGGATCACAAAGGAACAAGGGAGCATCGGGAGTAATCTAGATGATTAGAGAGTCTGTAACCCAGGGAAACACCTGCTTTGGGTTGTCACAGAGCATATCACAGTGGTCGCCATCTTTAGCTGCAATGGCCTCTTCTCCGACTTGCCCGAACAAAGGCTCTCTCCAGCACAGCAGGGTGACTGTGTGCAAACCAGAAAAGGCTTTGCTGCCTCAGGCAGAGACTCTTACACGGAGTGAGAGGAAGGGAGGAGCTTAAAAATACTGAATTAGCATAACGGGGCTCATCCATGTGCAGCCTCTGTGCTGAGACCCTTGGAACACAAAGGACCTGAGTCACTTTGAGGATTGGGGTGGAGGCAGAGATTCACTTTGTCTTCTTTTAGCTTTCAGGGGCTTTGTTTTCTTTGTTTTGGATTCGGGGTTTTGTTGTTGTTTGCTCCTCTCCTAATTTGTCTGGCTAAGGCCACAGCCTGAAAACCTTGAGTTTCTCCCAGACGTGATAGCACGGTCTACACTTATCTATAAACACTCCTCCAAGCACTTTCGTAAGTCCCCGAGCCCTTCCAATCAATTTACTTCTGAAGTATCTCTAAACGCATTAAGAGGGTTACTTCATTTCTAGAGGTTTCCTAATTCAAATCTCCGACAGCTCTCACTGTAATCACCAACTGCAGAAGTTTCTTCGTTGTTTCTAGCTCTCCTCTCCAGCTCAATCCAATGTGTCATGGACCTCTTATCAGAATCACCTAAGACACATCTGATCTTATCACAGCCCCGCTGAAAAACCCTCAGGGTCTCCCCATTTCTTAACTGATAAAGTGCAAACCCTCAGTACAGAGGCACAGTATGTCCCAAGATCTGCCTCCTTCCCTCTCTGGCCAGAATCCCTCTCCTGGCTTTGAGATACCAGAGAGTTGCCATTTTTCAATGGTGCCCAGCATTTTCGTTTCTCCATGGCTTTGTTTGTATGGTTGCCTCTGCTCTAATGCCTTCATCCTTATACCCCCATGTCTGACCAGGACTCTCTATATACCTTCAACTCCAGCTTAACTGTCCCTTCCTCTGGGAACCACAGCAACTTTTTCAGGCAAAATGAATCCTTCCCTCCAGACTGCTCCCCAAACCCAATCCCCCTACTGTAAATTCTCATTGCTTTGGTCTTTACTGAACACTGTAAAAATATCATTTGCTTAAATAGTCTTTTATGAGATTATAAAATCCTCAAAGGTAGAAATGAAGTTACACACATAATTTGACACATAATGACGTACTGCCTCAAACTGTTTCCCTTTTTCTCATGTCTTCTCCTTCCATCTTAGATTGTAAACTTCTTGAGGAGTTAAATCCTTCTCTTCCTCCTTCACTTTTCCAACCCTTACTCTTGTGAACCTAATTTATCCTTTTATCTGTAAAAGGATAGATTAGATCACCTACTGGGTTGTATATTGATGTAACATTTGGTAATTCTGAGAGCAAACAGGAGGAACCCAAGAAATACATCATACTGATTATACAAGGGCTGCTTAAGTGGTATTTATACTTAGGAATTGAATAGTAATTACCTTTTTTAAGTAGGAAAGAGGCATAGAATCAATGAGGATCCTCCTCCCGCATGCTCCTGGTTATTGATGACTTACTACGTGCCCGACACTAATCTAGATACCGGGGATACAGCAGAAAACGAAATAAAACCACACAAAGGCCTTGCCGTCCGTGGAGCTTGCAATCCAGGTGGGGAGACAGAAAACAAAGACGTACATGGTACCGTCAAGTGGCAACGATTCTATGAACAAAAATACCACACTCCCACTGCTAACAACAGCAACGATGATATAAAGCTGGTGAGGAGCTACAGAGTGGTGAAAGGCAGTGATATTTAGGAATGACAATCAGAGAAGCCTCTCAAAGGGGCTGCTAACATGTGCAGGAAACACTGCTGTGGGTCCCCAAGACTGTCCTCACAGCTGTCTTAGGAGGAAGACACTACAGTATGGTTACAGCCCAGAGCTTTGCCAAGAATGGGGCAGACGGGATTGTTTACCTGATAAAGGGAAAACACTTAAGAAGGTCAGTGGAGAAACACATAAGTGAGTAAACAAATGGTATAGTCATCGTCTGTTCCAAAATAGAACCTCTTATTTTATCTATCATCATAAATGGTGGTTTGGGGCTTCCCTGGTGGTGCAGTGGTTGAGAGTCCGCCTGCCGACGCAGGGGACACGGGTTCGTGCCCCGGTCCGGGAAGATCCCACATGCCGCGGAGCGGCTGGGCCCGTGAGCCATGGCCGCTGAGCCTGTGCTCCTGTGCTCCACAGCGGGAGAGGCCACAACAGTGAGAGGCCCGCGTACCGCAAAAAAAAAAAAAAAAAAAAAAATGGTGGTTTGAAGATGTTTTTTAAACTTGGAGAATCTCTGACTCAATAAAATATGAGCAACAAACTATACATAGGTATGATCTCATCTGAATTAAAGTTATAATTACGTACGTGTGTGCACAGAAAGTATACTTCTTTTACAATCACAAAATAGTAATAGTGCCTCTAGCTGGTAGAATTACAGGTGGATTTTATTTTCCTCCTTATACTTTTTAATATTTTTAACTGTTTCTACCTCAAGCATGTCTCACTTACACTTTTTCATTTTACTTTTTTTTTTAACTTGTGCTAAGATGCTTGAGATATAATATTTTAACAAATAAGGGTACAATGCAATATTGTTAACTATAGGCACAATGTTTCATTTTAATTTTCACTTTTAAAATGATATGTGTGCATTAAAAATACTTCAAATAAACCAAAAGAAATTAAAATAGCAGAGATGCGCAGAAGGTAAAAACTAAACATCTCCCCTGCCCTTACCCACTGGTTTCTCTCCTCAGAGCTTTCGCGCTAACAGTATCTTTCAACAGCCTTTTCCGTAGCCTTAGAAAATATTTTATGCAGGTCCAAACATATACATATATTCTTTTCCCCCCACAACTGGAATTATAATATATATACCATTATATAAGCTATTCTTTTGTTATTGATTTAAAAAGACTTAAATACATTCCTATGTCAGAACATAAAGAGATGCCTCATTCTTTTTTCAACTACTGGGTAGAATTCTTTCTTTTGGTGTCCTATATTTTACCCAAATGGATTGTTGCCAATGCTTTGCTATTGCAAATAGAGCTGCAGACAGCAACTGCCTGCGGTTCAAGGATGTCTCCAGCCAGCAGGATTATCTGATGTTCGGGGCATCCGAAGACAGGCCAGCTCAGGAGTGGCCCGCTGACCTGGCTTCGCGGAGGCTGAAGTGTCTTCTGCACTCATTTCTAGGTTAAGAGATTATTTCTCAGAGCCCTTCAGCTCTAGAGTCATTTCTGAGATGGGCTGGAGGGTCTGCTGCCATCAGGAGCAACACACACACACACACACACACACACACACACACACACACACACACACACACACACACACACCCCTGGCAGTACTCTCTCCTGGTTTGCCCTGGGCACAGGCCCTGTCTTCTCTGAGTCCCCTGATTGCCTCCTTTCTTCCCATCTTTAGGCTGAAACCACCCACCAAGTTGGCCTTCACTTTCAGACTCGAAGACCCACACTCTGGGGTTCGGGGTCTGGCTTTTCGGGCAGCCATTGAGGAGCCAGATCACCCAACGCAGATGCATGGGGAGTCCCGATGGGGTGAACCTTAAGCGGTAAGAAAAGAGAGATGAGTAGATGGGAAAAAACCCTCCCCCAACTTTTGTCTCTTCTGCAGACAACTAGGAGGCCCAGTTCTTCCCTCAGCTCCTCCTGAGATGTCCTGCCTGAATTGCCCACCCAGCCAGCCACCAGCTGAGTCCCTTTGTACTTTGTTGGGAAACAGCAGCCAGTGAGGAACCACTGTGCTGCTTCACAATTTTCCTGGCCTTGCTTTCTCTTTATTCCTCACCCACAAGTCCTGGGACCTGCCAAATAAAGTGTCAGCACTTTATTTTTTGCCTGAGGCTGCTTTCTAGAGGACATAGGCTAAGATATACATTAAAAGGAAAAACAAGCCTTTTTTTTTTTTTTTTTTTAAATAAAACCACTGCCCTATAAGGTGGTTTTAGGAAGAATTCTCAGAAATAGATAAGGTCCCGTGTGTGTGTGTGTGTGTGTGTGTGTGTGTTTGTGTGTGCACACATGTGTGTGCCCATGCACACACATGAGTGTAAGACAAATTTTAATACCTCTTTTTCATTAAAAAGTAATAAATTCTGGTCATCACTGTTTAAGCAATAAAAGAATCAAGGCTGCAAAAAAAATCCTTGTACAAACATACATATCTTTTCTTATGCAGACATATGTGTTATTACATACATATCTTTTCTTATGCAGACATATGTGTTATTACATATTTAATTTGCCGCATGTTGTGAATTACCCAGAGGATAAATTTCTAAAAGTGAAAATATTGGGTCAAGAGATATATGCATTTTTTTATTGTGATAGGTGTTATTAAATTGCTCTTTAAAATTTTTACATAATTAGGGCTTCCCTGGTGGTACAGTGGTTAAGAATCCACCTGCCAATGCAGGGGACACGGGTTCGAGCCTTGGTCCGGGAAGATCCCACATGCCTCAGAGCAACGAAGCCTGTGCACCACAACTACTGAGCCTGCACTCTAGAGCCCACGAGCCATAACTACTGAGCCCACGCGCTGCAACTTCTGAAGCCCACACGCCTAGAGCCCGTGCTCCACAACAAGAGAAGCCACCACAATGAGAAGCCTGCACACCGCAAGAGTAGCCCCCACTCGCCACAACTAGAGAAAGCCTGCGTGCAGCAACAAAGACCCAACGCAGCCAAAAATAAATGATAATAAAATAAATATTTTAAAAAATCTTAAAAAAGAAAAGTTTTCACATAATTAGCTCTTCACCATAGGGGATTACTCTTTCTCCAAATCCCTTGCCTATATTGAGTCTTATCAAAATTTTAATCAGTTGGGTGGTTTTGACAATTCCTACTGGCATTTTTATTAGGTTTTTATTACTGTGTAGATTAATTTAGGATTGATGCTGTGATAATTGCTATCTAAGAGCGGAGTATGTACATTTTTAATATCTTCAGTAGAATTGTAAGGTTGTCTTCATATAGGATAGGTATTTTTTGTTATGGTAGTTAGTTCTGTTAGACTACAAGGGATCATTCCTTCCTTTACACTTTCTAAATATTTTCTATTTTTACATATTAATTTGGAAACCAGCTACTATTTTGAATGTTCCTATTGCTTCTAGAAATGTTTCAGTTGATTCTCTTGGAATAAAGCTATATTATCTACTAATAATGATAATTTTGCCTCCTCTATTCCAAAACAGAACCTTATTTTATCAGTCATTAATTAATTAATTCAACAAATAATGGAGTTTCTATTGTATGCCCAGTGCTGGGCTAGGCTATGAATCTAAAGTGTTTGGATACTATTTTCAGAACTGTGTTCACTATAGCATGCAATAATACGCTTTCTGGTCTTTTTCATTTAATTTTCATAGAATAAGTAGTGTTTTTGTGCTTCACTATTAAATGTGAAATGTTATTTGCTTTGAAATATACATATTTTTATCAAGTGGAGGATATATTAATATATACCTATCTATTATGAGAATGTTTATTAAAAATACATGTTGAATTTTGTCAAATCCCTTTTTAGCATTTATTACAATGATCACAATACGTTTCTTAACCAACTAGTACGGCTGATTATATAATATTAATCCCATTTTACAACTATTTTTGCATTTCTTCTCTGTTGAAATGTGCTGCTAGATTCTACTTGCCAATATTTCAAGTCCCGTTGTAATTTTAATGTAGTAATTTATTCTATGTGCTAATATTTTGTGCAGGATCTTCGCATAAGCGAGATCTGTCTGTAGTTTTTAAAATGATTTAAATGATAAGAAAAGCATGCACTCCCTGAGAGTAAAAAACACAACAGTTTCGTATTCTTGTGTCTGCAGAATCCCGATTGGAGAAGGAAACAAGAACAGCAGGAGAAGGCTCACACCCTCTACCTGAAGTCTTGGCTTGGTGTTGCTCTATGAGATTATCCATGAACCTGAAGCCGGTATAATAGCCTCGCCTTTGATTTGCCAAGATGTAAGGGCTAATCACCAAGAAGTAATGCACACAGCGTAAAGCTTGACAGCTTATGTTTGTAGTCAACCAGACCTGGCTTCAAGTCCTGACTTTGTCATTTCAGGCTCTGTGACCTTGGAAAAGCCCTTAACGTTTCTTGTTCCCCAAAATGGGAACTATCCCTCCAGCCGCTTTATAGGGCTGTGATGAAGATGAAATACGGTAAAGCACATACAGTGGTTAACACAGCACTCGGTGTGTTGATATGCTTGATTGATTTAGCTATAAATAATGATTAATAAATGGTTATTGCTATTCTTCTACATAATCATCTAAAGTAAGTTTAAAGAGTTCTGAAATCCACATGCTATAGGTACCCTCACACCGAAACACTTATGCCCTCATCCTCTGACCCACCTTGGTTAACCGTATCTCAAGGAGCAGGTCACAAATTCAGTACTAAGGCATTCTGACTCAGAAAGTTTCCAAATTTATAGAATTTTAGAATACTGTATTTAGAATATTTAGAATTTTAAAATATTTATAGAATATTTATTCTATAAATAAATTTATAGAAATTTATAGAATATTGTCCTTTGCTACTATAACATCTTTCTCTGTCAGAAATTGAAGCGCTTTTGACACAACACTACACAGAAAGACAAGGTGATTAAATCAAGAAATGTTTGAAACACACACACAGCTTTTCTGCCTAAATTAACTATGAGAGTACTTCATGCCTACAACTGGCAATTGAGTTGACATGGGGTATGGATTTGGCAATCGTCGTAGCTGACATCATAGTCAGTTTCAGCTAATCGGGCTGTTCTTCAAGGGACTAAAACAAAAATGGAGTCCTTTCTGAATTTTCAGATACTTGTCTTTAATCACTGACCCACCTTGCTTAGTGAATTCTACAGATGTCAGTAAAGCTTAGAAATGTTACTTCTCTCTTCCTAGCTGACCCTGAAAAGAACCTATCAGAGTGGCCACTTACATGTGATTTTCTAGAAACACAATCGAAGTTCTAGGTCTGGGCTCCACTGAAGTGGCCACCAGCAAGGTTTCAAAAAAGAAAGGAGGTGGAGGAGATGGGGGGGTGGTGATTCGCACTCTTAACTTCCTACTCCCTGAATGCACTAGTCTCTACCTGTAGCTGCAGCCAGTCTTGAACCCTAGAGACCATCAGGTTTATATAAATATAGCTGCAGCAACTGGGGATTCTGAGCATCTGACCAAATGATGATAAATTCTCTGAAAATAATTTTTTTTTTTTTTTTTTGCGGTACGCAGGCCTCTCACCGTTGTGGCCTCTCCCGTTGCGGAGCACAGGCTCCGGACGCGCAGGCTCAGCGGCCACGGCTCACGGGCCCAGCCGCTCCGCGGCATGTGGGACCTTCCCGGACCGGGGCACGAACCTGTGTCCCCTGCATCGGCAGGCGGACTCCCAACCACTGCGCCACCAGAGGAGCCCTGAAAATATTTTTTAAGGCCCGCATAGACCATTGCATTAGGTATGTTTAATGGGATGGCCCCAGGTCAATCCAAGTCTTTTATGAAACAGCTCCTGGCACAACTTAGGACTGCTCATTTCTATCCTGTCTTGCATTAGAATAATCGAATTATACACTAAGCTACTGAATCGAATGCATACGCACTAGGATACCCTAAACAGAATTGGTGAAGTGGCAAAATCTCCCTCCTTATATTCATCTGCTGCGCTCAGAATGTGGCCAAAGGTCCCATGCTGACCAGACACAAGGGTTCTTGTATCAAGTAAATGTGTAACAGAGGGAAACAAAGACAGCTCCAAAGTACAAAGGATTTCTTGTTTAAACATAAAAAAGCACAAAATTTTCTAAGGAAAATTACAGTGAAAAGTTAAGTATGCTATATATATGTATATATATATATATATATATATATACACAAAAGTATATTTGTATAAATGGTGCTTTTATAAACAAAAGAGAAAAGACAGGAAGGCAATAAAATAAAACATTAATAGTGAATTGTGATATGATGAGTAGTTTGGGTTATGTTCTTCAAACTTTGGCATTCTACAATTCAAGTTTTCTACAAGGAATCTGTATTACTTTTATAAACAGAAACATATACAAAGAGAAAGTAGGAATTTTTTTAAACTTAGATTTGTAATGCAAACAGCTGGAACCAGCATATATTTAAAAGGAAACTCTTATACACTGTTTGTGGGAATGTAAATTGGTGCAGCCACTATGGAAGGCGGTCTGGAGCTTCCTCAAAAAATCAAAAATAGAACTACCATATGATCCAGCAATCCCACTTCTGGGTATTTATCCAAAGAATACAAAAACACTAATTTGAAAAGATATATGCACCCCTATATTCATAGCAGCTTTATTTACAATAGCTAAGATAGGGAAACAACCTTAGTGTCATTGACAGATGAATGGATAAAGAAGCTGTGGTATATATGTGTAATGGAATATTACTCAGACATTAAAAAGATGAAATCTTGCCATTTGCACACAACATGGATGAAACTACAGGGCGTTATGCTAAGTGAAACAAGTCAGACAGAGAAAGACAAATACTGTATGATTTCACCGATATGTGGAATATAAACAAACAAAAAAAAAGCAAATGAACAAACCAAACAAAAACAAACACGTAGATACAGGAATAGAGTAGCGGTTACAAGATGGGAAGGGGTACAGTGGGGAGGAGGGCGAGGGCCAAGTGGGTAAAGTTGACCAGTGGTATGGTGACAGATGAAAACTAAATTTTTGGTGGTAAGCCTGCCAGAGGGTATACAGAAGTGGAAATACAATGTTGTACACGTGAAACTTATGTAATGTTATAAACCAATGTTACTGCAATAAAAATTGTTTTAAATAAATAAAATTTTAAAATAAAAGCAGACTTAAAATTAACACTCCCTGCTGAGCAGATCTGACCCTGATCCTCAGCCATCTCTGCATCCTGTCTGGGATAGGGCAGAGGCTTTGGCTGAGAGATGCTGGGAAGTCTGCTGTAGCTGGTGGTTCCAGTCACCCTCCTAGTCCTGGGACAAAAAACAGGAGAATACAGCTGTTCCTGTTTGGTGGTCAGAGAACACTCAAGTTGAAAGCGATGATATGTCAGCTCTATTGAAAGAACACAGAGTCACACCTCCTGAGCTGTCTCATTCTGCAATTAATGATGATGTGCCATTAGAAGCCAGCCTCACAATTATTAAATAAAGCAAAGATGCTGAAAACAAAACAAAGTTTATCATCTACAACAAAGAAAAAGAGCTGATAGAATCATGGACCATACTCCTAACTCTTCTGATACTAGAGATATGAAAAAATACTGCCCAGCTGGAAGACAGGAAGCAGCCTGTTACTATGCAAAGAAAAGGGGAAACTGCAAAAAAAGGATGAGAGAAGGCGGCACAGGGATGAAAACTTATATTCGTGGTCAGAAAGAGCAGGAACTGGTGTAATACTTGACATTCAGGGAAGCATTTGCCTCCTCTGAGGCAATGGTTAGATATTTTAAGGAAATATGAAAAACGCAGTTTTTCATATTTGTAATGTACCAACGAAGGAAGGAATATTTGCATGTGGAAGGAAGATGGACACTGGCCAGTCTGCAGCATAGCCTGGCTCTCACTTACTGCTTACCAGAGAACTTACCACTGACAGTTGGGAAGAAAAGGCATATTCGTTTTTATCAATAAACTCAGAAAAATAGTACTGAAAAATCTAAGAGTTGCAAAAGAGGTTTGTCCAAGCACTCATAGTGTCCACTGTAGTACTTAAGGAAGCTGCCCTCAACAGCCAAGTTGCCTGGGAACTGACCACCCCAGAGAAAGCCTACTGACTTGGTATTTCAGCCAAATCTTCCGGGAGCAGAAACAAGAGATCACCAAAGTGTGTACATCTCCAGTCTATAAGTATCGTCTACAGTATGTCAAAATATCCCAAATTGTCTTTGCCGATCTCTTTTTCTTAGCTGTTTTTAGGCATGAATTTTCACCCACAGAGCTCCCTTGGAAGGAATTCACTAAGATTTTCGTTCTATATTCATTATACTCGGGTACACACTGAGTCAACATTTATTAGGTGTCTCTGCGCTTGATGATTTCGATACATATTTTTAGCATTTAAGAAATAAATGTCTTTTTTTTATATAATTTTTTTTTTTTTGGCTGTGCTGAGTCTTCGTTGCTGCGCGTGGGCTTTCTCTAGTTGCGGCGAGCGGGGGCTACTCTTCGTTGCGGTGCGTGGGCTTCTCATTGCAGTGGCTTCTCTCGTTGCAAGGCACAGGCTCTGGGTGCACGGGCTCCAGTAGTTGCAGCACGCGGGCTCAGTAGTTGTGGCGCACGGGCTTAGTTGCTCCATGGCATGTGGGATCTTCCCGGACCAGGGCTCAAACCCGTGTCCCCTGCAGATTCTTTTTTTTCTTTTTTGCGGTATGCGGGCCTCTCACTGTTGTGGCCTCTCCCGTTGCGGAGCACAGGGTCCGGCCGCGCAGGCTCAGCGGCCATGGCTCACGGGCCCAGCCGCTCCACAGCATGTGGGATCCTCCCGGACTGGGGCACGAACCCGTGTCCCCTGCATCGGCAGGCGGACTCCCAACCACTGCGCCACCAGAGAAGACCCCCTGCAGATTCTTAACCACTGCACCACCAGGGAAGTCCCAACAAATGTCTTTAAATTAAAAGCGTATTTTCCTAGTCTATCCTATTCTAGCCATTAGAGCTTGCCCCTAAAGGATTATAGGCTTTTCCTTCTTCAGGTTTTGATGGCTTCTGTACCCCTCTTATGAAATATTGTATTTTACCTTTTATTATTGTTTGTAGTTATTTCCTTCATCTGGGTGAAAGCCATTTAAGGCAAGATTTGTCTTATTTGTCTTTGTATGATCTCTAACACTTAACAAGTGGTAGGAACTCTGGAAATACGTGTTGAGCTGAATTAAATGTAATTACTTGGCATAAATGATAGGAGTTGTACTGTCCTAGATAACTGGTACAAAATATCCAAAATTGCATTCATTATATCACTCAAATCCATCACTCAAAAGCCTGCTTATTGCCCTGAATTTCAGATAATGAATGTCACCAACCATGTCCCAGATGCCCGTCACCTCATGAATTCTCTCCTTTTGCAGTCTCTCCCCTCTCTTCTCTGTCTGACTATAGGTCCATTATTTCATAACAGTCTCTGTGTAAGCCGCTCCTGATTTCTCTTATTCCCATCTTGCAAATCCTTCTCACCACTGCCAAGGTAACCTTCCTAACCCAGGTAAAATCTTATTTTTCTCCCTCAAAAACCTCAAAACACTCTCAGGTACCCAAAACCTAAATGGCTTCTCCCGACGCCCTCTACTCTGATCTCAAGCCAGGCCTAAATTTCCAGCTTTCAGCGCCACAAGGCCCACACTCTGGCCACATGGGTCAGTGACCTGCTCCCAAAATTTTACACACTTTCTTCACTCTCTATTGCCTAATTATTTCCCTAAAATTTCAAAAATTCTTCTGAAGCTCAGATTTATGCAGACTCAAGTTTAACAGAAACAGGTAAAAGGGAGGTACCTGAAACTTCTTTAGCTATCTATCTGTCTATCAGAGGTCACGCATTTCTTTTGCAATAAGAGGACAGACGAACTGAAGCTATAAGCAGAGACACTCAACATCATCCCTGCAACATATACCATATGGGTGTCAAACTCCTGGAAAGCAAAAAGGTGATGATACATTTTGACTCTGGAAGGGAAGGGCTTTTTGTCTGTTTTGTTCCCTGATCTCCCAAGAGCCTCAAGCAGTGCCTACCACATAGTAGAAACTAAATAAATACCTGTTGAATGAGGAAATATATCAGGAGGCATATTCAGTATGGAAAAAATTGAGGACAAAGAGGCATTTCGTGTGTGCCCAGTCTGTACCTGGCAGTGCACGGACAATGGGGATGGAAATGGGCAAAGGAAGCCAGGCCCTGCCCATGAAGAGCTTATAGCCCAGAGAAGGCAACCAGCACAAGGGGACTATTCGGAATAACTCAGGTGGGGAGTTTTAATGTTTGACCGTGGTCTCCCCAACCATCAGAGAAAAAAGTTGACTAAACCCTCTGCAGTCCCTGGGCCCTTCTTGTCTGAAATATGCCGTTGACATTTCCTACATGAAAGTTCCAAGAGGCGCGGGGCTGTGCCCTCTCACCTTTGTATTCCTTGCAGAAGCCAGTACCATTCCTTGCAACTAATTGTTGCTTAATATCTTTTTTTAATTGAACTGATTGCAATTGTCTAATTTTAAAAACAGAAATAAAATTAGAGATAAAGAAGAAAACCTCTCTGCACATTATAGTAAAAATATGTAAATTGGGAGATCGGTATTGACATATACACACTACTATATATAAAATAGATAACTAATAAGGACCTACTGTATAGCACAGGGAGAACTCTACTCGATACTCTGTAATGGCCTATATGGGAAAAGAATCTAAAAAAGAGTGGATATATGTGTATGTATAACTGATTCACTTTGCTGAAAACCTGAAACTAACACAACATTGTAAATCAACTATACGCCAATAAAAATTTTTTAAAAAATCATCACACACTGGGCTTCCCTGATGGCGCAGTGGTTGAGAGTCCGCCTGCCGATGCCGGGGACGCGGGTTCGTGCCCCGGTCCGGGAAGATCCCACATGCCGCGGAGCGGCTGGGCCCGTGAGCCATGGCCGCTGAGCCTGCGCGTCCGGAGCCTGTCCTCCGCAACGGGAGAGGCCACAACAGTGAGAAGGCCGCATACCGCAAAAAAAAAAAAAAAAAAAAAATCATCACACACACACACAAAAAAATAGGATGTCACCAATAAACAGATCGCAGCGTATGATGTGAGGCAGCACAGAACAGAAAAGGCAGAAAACTTTGCACATTCAGAAAATGAATAGCTTCTTTGGGGAAGTTGCTTAGCAACTTTGTCTTGACCTCCTCAAAAATGATGAGAATAATCAACCTACTTCACAGGGTTGAGAGAAACCAATCAGATGATGGATGTGAACTTGCTCTCTAAGTATGAGAATGTTCACGCACATTAGTTAATACTATTAGCACTGATCAGTTCCCCGTGTGTGGCTGCCTCCTTCCCTAAACTAGTTAGTCAACCAGGTAGAGTATGGAAGAATTTTGTCTTACATCCACTAACCTCCTTAGATTTAAACTATTGGCTGTCTCACATTTAGAATTCAACAGGTAGCTAAAATCGGGTTTACCACTGTTGGAAATGTTTATTGATTAATTAATGTGGGGAAAGAATATAAGAAAGTCAGGAGAGATTTTAAAAAAGTATGCATACTTTTGGTTCAATATGATATACCAAAAATAAGAGAATTATTCAAAGAAGGAAAAAGATATGTTCACAAAGATATTTATTGCAACATTAATTTACAACAGTGGAAAAGAATGACTTTCCTCTCCAGCTGTAGCAGAGCTCTAAAGGCCCTGCTGTCCTCTAACCTCAGGATGACTGCTTTTGGTAAAGCAAACTGTCTAATGAGGTTCTTGAGCTCACCCCCCAGTGCAGTTGACCCTCAAACAACACAGGTTTGAACTGCACGGGTCCACTTATATGCAGATTTTTTTCAATAGTAAATACTATAGTACTACCCATCCGAGGTTGGTTGAATCCGAGGATGAAGAGGAAGCTCGGATACAGAGGGCCCACTGTAAAGTTACACTCGGATTTTGGACTACGGGGTATCAGTGCCCCTAACATGCCCATTGTTCAAGGGTCAACTGTATTTTGAATTCAGTAGGTTTGGTTCAATGCCTAGAAATTTGCATTGAGCACCAATGGTGTAGGCAATGGCTGTGGTACCGTCATTTAATGGACATTTTATAAAAGATAATGTAGCAATAGAAAAACATTATAATTAACTAGGAGGTTAAGGAAAAGCAAAATCAGGGACTTCTCTGGTGGTGCAGTGGGTAAGACTCCACGCTCCCAATGCAGAGGACCCGGGTTCGATTCTTGGTCGGGGAACTACATCCCGCATGCATGCTGCAACTAAGAGTCCATGTGCTGCAACTAAGAGTCCGCATGCCGCAACTAAGCCCTGGTGCAGCCTAAATAAATAAATATTAAAAAAAGCAAAAGCAGAACCAAAATTGCACAACTGTGTAAAAGTTGTATGTTCAAGTTGACGAGGTACAAGATCAATTATAAAGAACAATTTAATTTGTTAATCTAGAATAACTGAGAGTTAATTATTGTCTTCCTTTTATTCTGAGGGCTGTTGCTTAGCTGATTTTAAAATCTGTACTCATTAAAACCAATATGTGGATTTGGGAATTTATGAACACTTTAGAAAACAGAAACAGCCAAAAACGATGCCTTCTGCCTTTCCCATTCACGTTCTAATTAATGTTAGTATGTAAATACTTACATGACTTTAGGAAGACAGCTTAGACTTGTCAACAAAGGCACAAGAAACACACAGAACCATAACCATTAACCTCTCTCATAAAAATCAACAACTACAGTAACTTCTACCACAAATTTAGAACCCAGAAATGTCCACACCAGGACGACTTAGCATGCAGACACTATAATCACATTACAATACCACTGGGGCTTTCTCAGAACCATCCAAAAGATTAAAGAACCGAGACATGTATATGACACAGTTACTGCTAGAATAAAAGGTTTAGATTATCTCTTAATCCCTTAGCATCTGTAGCTGAAATGCATTCTCTGGCATTACAGATAAGAAGAAATGAGTCAAGAAACTTGCTAATTTATAAAATAGTGATTTTTCATAGTCTCCTGTTTGGAGCCATATCTGTATAGTTAATCTCAGACAATCGAAGCATTTAATAGATGAGTACTTCTTCCCCATGCCTTTCCATTTCCCTGGGAACCTGTATTATGATCACATTTCCCATTGAAGTGGAATTGATGGATGCTATAATCATTACCAAGTTAAACCAATTGTCACTTAAGAGATTAAGGCCAAAGCAGATCCTCCTCTATTTTCAGATAATTACCTCTAATTCTTACTTGGTGAAGAGCAAACATAGCCATGGAATGTCTTAAATATAGTGGAGGACAGAAATAGAGCTTTCTTTTCAGAACTGACAAAAAGGAATAATTCACACTAGAAACTCAATTACTTATGATATCTAAAAACATAATGCGAAGTCCTAGGAGACTTGAATGAATAGGAGTTAAGGGTAAAGTCCATCAAAGGAGACTTTGGAGTTAAGGGTAAAGTCCATCAAAGACACTATTTTCACTGGGGTTAGGACAGGTGAATTTGGATGGTATTAAAAATATACTCCTTCACCCCATACCAGCAACAATGCTGGAGACAGATGGTCCAGGGACTGACTTTTGATAACTATTGGAATGGTCAGACCAGGATATAATCTTAGGTCTCACGGAGATCTTTAAAAAGAACTAAAACTAAAGAACTAAACTACACTAATCGAAAAACAGCAATAAATATAAATAAATATAAATATATACATAGAATAAATATAAATAGATACATAGGTTAAACACTTAGCTGGTACAAACATAGGTTAAACACTTAGCTGGTACAAACTTTTTAGCAGTTCTATTATGCTTCATTTCATTTGGGCAGAGACTGACCCTACATTGTTTTATAAAGTACTGAATTCATATTCTAGGTGTATAGATTTTTTTCCCCAGTGAGCTTGGGTTTTCCCCCCTTATATTCCCAGGGTCAGAGTCAGCTTCAGCCCAACCCAGGTGAAATTTTACTTCTGGAGATGCCTACCGGGCTGGAACTCCTGTCCAACCTCGGTGATGGCCATTCTTAATCTGCGGCAAGCCCAAAGAGCTGGGCTGTTTCCTAAACTGAGTGGAAGGCTGTAAGGATGTGTTGGGGCCAGGCTCAAATCCCTGAGAATCCACAAGATCAGCCCTGCATTCTGGATCTTGTATCTCCCACTGGCTTCTCTGAGCGTCAGAAAACGTGGAACAGTTGAATTTGTCTCCGACCGCTGTCTTGCCACCTTCTCCCATACCTTTTATCCTTGGGCCCAGTGCACATTCTAAGTTTGGGTCAGTACTTGCCTGTCTTCTGGGTGGTTGAAAACCTCATAAGTAGGACAGTGTTGGACACATGAAGACAACCATTCTCCAAGAACAACATTCTTCAACTGGTGACAGTGCAATTTTGGAAGAGTGGGTTTCTATACTTGAGGTATCAGGGAGTCATAACAAATGAAACTTCTCACAGTTTCTCATGTTCTCATCAAATATGCGGCACTCGTAGAAATAGCCCCAAAGCTCGAGCATCTCTGCAGAAGCCAGAGCAGATGGAAAGCATCACCCTGATCACAATAGGAAAAATCTCATACCTGTGATTAACTTTACCTGCGCCTCACCTGTGCCTCTCACCCCACCTGCGCCTCTAGCCTCAGATTAGAAAGTCTTCACACACAGTACTCACGTGATCCCACAACAATTAAGGAACAGCATGCTGGGCTCACTGCCAACTTATCCCATTACAGTAGAGATAACACTATCTCTAGAAGGTTCTCACTTCAGCCACAAAGAAAGCCCTTCCCAGGTTAAACCCTACTGTGCGTCCCTCCGCACCCCCCAGGCTTTTCCCCATATGCCTTTTTATACAGAGCGTATCCCACCAAATCCTAAATTCTTGGGTTCATCATTATCTGCTACCCTCTTACCCTCCTTGTAAAGCAGACTTCCTGGTGCCAGGGACATTAGTGAAAGCTTCATCTCAGAAATTTGCTCATCCACCCCCAGGGTTCCCAATTGTTTAACCCAGTGCCATCCAATAGAACATAATGAGAAAGCCACTTATGCAATTTAAAATTTTCTAGTAGCCACATTTTTTTAAAATTCTATTTATTTTTTGGCTGCGCTGGGTCTTCGTTGCTGTGCACAGGCTTTCTCTAGTTGCTGCGAGCGGGGGCTACTCTTCGTTGCAGTGCGTGGGCTCCTTGTCGTGGTGGCTCCTCTTTGCTGCAGAGCACGGGCTTAGGCATGCGGGCGCGCGGGCTCAGTAGTTGTGGCTCATGGGCTTAGATGCTCCGCGGCATGTGGGATCTTCCGGGACCAGGGATCAAACCCATGTCCCCTGCATTGGCAGGCAGATTCTTAAGCACTGTGCCACCAGGGAAGTGCTGGAAGCCACATTTTTTAAAAGTGAAAAGGAATAAGTGAAATCAATTTTTAAAAGTGTATTGTGGTAAAAATTCACCATTTTAACCATTTTTAACTGTACAATTCAGTGGCATTAAAGTTCTTGTGCAACCGTCAGCACTATCCATTTCCAGAACTTTTGCGTCAGCCCAAACAGAAACTCTGTATTCATTAAACACTAACTCTCCACCCCCACTTCCCCTAGCGCCCCGGTAATCTCTATTATACTTTCTGTCTCTATCAATTTGACTATTCATATAAGTGGAATCGTATATTTGTCCTTTTGTGGCTGGCTTGTTTCACTTAACATAATGTTTCCAAGGTTCATCTCTGTAGTAGTGTGTGTCAGAATTTCATTCCTCTTTCAGGCGGAATAATACTTCATTATATATATCGCGTTTTGGTTATTGATTCCTCTGTTGATGGAAATTTGGGTGTGACCATCTTTGGGCTATTATGAATAATGCTGCTATGAACACTGGTATACAAGTATCTGTCTGAGTCTCCATTTTCAGTTCTTTGGGCATATCCCAGAATTAGTGAAACTAATTCTAAAAATATATTTTACTTAAACTAATATATCGAAAATATTACAATTTCAACATGTAATCAGTAGGAAAAAATGAGATACTTTACATTATTTTTACATTATTTTTTTGTATGGGGTTTTCAAAATCCAGCGTATTTCTTCTCAATTCAGATGATAAATTTTCAACAAAAAATTGATCTGTTTAGATTTCATAAAATATATATTTGAAAAAGTAGATTCACATGCCCACATTGTTCCAAGTATACTTTAGAATATGTAAATTAATTAAAATTAAATAGAATTTAAAATTCAGTTCCTTCGTCACATTTCAAGTGCTAAATACCCACGTGTGGCCAGTGGCTCCCATACTGAAGAGTGCAGGTCTAACCGAGTAGAAACGCCTCTTTTTGGTGCTATACAATCCACTCCATCCTACCTTACTCACCTGCCTCCCACTATTTCCCAACAACTGATCCTGATCATTAACTCGAGAAATATTTATTGAGCACTGACAATGTGCTAACCACTGGATATAACGGGAAACAAATCTATGCATGGAGCCCCAAACCAGGTGGGGCCAGCAGACATTAGAAACAAGTAATTGCATAAATACATATACATATATATACACACACACACACATATTTATAGTTATAAACCTTATGGAAAAAAAGGGTGTGATGACAGGACAAGCAGATGTCAAACAGAATCGCATGAATAACAATATCTTAAAATTTTTGATAAGTACCTGGAGAAAAAACAGATCTGATGGGAGTTATAATAGTGGGCTTTATGTAGAAGAGAAGCTTCTCAGAGGAAGCAACTTGAAGCTGAGAAGGAAGGACGGATGAGCTGGGGAACGGGGTACAGAAGAGGGGCAGGGTAGTAAAGTGACAGGCAGAGAGTCAGCACGTGTGAAAGGCCTGGGGTGAGAACAAGTTTCGTCTCTGAGAAACAGAGATGAGTAGAGTGGTGCAAGTGTAGACAGCAGGGCCCCAAATGGGTACATAAGCAGGACTCAGTGTAGACAGCGGGGAGGCTTGGGCAGGTAAGCAGGACCCAGCTTATGCAGGTTTTTATATCATAGTAAGGACTTGGGATTTTGTACCAAATGCAACGGGAAAGCTATTAAAGAACATTTAAGAATGTTGGGCTGGCATTTCTTTTAAAGGCCACTTTGACTGGTGAAGAAAAGTCCTGACTCTGCAGCTTGGCTCTTAAAAGGGCCCTTCTTTCCTTCTTCAGCCTTTTGACCTACGCTGCTTGGTCAAAGCTGAACCATAATTCTTAGCTCGTATTTATCTACTGTCATTGTACGTACTGCCTTCCTTTACTGTTATTCATACACTCAGGTCACTAATGCACCTCACCCTAACTGTAATCTTTTCCAGCAGGTGGAAAAGCTTCTCACCCATCTTTGTGTGTCCACAGCCTGGAGTATGGAGCAGACAGACACAGTCAATCTGTTAAATTGGATTGAGGTCAAAGTCTAATCATAGTTTGCTACTTTCTCCCTCCAAAAAGCATTCTGTGACCTAATTAACTCTTTGATCCAACTTTTCTGTACTCTGCTTGCCACAAAGAATGAAGTCCCTGAACAAGACCTGGGCAGCCCTCCAGCATCCCGGCAGGCAATACTTAATTACAAAAAGGGGTTTTGTTTCAGGTCAGGCTAGGGTTACAAAAGACATCAGCCCATATGTGACCTAGCATTTCAGAGCTTCAAGGAACTCTCCTTCTACCCTTCAAAGTTCTGGCATGAAAACTATGTACTTGACAGAGTTCTCAAGAAATACAAACCCATCTCCAAGAAGTGCTTGCACACTGGGCTAGATGCACCGTCCTTAGCTAAGGGTGCCAAAAGCATTAGATTCCTTTCTACCTTCCATTTATTGTGGATTCCATGATCCGGGGGTAAGAAGTGTGGAAAGGGCCCAAACTCTGCAATACACAAACTGTGATCTTGGCCAGATTAATCTCTGAACCTGTTTTGACATCTAAAACAGGTGATAATACCTATTACTACAGACTGGTTCGGGGGACTAGGTGAGAAGTGAAAATATCTAGCAGCAGTTTGCGGTCAAACTGTTTTCTGTGCCTTACGGTTTGGGGAGGGGGCAGAAGGGAGGGGGAGGAAGAAGGGAGTGACCTCTGCCACCAACAGAAAAGCCACTAGGTTTCCTCTTAATCCTTCCTGATGAATAAGACATTATGGTAGATAGTTCAGAAGAAAAAACAAAAGCCCATTTATGAAACATAGTAGGACAGATATTTTCAATATCACACAATTTTTGAAGATACAAAGAGTAAATATAATTTTACCTCTATAGAAGCAGCCTTTTGTTTTATCCCCACCCTCGGCAGCCTAGACAAGCATTAACAAAGTCTACAACTGCGGGGTAATTCCCGGGTTATAAAAGATGACTGCGAGAGATGAGTAAGGACTTCAGGCTTCTCTCCACAGCCCTTCCCTAGCATCGCACCTGGGCTGAGCTGTCCAGAGCCACATTTTCCTGCTGCTTCATCTTCCCCTTTTCTCCTGCCCCACCCAGTTCCACCCAGGGCGCGGCTCGGGACCGGGAGCTTCCTACGCGCCAATCTGGATGCTCTGGGCTCTAGGTCCGAGGGGAGTGGGACCACTGCAGTCAAGACCACTTTCCATTCTTCCCGACCACCCTCAGATCCCAGGACTCCGCCGTCCGGCCCGCACAGCTCTCCGACCCCCCGCCCGGCGTCTCCCCACCCTCACCCAAGTGCCCGCCGGGTCAGCGCGAGGCCGAGGCAGGTCACTGCCCGGGACTGACCCAGGCCGGGCCGGAGCCCGGGGCCGGGAAGGGATGAGCGTGTGCCCGGCGCGGCCCCGCCCCATCGCCAGATGCGGAGCTGTGGGTGCGCGGTGATTGGCGGGCACGGCCGCTGGATGAATGGGGTGACCGCAGCGGGGCAGCGGGGCGGGGCCGCGGAGGGCGCCGGGTGGCGGAGCGCGGCAGGGCGCGGGGCCGGAGTGGCACCGCCCTGCGCCGCAGGCGGTTAACGGTCCCCACGCCCTGAGAGTGGAGGAGGGGTCCGGGGGGCGGGCTGTGGTCCCAGGGCCCGGCGTGGCTGTAGGGCCCGGAAGTGATGGGGGCCCCGGAGGTGTTGAGGTCCAGACTCGGGCGCGGGAGGTTGGAGTGGGGGAGGAAAAGCCGCGCCCGCCCCTCCGGCCGGCGCAAAAGGCGTCCCCACCACATGAGGATCCCTCCTGGGCTCTCGGAGCCTGTTGGTGCAAAGATGGCCCGGAGCTCTTCGGAGGACGAGCTATGACAGGAATCCATGTCCGGACACGCAGCTTTTTTCCATCCCTCGACCAGCACCCTTTTTTGACTTCGCGTTTTACATTGGGTCATCCAGCAAATATCTGTTGAGCGCATACTTTATGCCTGGCACACCCCAGTGAACAAGGCGGACTTGTTTCTGCCATCACGAAGTCTAAAGCCTAATTGGGAAGGTAGGGATAAAAATAGCAAGCAAAACAGTCGCAGACTGTGTCAAGTGCTGTGAATTGAGCGTAAATAGTGGCTGAGGGAAAGGAGGTGAGGAACTGATTTTAGCCGGGGTAATAGGGGAGACCTATCTGAAAAGGTGACTTTTAAGTTGAGACCTGGAAAAGGGGAGGTGGGCAGTTTTAAGTGGAGGGTATAGCCTTTGCAAAGGCCCTGCTGCCTCAAAACCCTTTTCTCATCCTCTCCAATACCTGAATTCCTGGGGCACCTTTTTCTGCACTTCTTAAGGTACATCACTTTTTTTACCAAGTATTGTAGTTTTATTATCTCAATTCCTGGCACACACCAGGTCCCCAAAGAACATTCAGTAAATATCAACGTAGCATTAACTGACTTGCAGATACCGGGCTAGGTGCCCAGGTAAATTTAAGAAGTGAATAGACTATTCATGAATGTTTCCTGAATATTCATTTTGTCTTTTTTGTGCTTCTCCTATACACTCACTGTAGCACCCTTTATCCCTAGTCTTTGGGAATTTTTCTTAATTTATTTAACCAGAACACAACTTCCCAGGTTTTCACACTTTCAGAGCTTAATGACTTCTTTTTTAAAATTATTTATTTTTGGCTGCGTTGGGTCTTCGTTGCTGTGCGCGGGGTTTTTCTCTAGTTGCGGCTAGTGGGAGCTACTCTTCATTGCGGTGCACGGGCTTCTCATTGCGGTGGCTTCTCTTGTTTTGGAGCACAGGCTCTAGAGCACAGGCTCAGTAGTTGTGGCGCACGGGCTTAGTTGCTCCGCGGCATGTGGGATCTTCCTGGACCAGGGCTCAAACCTGTGTCTCCTGCATTGGCAGGCAGATTCTTAACCACTGTGCCACCAGGGAAGACCCCTTTTCTTATATAAATTTATTTTATTTTTTGGCTGCATTGGGCCTTCGCTGCTGTGCATGGGTTTTTCTCTGGTTGCAGAGAGCAGGGGCCACTCTTCCTTGCAGTGCGTGGGCTTCTCATTGTGGTGGCTTCTCTTGTTGCGGAGCACGGGCTCCAGGTGCGTGGGCTTCAGTAGTTGTGGCACGCGGGCTCTAGAGCGCAGGCTTAGTAGTTGTGGCACACGGGCTTAGTTGCTCCGCGGCATGTGGGATCTTCCTGGACCAGGGCTCGAACCCGTGTCCCCTGCATTGGCAGGCAGATTCTTAACCACTGCGCCACCAGGGAAGTCCGCCACAACATTTTTAACTCAAAGCTTCTGTAGGTGAGGAATCAGGGCATCACTTACTTAGGTGGGTTCTCTGCTCCAGGGTTTCTCATGGACTACAGTCAAGATGCCCGCTGGGCCTGTAGTCATTTCAAGGCTGCACTGGGTAAGGATCCACTCTGTTGGCAGGATTCCGTTCCTTGTAGGCTGTCATATTGAGGACCTCAGTTCCTAGCAGTCTATTGGCTAGAAGCCACCCTTAGTTTCTTGTTATGTGAGCACCTCCAACATGGCACCTTGCTTCATCAAAGCATGCAAGTCAAGAAGCTATATGGAGAGAGCCAATAAGATAGAAGTCATTTCTTTTCTACCTAATCTTGTAAATGTCATTCCATCATTTTTTTCCCATCATTTTTGCCATGTTCTTTCTATCTATTAGGAGCAAGTTACTAGGTCTAATCCATGGACATGAATATCAGGTGCCAGATATCATTGGTGGCACTTTCAGAAGCTGCCTACTGCATTATTAAAGAACATTAAACTGTTGAAATAAACTTGGGGCTCCAAAAGTCTTTCATGCATATCCTGAAACAGCCTACTATGTTTTATTTGCCGTCCTTATCATGAAGAAAGTAAATGGTCTTTGAAAATTTGATTCAATAAACATTCATTGAATGCCTACTATGTATCTGGTATAGCATAATGCTAGAGGAACAAAGATAAATGACACATCTTCCAGCCTTGAGTTGGGGAAGAGAAGTAAAAGCAAATAATTACAATATTAATATCATAAGTGATAAAACAAAGGCCTGTACAGAGTGCTCTGGTTACAGGGAGAATAGGAAAGAAACATTCTATTCTAGGTTACATTCAGAAAGTAAAAAGGGTGGGAGGAGGTGGAGAGAAAAATGAAAAGACAACATATAAATTAAGATGATGTAGAGGGCTTCCCTGGTGGCGCAGTGGTTGAGAATCTGCCTGCTAATGCAGGGGACATGGGTTCGAGCCCTGGTCTAGGAGGATCCGACACGCCGCAGAGCAAATAGGCCCGTGAGCCACAACTCCTAAGCCTGCGTGTCTGGAGCCTGTGCTCCGCAACAAGAGAGGCCGCGATAGAGGCCCACGCACCATGATGAAGAGTGGCCCCCGCTTGCCACAACTAAAGCCCTCGCCCAGAAACAAAGATGCGACACAGCAAAAATAAATAAATTAATTAATAAACTCCTACCCCCAACATCTTCTAAAAAAACAAAAAAAGACTGGGGGCTTCCCTGGTGGCGCAGTGGTTGAGAGTCCACCTGCCGATGCAGGGGACGTGGGTTCGTGCCCCGGTCCGGGAAGATCCCACATGCCGCGGAGCGGCTGGGCCCGTGAGCCGTGGCCGCTGAGTCTGCGCGTCAGGAGCCTGTGCTCCGCAACGTAAGAGGCCACAACAGTGAGAGGCCCGCGTACCGCAAAAAACAAACAAAAAACAACAACAACAAAAGACTATGCAGAAGTTAATCTTCCTGATTAGCAAAATGCACAAGTAATAACATATTATTTAACTTGCTAGACTTTAAACAATTTTATGTGTATAGGGTATCTGACAGTTTTTTTTTTAATTAATTTATTTACTTATATTTATTTTTGGCTGTGTTGGGTCTTCGTTTCTGTGCAAGGGCTTTCTCCAGTTGCGGTGAGCGGGGGCCACTCTTCATTGCTATGCGCGGGCCTCTCACTGTCGTGGCCTCTCTTGTTGCGGAGCACAGGCTCCAGGTGCGTGGGCTTCAGTAGTTGTGGCACGCGGGCTCTAGAGCGCAGGCTTAGTAGTTGTGGCACACGGGCTTAGTTGCTCCGCGGCATGTGGGATATTCCCGGACCAGGGCTCGAACCCGTGTCCCCTGCATTGGCAGGCAGATTCTTAACCACTGCGCCACCAGGGAAGCCCCAGTTTTTGTTTTTTGTTTCTTTTGTTTTTCTGGCCGCACGTGCAGCATGTGGGATCCTAGTTCCTGGACCAGGGATCGAACCCCTGCCCCCTGCAGTGGAAGCGTGGGATATCTGACAGCTTTTTAAGTTGTATACCTGCGTCCATTCTGTTGAAATACATCTGATGGAGGGCAGTGCATTATTTAATCATTCAGATTAGGAGACAATACTATAAAGCTATTAAACCTGAAAGAGAATTGACTGAGCGAACCTGATATCAGGGAATATATGAATTTCAAAAAAAATAAATGTGCTTCACCAACACATGCCAAGCAATAGTTTGCAGAAATAATAGAACTGCAACATACACTTGTAGATTTCACTTGACACTTAAGATGCCACATTTACTCTCAGCAAAAAGGGAATTTGAGATTGTGAAAAGAAATGGCACTGCCAGTTTTTGACATGTAATATAGAATGTCTAATATTGCAGGTGTACAGGGCTTCCCTGGTGGTTCAGTGGTTAAGAATCCTCCTGCCAATGCAAGGGACACGGGTTCGAGCCCTAGTCTGGGAAGATCCCACGTGCCGTGGAGCAACTAAGCCCGTGCACCACAACTACTGAGCCTCTGCTCTAGAGCCCATGAGCCACAAGTACCGAAGCCCGTGCACCTCAAGCCCGCAATCCACAACAAGAGAAGCCACCACAATGAGAGGCCTGCGCACTGCAACAAGAGAAGCCACCGCTCGCCTCGACTGGAGAAAGCCTGCGCACAGCAATGAAGACCCAACACAGCCAAACATAAATAAAATAAAATAAATTGCAGGTGTACAAAAACAAGGCGTTTTATGACACGTTATGCATATAACTAATACGTCACATAACCTAGAATAATTAAACCAATTATGGCTAATATTTGGAAAACTTGTTTCATAAATAACAGCATTAGGGCAAAGCATATTCTGTGCTATATCACCAACTCCAAAATCATCCAGAGCACTTATAGAACACACTGCTCGACCAGGACGTAGTCCACACAAGCATGTTCTTAACAACAGAACCATGTCACTACTCTTTGCCAGTTGCGCATAGCTTTTAGCCAGAATTTTGGTTATCAGCTGCTTTTGTCTACTTCCTAGAATTCTTTAGCTCCTTCGTATGTTATAGAATGAAATATATCAATTGAGAAATTTCTCTTTCGATAACCAGCAAAGTAAAAGACACACTGAGAAGCTCTCCTGATTTAAGATCTTATCTTTGACAAAGCTCAGCCTGTAAAGAGGTTGAGGACTGAGACCTGAATTCAATCTTAATTCTTCACTTACTGGCTTTGCAGCCTTGCGATGTCACTTAACCCTTCTGTGGCTCAATTTTCTCATCTCATTATGGTGTTGAAAGGATAAAAGGAGAGTGTATTGGGAAAGGCTTTAGAAATTTATAAGTAGTAAAAAGAAAAAGAACTGGTGCCAAATTTGACTTATCATCTAAATAAATGTAAGTCTCTATTTCAAGAGAAAGTGCTTGATAGTCAAGATAACTGATGCAGGACTTCCCAGGTGGCGCAGTGGTTAAGAATCCACCTGCCAGTGCAGGGGACATGGGTTCGAGCCCTGGTCCGGGAAGACCCCACATGCCGCGGAGCAACTAAGGCCGTGCACCACAACTACTGAGCCTGTGCTCTAGAGCCCGCAAGCCACAACTACTGAGCCCCCCTGCCACAACTACTGAAGCCCGCGCACCTAGAACCCGAGCTCTGCAACAAGAGAAGCCACTGCAATGAGAAGCCCGAGAACCACAATGAAGAGTAGCACCCACTCAACTAGAGAAAGCCCGCACGCAGCAACGAAGACCCAACACAGCCAAAAACAAATTAATTAATTTTTTAAAAAAGGTAACTGATGCATTTATAGAAGAGTAAGACATCCCGTATTCATACCAATTTAAGACAACGGTATGTCTTTTTCATCGTAACCATAGTTATAGTCTTTCTTCTTTTATAGCACTTTATAAAGGTGAAGTATTCTCTTGGAGTGTGTTAACTTTTCAGATTTTAACGTTTCAGAAAGGTGGCAGGAAAAACTATCATTAATGGGGAACAGAAAAATATTACCCATCGATAGTAATTTTTTAAATTATTATAGTTGTTATTTTCTTTCTCTTAGACTTAATTTTTGGCCAAGGGGTTCCTAGTAAAAGCATATCTTACTGATCTGCATTTCAATTTTCCATTCATTTGTTCATTAATTTATCCATTTAATAAGTACTGACTGAGCTCCTACCAGGTGCCAGGCAATGTTCCAGGTGCTGGGGTTTCAAGTAGTGGTGAACAGAACAGTCTGTGCCCTCAGTGAGTTAACAGGGGGATGAGAATAAACAAATATTAAAAGTGAGCCTATAGGGACTTCCCTGGTGGTACAGTGGTTAAGACTTCATGCTCCCAAAGCAGGGGGCCTGGGTTTGATCCCTGGTCGGGGAACTATATCCCGCATGCATGCCGCAACTAAGAGCCCTCATGCCCCAACTAAAGATCCCGCACGCGGCAACAAAGATCCCACGTGCCACAACTAAGACCCAGAACAGCCAAATAAATAAATAAATAATTTTAAAGTGAATCTCTAGTATGTCCGACAGTGATAAGTGCTAAGGAGAAAAATAAAGCAGAGTAAAAGGAAGGCAAGGAGGGAGATGTTACAAATTTAGAGAGTGAGCAAGAACTCTCTAAAGGATGACATTTATAGAGATCAGAGTGAAACAAGGGTATAAGCCTTGGAGATTTCTGGGTTAGATTATTCTAGGCATGGGGAAGAGTAAGTGCAAAGGCCCTGAGGCAATTCTAGTGCTTAGTGTGCTCAAGGAATTAGAAGGAGGCCATTGCAGGTGGAAGACAGAGTAGCTTTAGAAGGTCCAAGAAATGACAAAGGTCTTATATGTTGTTTTAAGCGTTTTGACTTTTACTGAGTTAAGAGTTTGATGGATTGTTTTAAGTGACTTAATCTGGCATTGGTTCTAAGAGGATTGTGAATAGACCGTAGGAGGAAAACACAGAAGTAGAGGTCAAGTTGGAGACTATTGCAAAATTCTGGGAAACAGCTGATAGTGACTTAAACCAGTGGCTGTCATAAGGAGGGTGAAAAGTAAACAGATTCTAGATATGTTCTGACGATGGACTAGGCAGGATTTTGCTGATGCATGAAAATAGGATGTGAAAGAAAGAGGAGTTAAACATAACTCTAAGGTGTTTGCCTTGAGAACACCACAGAGGGAGCAGGTCTGGGGAAAAAATCAAGAGTTCACTTTTTATTCTCAGTTTGAGATGCCTTTTAGATAGACACCCAAGAGGAGGAGTCATTAATAGGCAGTTAAGTATATAAGTCTGGAATTCAGGGGAAAGGTTTGGGCTGGAGAAATACATTTGGGAGTCAGCAGATTGTAGATGGAATCCAAAGCCATAAAAGGGGGATGATAATACACCTAGGAAGTAATATAGATAGAGGGAAGTGAGGACACAGATGCCTTTCATTGCCCAGTTGCTCCCAGATAGAGTACTAAAGACTATAAAAGGAAGTGGAGAAGAAAAGACCAGAGAATCCAGAAACAGGTCAAATTGCTCACTCATTCAGTAGATATTTATGAGCATCCGCTATTTACCAGAGGTTCTGCTAGCCATTGGGAAAACAACATGGTAGACAGGCATGGGTAGTGCCTTTCAGTAGCTCACATCCATTAGGATGAACACTCAAGGACAGGAATAGAGATAAACCTGGTTACGTGGTGACCAGCAACAAGGAGGAGTAGCAGCAAGGTAACAAAGGAAGCATGGAAAAAACCCCAAGGTCTGAGGAGGAAAGAAAACTGCCTTTTAATCTCTCTCTCTCTCCACCAAGACAAGCCAGGCCAATGGGAGCCCCTGGCAACAAGATAACAGAAAACACAAATTAGAGAAGAAGAAAAAAGTAAGATCAAGGGGAGGAAAAACAAAAGGCAGAGACTGAATAGTGTTACCCTTAGCATAAACTAGCTTATACTTGGTTTGTATTTTAATCAACATTCAAATGTCCAGAGGCAAACATAGGCTTGTGTTTTATCTCAAAAGAGAGGTTTCATTGGGTTGTGCAAATACCTCCTAAACACATGTAGTATTTCATCTTTAAATCAAACAGCACTCATCAGAACAGCATTCTAATGAAACTTTCAATCATATTTCTTAATTCAACTTCAGATGCTACAACAATAGAACAAATCTCCCAATATTTCTTAATACTGAAGCAACCTTCTGATACAGTTGTAAGTGTATGGTTGGAGGAGACCTGGGATCACAGAAGGGAGAATGCTGCCAGAATTTAAAAAGAAAGAAAGAAAAGCAGGAGGAGGGAGAGGAGAAGAAATGAAATAGTTAACTATTATGTAAAGATACTTCAACAATCACTTCTCAGGGGACTACCATGGATGCTATAGAGCAGGGGTCCCCAACCCCCAGGCCACAGACTGGTACCAGTCTGTGGCCTGTTAGGAACTGGGCCACACAGAAGGAGGTGAGCAGTGGGTGAGCGAGAGAAGCTTCATCTGCATTTACAGCCACTCCCCATCGCTCGCCTTACCGCCTGAGCTCCGCCTCCTGTCAGATCAGCGGTGGCATTAGGTTCTCACAGGAGCGCGAACCCTGCTGTGAACTACACATGCGAGGGATCTAGGCTGCGCGCTCCTTATGAGAATCTAACGCCTGATGATCTGACGTGGAGCTGAGGTGGAGATGCCAGCACTGGGGAGCGGCTGCAAATACAGATCATCATTAGCAGAGAGGTTTCACTGCACAGAGACCACAATAAATCAATTGCTTGCAGACTCATAGCAAAACCCTATCAGCGAGTGGCAAGTGAAAACAAGCTCAGGGCTCCCACTGATTCTGCATCATGGTGAGTTGTATCATTATATATTACAATGTAATAATAATAGAAATAGAGAGCACAATAGATGTAACGTGCTTGAATCATCCCGAAACCATCATGCCCCCACCCCCTACCCTGGTCTGTGGAAAAATTGTCTTCCATGAAACTGGTCCCTGGTGCCAAAAAGCTGGGGACCACTGCTATAGGGAAACAAGCAAGAGTTACAGGGCTGTGTACTGTGCCTACTTGGGTTCTTTTTTTTTTTTTTTTTTTTGCGGTACGCAGGCCTCTCACTGTTGTGGCCTCTCCCATTGCTGAGCGCAGGCTCAGTGGCCATGGCTCATGGGCCCAGCCACTCAACGGCATGTGGGATCTTCCCAGACCGGGGCACGAACCCGTGTCCCCTGCATCGGCAGGCAGACTCTCAACCACTGCGCCACCAGGGAAGCCCCTTGGGTTCATTTTTGACAGGCTGGTTGTAAGGATTGGGATGGTTCCAGCACAGGGTCTAGAACCCAACTGGCCAGGAATTTGATTCTGACACTCAGTAACACAGTTTCCTTGAACCCTGGCATGGAATCCTAGGCATTCTCTTGATCTATTTTGAAAAAAAATACCCACAGTTAAGTTGAAGAGTCATTTCTTGCAACTTTACCCATGAATGCGATGGTGTTGCCATATGGAGTAACTCATACTGAAGTCATGGTAGTCAGTTTACACTGCAGGGTTAAGATGAGTTGTCTGGGGGACAAAAATTTCTCCCTAAATCATATATGTATTGGGAACCCTAAGTCTCTGGATGGGTAAAGAATGAGAACATGACCTTACTAACTTAGGTTTGAGAGGAGTCAATAGTCCTGGGACATAATTATCTGACAGAGGGTTGGAGTTCTGGAGCAGAAAATGGAAGCACCAGTGTGACGATGGTGAGGGGGAGTAAGAGCTCACACACTTATTCAAAACATATTTACTAAGCTCTTATTATATATCAGGGACCGTAGTAAGATCTGGGGATAAATAATGAGCAAAATTCAACATGGTTCTCCCTCCAATGGAGTTTACAATCTAACGCAGGGCTCTTTAAAGTGAAGGTACAAGCACCCCATGGATTGAACAAGATGGGACAGTCAGGAAACTACAATGCAGAGTGAAAAATGCTCTAATGGAAACCAAGATACACAGACAATAACTAAGGCATATCTGTCAAGGGCATATGAAAAGGCGTCCTTTGTTTTTGTTTTTGTTTTTTGCGGTACGTGGGCCCCTCACTGTTGTGGCCTCTCCCGTTGCAGAGCACAGGCTCCGGACGCGCAGGCTCAGCGGCATGTGGGATCTTCCCGGACCAGGGCACGAACCCGTGTCCCCTGCATCGGCAGGTGGACTCTCAACCACTGCGCCACCAGGGAAGCCCAAAAGGCGTCCTTTGAAGGCTAGGAATAAAATAATAGAAATTTGTGTTTACTTTTCTCTTAAAATACGAAAAATTATTTAATATTTAATGTATGACTTGACAGTTATATAAGTCCATAATTTAAAATAAATACAGATATTTTGGTAGTATGGCCGAAACGTTTTGATAGGTGAACACAGCTAAAACAATTGTGTCTGCGTAAAACTGGAGATTTTTGGAATATCAAGTTAAATTTGAAACTTTTAAAACCTGGAAGGATAGAACTTGTTAGGGTGATGAAGAGCTGAACCAGCTCTGGTCTTGAACTGCGGGCAGAAAAGTGAAGAATAAAGGAGATACATTTGCCCAGCTCTTCTATGCTTCTGGCATATGCTTTTCACCCGCCCCTTGACAGACAGTTCTTCATTAATCTCCTTATCTTGGTTTCCATCGTAGTGTTTACCATTCTGCATGGTAGTTGTTTCCTGACTATATCATTTCACAGGGGGAGGGGATCCTTGCAGTTTTTTATTTCTAACACCTAGCATAGTATCTGTCAAACTGAAGTCAGTGTTTGTGGAGTTGAATGGCAATCGACTGTTAAAAATCTTATTATGTGTTTATGTTTACACTATCTCATTTGTATATAGTTTGTACACCTGTATTCTTAAGGCAATGGGCAATGGCCGAGGTCCTGGAATGGCTGGCACATGATAAACACTGTAAATACGTAAATGAATAAACTTGCCTACATTAAACAGTTGACCATGTTGGGTCCGGGGCATGGGGTAATAGAAATACAGCCAGAGGGCACTGGGAGAAAGGCTTAATTTCTGGGGCTGGATATGGGGAAAGCATCGAATACTAGGATGATGAAGGCCTTAAGTTATCCAAATATCAATGAAAAACAGCAAGGATCTTCCACTTGTGCCCTGAGCACAAAGCACTTTGTCTTATATGCTTAAACCTGTCTAGCTGAAAAGATGTCACTTACTCCACCACATTTTCTCCTTCTACAAAAAGTCTTGAGGAGAGATGGAGTTGGTAGTGATCACTAAGGGAAAATCAGAATCCCTAAGAAAAATCACAGTAAATCTACCCACCAGGAGTTAAGCTATAGCATCAGTTTTGAGCGCTTTTTTGTTGTTGCCTTATCTTGTTCGCGCCGGTGATCTCCGCAGGCATTTAACCCTATCATCCAAAACCAAGAAGAACTGGCTCCCTTCCAGAACCCGCGAGGAGACTGCACCAGAGTGGGCTTCTGCTGTCCAAACGCGGCCACACAACCTCGCCACGCCTGGCACTAAGAGAATCAGAGTTCAGGGCATCGGGAACTTCACTGGTGCTATTGCGCAGGCTCTGCGTTCCACGCAGGCTTATTAGGAAGAAAGGGGATAAAATTGCCCAGAGACACGTGAACCGGAGGGGACCAACCCAGACCACGGTTCCCCACTGCGTCGGATTCTGGAATTTACAATCACGAAAGTTCTATTGTCTCGCGATTGGCTCCGGAGCCGCATGACATCATAGCGCTTGATTCGGCCTCCCGGCGGCGATTGGCTGGCCGCGCCATTGTGACGTCACGGTCAGCCCACGTTCAGATTGTAGATACCCGGAGCCTTCCTCTTCCCATCCCGGCGGCTGCTGCTGGCCCGGCACTCCCTCCCGCCTCCTCCTGGCTCGGCTGGCCCCGGGCGCTGCCGCCGCCGCCTCGCCGCTTCTTGGAGCCGCAGCCACCCTTGGCCTAAGAGGTAAGCGGGCGGCTCCAGGAAACTTCGCCCGGCCGCCGCTCGGCCATGACACCCGCGCCGGCGCGCGGCCGGGACCGAGGGTTGCGACCCACCATTGGGTCCTGAGCCCGGTGCGCACGAGCGACTTGCCGGCTCGGCCCGCGCTGCGCCCGCGTGGCAGAGGAGTTCGGCAGCTCCGGGGGCGCTGGCCCGCTCCCGGGCGCGATGGCGGGCGGGGTGAGAGCTGTGCGGGCGTCTCAGGAGTTTACGCGCGGTGCTGTCTCACCTGTTCGGCGGTGGAAGCAGTCGGCGGGCGGTGTGCACGCTGACGGGCGCGGCGGGAACGCACCCGGCGCGCCGACGGGAAGTAGGGCGGGTGGGCTCTTGCTCTCGGGTCTGCCCGCCCGGGCGGGATGAAGGCGCGGCCGGAGGTCGGGGAAGAGCCCCGAGAGCGATCGCGCTTCCTCAGGGGAGAACAAAACCCGAGGGAGCTGGGAGAGCTGCCACGGGGTCGCAATGCGCGGGTCGGTGCGCGGCGCCTCCGGCCTTTCCTTTTCTCTCTTACCCTCCCGCCTCTGCCCCTCGGAGTGGGAGCCCGCTAGCCCGGGAACGCTTCGGTTTTTATTAAAACCAGATAACTGTAGCCCGCGGATTCTCGGGGAGGCCGGTGGGGAAGCGCGGGGGAGGGGACTGGAGAGCCACCTGGGAGACCCTAGCTGGAGTCTGAGCGCGGGGGCGGCCGGGGAAGCCCTGGGGTCGCGTGTGCTGCGAGTGGCAAGGAAAAGGCTCTTTTACAGTGTACACGCAATAAGACTCGGCCCCCACCCCATCCCCGCTGTCTGCACGCCCGCCTCGGGGTGGAGGGAGTCGTGCCTGGAGCAAGGCTTATTCTTTTAAACTGTGTCTTGCAACCGTTCCGTGCCCTTGCACTTTTAGGTTGATGGTTTCCCCTGCTCACGATTGTAGTTCAGCTCAGCTCCTGGCTTCTTGATTGCAAATTGGATAATGCATTTGGCCCACTTTGGGGTGAGGGGTGAGGAGTCCCGTATGGAAGAATCCAGTGCATGACTTGTGAGCTGGGCTGCGGAACCTAGGCATGCGGCGGGAGAATAGTGGGGAGAGAGCAGCCTTAATTCTTTAATAGCGGGCCCCGTGGCAGGAAGTGCTTTCTTTATAGGGTAGGACGGAAGAGCTAACGTTGCTTGTTAGGTTTTGTAACTTGTTCGCCTAACCATTCCGTAGATAACCTGTTGGTGTGCACTTGTTTTGCTTGCACCACCTCTCAGCCAACAGCGTTCGGTGCATAATCTCAGATAGGGACACAGCCTATCTGTGGACGAACACTTTAACTTTCCATCTGCAGTTAGGGACAAGCGGATCACTTTTTTAGTTCGTTCGGAAGCTGCCTGGGATTCTCCAAGGAAAGCTCCGTACTTGAAAGAGAAATGTCACTCATGTCCCTTTTAGATTCTTACCCCAGATTATAACTTCTCATTGCCAGGAATTTTTTCTGTACAGTTCCTCTTTTTTGTATTTCTTTTCTGTTTCTAACTGAAGACAAAAGGGAGAGTGTTATTGATGGTTACAGATGGTTATTTTTACAGAATATAGAACAGAACTGGGCTGAAAAGTGAAAGTAAAAAGTGTATAGATTTGATGGCCAGATTTTTTTCAAGAAAAGTACATCATAACTTCAGACACTGTCGTCACCCTCTTGACTCAATTTCCTCGTCTGTCCACAGGTTTCACGTTGCAGAATTGTTAGGGATTCCAAGAGATGACACAGTTGAAAGTGCCCAGCATGGGGCTTGCCAAATAGTGGTTTGATAAATGTTTCTTCTTCACTTATTTTTCTTCTTGGGGAAGGGGAAGTGAGGTTTAGGGGATGTGGCCAAGGATACAGCTGGAGAATCTCAAGTAACTGGGAAAATATTCAAAACTAGGTTTTCACAGACACTAATGCCAGCATTCCTGCAAAGTCACTTTTGAAAATGAGGTGAGTTATCTCCTTCCCTGGGATCGACTGAGCTTTGTGCGGGAGGGGTGTCAGAATTCTTAATTTTTGGATGTCTGCAAGGATCTTTTTTCCACTGCCCCCTCTTTTCCTCTTAGCATAACAGTTGATTGCCCTCCTGTTTGTAGGAGTGAGTATCGGTACTTGGGTGTCTTATTTCCAACTTGAATTATACAAATCAAGGCAAAACTGTTTACTTTCCTTTAGGGTGACTTTGATGCCTAAGTAGAGAGTAGAGAGTGTGAGTGATGGTTTTATTTCTTTCTTACTCGGGGCCACATCCTTCCCCTAAGAAAATTTGTAATTAAGTCTAATACCTCTTTTATGCCTACCAACTCTTTTACTGATGGGGTAATCTTTCCACTAGTTAGTTCCCAAAATAGGTCTGTCTTTGCATGCGTTCAGTTTCAGGTATTACTGATGTGAGCACCTTCCTATTAATAGTTGCTTTCCGTACATAATTCTTACAGCCTCCCTGTGAGAAGTGCTATCCCCTACCTCTTTTATAAAGAATTGAGAACTAAGGCCTAGAGATGCCAAGTGACTTGTCCAAATCACATAGCTCTGTCTTCTGTAACATACATGCTCCTTCCTCTGTCCTTGCTGCTGGGAGGATTTGGTCAGTGGGCTCTGCCCTTTATGTAACTCTGTTACTCTGTAACTTAAAACTCTAACCTCATGATTAAAGGTCCATCTTCGAGCCGTCCAAGATTAACAATTTGCCATTTTTAAATCTGTGTCAAGTCTATTCTTTCCTTTTAGCCCACATTTGATTTACTCTTTATTAATTAATTGACTTGTCAGTTACTGAGTGTGTACCGTGTGTGTGTGTGTGTGTGTGTGTGTGTGTGTGTGTGTGTCTTGGGGGAAGAGGTTGTATACAAAGCTGAACGACAGTTTCTGACTCCAAAGGGCTTCCTGAATGAGTTTACACTTTAATCCTTTTATACCCATACTTAATCTGCACCTTCTACTAGAAGGGTATCAGAAGCAGATTTCCAGGGGGCTTGTCTCACTGTTTCTGGGAAAGCTTTATGGCAGAGCTCACCATGTTAGATGTATCAGTGCCTAGCACTGATGGGCCTGTTTTTCGTGCAAGAGACAGAAAACCCAATGCAGATGGGCTTAAATGACCATCTGACCTGAAAAGTCCCATAGGCAGAACTTTTGCTCTGTTTCTCTGAAGTCTCCTCAGATGTTGGTTATGTCCATAGGCTGATTTTGCAAGATGACTGCCAGCTAGTCTGGACCCCTTATTACCATATTCTCATGTGGGAACTTCCCTTCCCACCACCTTCCAAAGAGGGTCCTTGGCCTTGAGGTGATTGATTTTGGCTTTGCTTACTTGAAGTAATAACTAAAACAATGAAATCTGATAACCTGGGGTCCATCCCAAACTGAGGAAGTGGATTTAAATCTCATCTCACTTACCTGGCTGCTAACTACACTTTCAGGAAGGGCCTCTGTGGACATGGGGGTGTGTCGGCTATAAGGGCCTCCAAGGATGTCAGGCCCCATCAAAGAGATGATTGGATTAAATGAAACAGAACTGAATCAATATTTGAATTTCACTTTACCCGTCATAGAGGAATGTTATGGGTGCACAGAGGTCAGAGGGTGGGCATTCTAGGAGAGGGAGTTTGGAGAGCAAACAAGTGAATCATTGGGCATTAAAGCAAGTAGCCCAGTTGCCTGAAGCTAATAGGGCAGAAGTGGAAAGAAAGGTTAGAAAGGCAAGTTGGCGCAGTGGTTGAGAGTCCGCCTGCCGATGCAGGGGACACGCGTTCCTGCCCCGGTCCGGGAAGATCCCACATGCCGCGGAGCGGCTGGGCCTGTGAGCCATGGCCGCTAAGCCTGCGCTCTGCAATGGGAGAGGCCACAACAGTGAGAGGCCCGTGTACCGCAAAAAAAAAAAAGGGGGGGGGCTAACTTTTATTAAACTTAATACATATCAAACTCTGCATTGAGCCCTTTTATGTGGGTTTATCTCAAGTACTGTTAATTGGTACTGTGAGCGTTCCCACTTAACAGATGAGGAAATGGAGGCTCAGAAGTTTTAGACTTGCCCAAGGTCACAAATCATTCCAGCCTGGGTGGACTTGACCCAGTAGCCTGCTCTCTTTCCTGAGATGTTGGGTAACAGGACCGCTGAAGCTTTTGAACCAGAAGGAGTGCGTTGTGAATCCTGTGTTCCAAGAATATGAGTGTGGTCAGAGTACGTGGTGGGGATTGGCGAGGACGGACACCGGGGCTGTGTGGGGGTGGACTGGGAGGCTGTTGGAGGCCAGGGCAGTGGTGAGGCCTCACCTGGAACCACAGCCATGAGCACAGACTGCAGCGAGCTAATCACATGAGGTTGTTTCTAGGACAAGATCTACGCAACTTGGAGACCAGCTGGATTGAGGGCCAGCAAGAGGAAGGGCGCTCTCAGGCCTGGGAGTTAGAAGAAATGCGGTGTCGTGGGGGAAGAGGGAGGAGGCTTTGTCCTCAGGTGGAAACATCTTAAGGGCCCACGTTCCATCCAGACAGGCCCTTTCTCCCCCTGTCGGGCCCGCGGTCCTCTTTGCATCTGGTGTTTGTCCGCCACTTTACAGGTGTGTGTTTCCACCACATTTCATCCGTTTTCAGGCAGTTTTTCACATTTTCACATATCTGGGTAGAGATGCAGCTTACAGTCAGTGGCATGGTAAAATCACACAAGCCGTCTTTCGCATTTTAATATTACTGAAATCAGGATGCTTCCCAGCTTTTAATGACGTATTGTTGGTGAGAAAAGTAAAGTCTCAGTATTGCTGAAGCTCATGGAGCCAGTTGCTGGCAGAGCCAGGAGTGAGAACCAAGGCCTCTGGGTTCCTCTCACCCACTGAGTTACCTCAGCTCACGTAAGAGATACTAAAATAAACATTGCCTCCTAATACAGGATTATGGTAAAGCACACACATATTTCTTTGTTATTAAAACGGAAGTAATCTGAGAGGTTTGGAAGGCACAGTGGTTCAGGTAGAGTGCCTCATCCTTGTATAGAGCCCGGCTGCCCTGGTTCCCTATCCTAAACTTGCCATCAGCCTTAAGAAAATCAACTCTGGGCATTGATCCCTTTCTTTAAAAATAAACAGTTAGGGCTTCCTTGGTGGCGCAGTGGTTGAGAGTCCGCCTGCCGATGCAGGGGACATGGGTTCGTGCCCCGGTCCGGGAAGATCCCACATGCCGTGGCAGCGGCTGGGCCCGTGAGCCGTGGCCGCTGAGCCTGCGCGTCCGGAGCCTGTGCTCCACAATGGGAGAGGCCACAGCAGTGAGAGGCCCACGTATCGCAAAAAAAAAAATAAATAAAATAAACAGTTACACCAAGGTGATTTTCAAGTCTGTCTCAGAACGAAAATTTTTTATTTTCACTTTTGCCGAGAGCAAATCTTTTGTTTCTGTTTGACCAGGGATAGAGAATGAAAGTTGAAGTCATTTAGGCCTCAGTAAGGTAGATGTCAGAATCAGTGATGGAAATTACAGTTTTCTCCTTAAGAGGTTAATCGTAACCGCTGGAGATGTTCCGGCCTAGCAGAGTGAGTTGTTCAGGAAGGTAGACTGACCTCATTTTGAGTTTCTGTCATAGAATCCCTCCTCCCACCTGATCCCGATTTCAACCCATAAATGTTATCATCACCAAGCTCTTTGATTCCCACTGGCATGTTTCCTCTACGGGGACACTTTTATTTGACTTATGCATTTGCTTTTGGAATTGTGTGGTCCCTGGATTGAAAATATTCATACTTGGTGAGTTTTTAGGAAGACTGAATCCTTATGCTTCCTATTTAAAGCACAGTTGTATGCGATGTCTCAGTATTCCTTGTATCTTAAGTTAGACTTTGGTACCTTTTGTTTGATGAATGTTTTCTTGCTGACTGGGATTTAGGAAATAGTTTTTCACTTAAGGTTTTTAGTGCTGGGACTCTCATGCTTTCTGCAGTTAGAATAACCATTTTCTTTTCTTTTTTTTTTTTTTTTTTATTTGCGGTATGCGGGCCTCTCACTGTTGTGGCCTCTCCCGTTGCGGAGCACAGGCTCCGGCCGCGCAGGCTCAGTGGCCATGGCTCACGGGCCTAGCCGCTCCACGGCATGTGGGATCTTCCCCGACCAGGGCACGAACCCGTCCACTGCGCCACCAGGGAAGCCCCTAGAATAACCATCTTCTTGAAACACCTGCAGTTTCAAAGGACAGTCCTGACACTAGGTTCACGCCCTCCTGCTAGCACACGCCCTCTGCCCTTTTCTTTCCCCATTGTCAACAGTTTTACTGTGTCAGAGCTAATCTCTGAGAAGTGTATACTAAACAGACCTAATTAAAGCCACACTGGAGTATTGGCCACTCTGGTCCTTATTTTATCTGAGTTGTTCTGAACCCCAGAGTACCTGTTCCTTCTGTCTTGGGATAGCACACACTCCTACAGAGTAATTGTGAATTTCTCCTTCCCCAAAGAAGAGTTCTTACGACACCGAATTCAGTGATTATTCATTTGCTTCCCTGGGAAGTTTGGCCGTGCGCTGTATGTCCCTTGAGGGTAGCGTTCAGGGTACCTCTGCTTCAGGTTTTGGCAGAAGAAATACATTACCTTAATATCTACAGGAGTTGTTGACACCTCTCTCTGCCCTGTTTGTGAGCTGATATGTACCTCTGTGAAAATTTGAGCTTGCTTCTTACAAAACTTCCGAATGTTTAGCTTTACTGTGGATCTGAGGTGCATCTATTAAGAGCATCTACTGTGCTTTTTTTTAAAGTTAGCAAAGCTATAGGAAGGGGATTGGTGAAGAGGCCTTTCAGGTTAGCAGCTACACAGGATAGGGACCCAGCTCTGCCCCACAAGGCTGGGCAGGCTCCGGCAGGCCAGTCACTGCACCTCTGAGACTTCTGTGTAGAACTTGCAGGTGATAATACCTGTGCCTCCTTTGGAGGGTGTCCAGACTATCGGTATTATACATAAAAGTTAAGTAGGGGACTGACTTAATTTGATGAGCGTAGTTAAAAAATAATCCCTCTATTGGATAGGATGTTCACTGAAGCATTGTTTACTCAGCTGACTGAATCTTCTGTTATAATGTTCTTCAGAAGAATCAATGACACTGCGGTTGGGCAATGTTTGCAACTTATCAAGAGAACGAGGCTGTTCTCTGGGTGCTAAATACGCTACATGCCAGGTGCCTTTCTAACGTGCTCTACATCTGTCAATTCATTTTGGCCTCACCAAACTCCCCATGAGGTAGGTACCCCAGTTTTACAGATAAGAAACTAATGCACAGAAAGGTTAAGTGACTTGTTCAAGGCCTCCCAGCTAGCAGGTGACAGAGGCCGGGTTCAAACCCAGACTGGTTGAGGGCATCCAGCGTCGGTTTCCTTGTCTGACCCCAGCGCAGCCTGGGTTTGATCTACATACAAGGTGTATAAGACCTGAGGGCTGTGGGTTGGGAGGGAAGGGCACCCACATCCTCCAGGCAGCCTCCATCTGCGGATTGTCTGGTCTCCCTTGATTTGAGGTGTACATCCTGTGTGTTTTGAGAACATCTGGGTCATTCTGACACAGGGCTGGTTAAAGGCTGCTTGTTCGGGCTGTTCAGAATAACATCTTCCCCAGCCCTTCAGTCCTCTTGGGATTCTTACTGTTTTAGGACTTCCTCGTTTTCTTTCTGGGTGTGGGTCACTAGGTCTGACAACATTATGATGGCTGTTAAGTACCATAATTCCTAAAATATGAGGATCACAAAATTCACAGAATTGTTTATATATTAACATGGAATGTTACCAGGTGATAAAATAACTGTTGGCTTTAGACACTCTGTAGAGGACATGATAGATTGATTGCTGGGTTGTGTTTGCTTTTAAAAATGCCAGATCGTACCAGGCTTTTTTCTTTTGGAAACACATTTTAACCCTGCCTGTTCCTCCCATTCCCACCCCCCCACACACACCTGAACCACAGTTATAAAATATGGAGGTTTAGATTGAGTTTTTAAGAAGAAATGTGTTTTCGTGTCACACCCTTATTTATGTTACACAGATTTGAATTAAAATCTAAGACATTTTCTCTCCAGGGGGGTACATAACTTATCTTTGTTAATTATATTTCTCCACCCTCTTTTAATTTCAACCAAGGCTGTAAGGCTGCCTTGGTATATTTTGTATGAATTAGCTTGGAGAACATGACAATTTATTTTGAATATTCAAGTAATCACGTCAGTTAATCAAGTAATCATATCAGGCTGCGGTCAGATTTAGAATTATAAATAGCTGCTTTTAAATGTTGCTTAAAAGCCGCTTGAATGTTTGTCTCCCAGCTATCTGCAATTGCAGTCTGATTTGTATGTTAGAAATGGGGTGGAAGTAGAGCTCGGCCTCTTTAAGCTGGGTCTTTAAGGGACCAGTTAGAGGCTTGCAGAGGATCTCATATCCAGATCTGTGCGGCCTTCCATTGTCTGCAAGTTTGTTTCAGCCAAGAAGGCGGTTGTCCTGTGAAACAGGTCGGAGCTTCTTCAAATACCCCCTTAAAGACAGTGTTCCAGGACTTCGTGAACCCAGGAGAATGCTATATGTGCTGGGCTTGTTATGGCAGATCCTTCTTGTTTTCTTTGCAAGGCGCGGTAGGTTTGGAAGAGGCTCAGCGACCCAGAGGAAGGTGACTGCGAGTGCAGAGTGAGGTGGGTGCTCTACATTGAGCCCTGGTACAGAGCTCCATGCTTGAGTTTACCATCTTTTAGGAAATGGGACTGGCATATTTTAAAGTGCTTCCCGAAATTCAAGATGTAGGTGAATAGTTGCAAAGTACTGTTGGAAAACCAATCTCAGTGGGTGATTTACTTAACCCATGGATTCAAGTATTCACCCACCCACCCAACCCATTGTCCATCTCAGACATTTCTTTTTTTTTTTCCTAAATTTTAAGAATTCATATAAAATACTCCAGATAGCTGAGTTTCAGTCCTCATCTTCCTCCTCTTATTCATCTTGATTAATCTAGAAGTAACGTTAACTCATAACTTTCTTTCCTGTTAGCAGCTATGCATAACTGATCACGTAGATGATTATTCTTCAAATATTTTTTCGTGAGATATTTCAAATACTTTTTGGAAAAAGGCACCTCGGAAGTTACAGTGATTTTGCTTTTGCTTCTTTCGATTGTTATAACACCTCCTCTGAGATTCCCAGCTTTTCCATGCACTTTCATTCTTTCCGGAAGGAACTGCTCAAAATTGGCAGCATCCATGATTCCATCTTTTACAGGACGGGTACAGTCAAGAGTAAACTTCTGGACCTGCTTTTTCTTGCCCCCCTTCGCCACAAGCTTTTTCCACGCTTGCACTTTATTTATTTATTGGTTTTTAAATTTATTTATTTAGGGCTTCCCTGGTGGCGCAGTGGTTGAGAGTCCGCCTCCCGATACAGGGGACATGGGTTCGTGCCCCGGTCTGGGAAGATCCCACATGCTGCAGAGCGGCTGGGCCCGTGAGCCATGGCCGCTGAGCCTGCGCGTCTGGGGCCTGTGCTCCGCAACGGGAGAGGCCACAACAGTGAGAGGCCTGAGTACCGCAAAAAAAAAAAAAAAAAAAAGTAAATTTATTTATTTATCTTTGGCTGCGTTGGGTCTTCGTTGCTGCACGCGGGCTTTCTCTAGTTGTGGTGAGCAGGGGCTTTTCTTTGTTGCAGTGGCTTCTCTTGTTGTGGAGCACAGGCTCTAGGTGCATGGGCTTCAGTAGTTGTGGCATGTGGGCTCAGTAGTTGTGGCTCACGGGCTCTAGGGTGCAGGCTCAGTAATTGTGGCACACGGGCTTAGTTGCTCTGCGGCATGTGGGATCTCCCGGACCAGGGCTCGAACCCGTGTCCCCTGCACTGGCAGGCAGATTCTTAACCACTGCGCCACCAGGGATACCCCAACGCTTGCACTTTGAAAAGCCTTTCAGAATCTGAAAAGACCTTTCCAAGAACACATCCTACCTCCCTTCATGTCTCAAAGAACTTCACCTAAAACTTGTATTAATTGGGTCAATTTTTCAAACATTTAGCTTTCGACAAAAGTCACTCTTTTTTTTTTTTCTTTCCCTAACATGTCTTCCTAGTAACAACCAAAAGGGCTGCTTTAAAATCTAGCCCCAGAAATACACAATCAGCAAGTAAAAGACCTGCCAGCAGTGGGCTCCATACCTCCCCCCATGGTTTTAAACCAAAAGTGTACAAACGCCTAGAAGCCTTAAAAGCCCACCCAGGCAGAAAGATGCAGGTGAGCCGACAATGTTAACAAGGGCATCCCAACAAAGGAGGAGGGTAGGAAGACTTTCTTACAGTGACCTGGGAGGAGAACGATCTGCAGCCAGAGTGACGTGAGGGCGCTGCACGGCCCAGGCCCAACCTGGCTGAGAGCGAATGGAACTGGGCCCTCCCCCGACACCCAGAAGGGTCTGTAGAGTTGCACCCTGATCTAACTTCCTCCACAGTGGCTAAAGGGTCCTCTAACCCGGGCCTCCCTCTGAAAACAGGCCGACCAGGTCCAGCTTCCATGGACCTTCCCACTGGTCCCCGGGGATGGCGGGTCCCCACTTTCCCCGCCCTCCGCCCAGGTAACCAGGCCCAGGCCTTGGCTGCCTCACACCGGCCAGGCTCCAAGGGCCGCTGACCAACCCAGGCTGCAGTTGCTGCTCCCGCTGGCCGCAGGCAGGGCCCTGAGCGCCAGCCATGGCTTCTGAGAGTCCCGGGTCTCCCCCTCACGTGGGGGCCCCGGCGGCCGCCCCAGCCCGGCCCCGGCAGGATGCTGCAAAGCACCATGTGCTGCAAGCTGTCAGCCACGCAGGGCCCGGGCGGGTGAGGCCCTCGTGCCTCCCCCCAGCCGTGCTCCCCCCTCACGCGGAGTCATACTCCCCACCCCAGACTTTTATTTCTAATCCACTTCTTTCTTTTGAGCTCCAGGTTCAGAACTTCTCATCCGCTGATTCACCTGGTTGCCCTCCAAACCTGTCTCCTGTTGGCCAGCATGGCCAGGAGCACCGCCATCGCCTGTGTGCCCAGGCCGTCAGGCTGGCAGCACTGCCTGGGTCCTTCTCCTCTCAACTGCATCCTTCCCCCGCTCCCTCCAACCGTCAAGTCACCAGGTGTCCATTCGGGCTCTGCCCTGTCCGCAGCCCACCAGTCCTTCCTAGGTGCCTGGTTTCCCCCTCCTCCTTCCTGCCTCCCTGTGTTCTGCTCCCAACTGTGCTGTCACAGAGGTCTTGTGACAGGTTAATGGGATCATGCGCTCCACCCTAACACCTTCGTTTACTCCCTGTTAGGGCCATCCTTGATCCAGCGTCGTTTCCTGCCGGCACTTTTCACTCTGCACACACCACAGACTCACATCTCCCCAGATGTGCCTTGTAGGCTGTATTTGGATGCTTCCTCAATTGCTCCGCACCAACAGAAACACAAAAGCAAAGCAAACTAAGTAACAGAAAAGGCCCTGTTCTTTGTAAGTCAAACTCATACAGCCTAGAACCTTTGATGCTTTTGACTCGATTAGATGTTCCCGCCCCTTCCGGCTTGTGTAACCTTGGTTATACATGACCAGCTAACCTCTGTGTACCTCAGTCTCCTCATTTGTCAGGTGAGGCTGACGAGTGCTTTCCTTCTGTCTCTGCTCAGCGTCTGGCACGCTCCCCGCGTATCCTTGGTACCTGTGTCCTGTCTGGCATGTAGTAGGTATCTGCCAATTTGCACGAATGTCTCTAAATATGTACCTTTCAAGTACGATCAGTTCTGTAACCTGTGCTTATGGCTGTGTGAAGGTGAAGATGCCTCAGTAGCCTGAGAGGCCTGGGGCTTCGTAACACTGCACCGAGGAGGGGCCCACCTGGGGAAGCGGGCTCTGGGGCACTGGTTTCCCTGCTTAGGGTTGCTGTTCCCCCAGCCAGGCTGAGGGAGTAGAGCAAATTGCTAGACATCCCACCTGCCCAGGAGCAGAGGGTGTTTTTTTAATGTCTGTGTTAAAGGACCTTGCTTATTTGCATATTTCCTTGTAGAGCTTTTAGGTGGAGTAAGCCAGTGATAGAGTACACTGGTCACCCTGTGCCCGAGGAAGGAGGAGGATGAACTCTGGTGTCTAGGCTCTGAACTATTCCCTGATGAAGTAATGGTAGAAACTGACACTTTTTTTTTTTCTTTTTAATCGGGGTACAGTTGCTTACACTGCTGTGTCAGTTTCTGCTGTACAGCAAAGTGAATCAGCCATACGTATACGTATATCCCCTCTTTCTTGGATTTCCTTTCCATTTAGGTCACCACAGAGCTTGGAGTAGAGTTCCCTGTGCTATACAAGAGGTCCTCATTAGTTATCTATTTTATACATAGTGGTGCAGACACTCTTTTTTTAACTTTATTTTGGTTGGCTGCAGCAGCGAGCCAAGGTTAAGGTAGCCCCATGTAGCGTGGACTGAGTCTGTCTGCATCAGTAACCACGTGGTCATCAGTTCATTGACCATCCACACTTATTCACCGTAGAGGAGTTCTGTGTGCTGCCCTCTGCTCGGGTGCATGGATCCCGCAGAGACACATGACAGTACACCTACTGACAAATAGATTATAATCCAGTAGAAGAGGTCAGGTGTGTACTTGATGCAACAGATAATTACTGGTGCTGTGGATATGGCCGTGTGTGTTGCAATTAAATTTGAGTGCAGGCAACAGGGATTCCAAAATAATAATGGTTCCAATAATGGCATCTCAGAACAAGGTATTGTATTTCCCATAAAGGGCTGGAGAAAGGTACAGGTATGACCCAACTGTAGGCTCCTAGCTCATTGTGTGTAAGGCTTAGAGGCAGCAGGATGGAGGAAGAGACAGAGGCAGAAAGGACAGAGGATTCATTCGTGCTTTCTCTTAGGGAAGTTCCCAGAAACTGCCCCTAGACAATTTTGCTTATGTCTGCTTGGCCAGAACCTTAAACTTGCAGCCACATGACGCTGCAAGACAGACCGGGAAATCTCATCTTGATTCTGGGTGGCTGTGAGCAGGTCCTTCTGCTCTATCCAGAATTTGGGTGACCACCCCCAGTCTGTACCTAGGGTGGTGGATGAGGTTGACTGACGGTGCTGCCCGTGTGGAAGTTGCAGTCTGGAGGATCCTGACGGGGAACAGATACTACTACCACGGTGATGAGAACGGAGAGCGTAGTGTGGGGTGCTATGGGCACAGACAGGAAGGACCCGTAAATCAGACCGGGAGGGCCGGGGAAGGGTGCCTGGAGAACAAGCAGACATCTGCCTGGTCAGGAAAGAGGAAGTAGGCATTCAGGCAAAGGCACTGAGGTGAGGAAGCAGGTAGCACATGACGAACTGATAGGAAAATCGAAGGAGGAAGCAGGGGTCCGGGGCCACCCTGAGGAGTTTGGACATTTTCCTAAGAGCCTTTAACTGGTTTTGAGGTGAGTAACCTAGAAAGATGCTTTTTGGGGAGTGGGGAGCAACGCAAGGCTGGAGTCAGGGACCCTCTATCGGGAGGGAGTGCACTAATCCAGTTGACCTGATGGTGACCTTGATTGGACAGTGACTTTGGGGGTTGAGAGAAATGGATACAAACCCCCCCAGTTCGTAGAACTGGGAACGGATTTAGACTAATTTGGGCTGCTTTTCACTTGACAGATGATGAAAGCAAGGCTGTCAAGTGGCATGCCCGGGCCGCACAGCTGGCTCAGGGTCGTCCCTCTGCCTGAACCCTTTGTGTCACTGCTGAATGGCCAACTGGCGCAACAGGGCTTTGTGGGCATTCAGAGAAGGCAGAGAGAGGGCAGGTGGCGTGTGAACTGGAGTGCGGTGTGCGTGTGGCTGTGGAGCAGAAGCCGGTGTGTTGGGTGCTCCCGGTTCTGCAGGTTGAGGACAGCGCTAGGGTACTTCAGGGAAGTAGTGTGAGATAATCCTGCAGGAGTGTTTCGAAATCATGGAAGGCTTTAATAGCAAATTAAGTGGTTTAGGCTCAATTCTTTTTTTTTTTTTCGCGGCATGCGGGCGTTTTGTGGCCTCTCCCGTTGCTGAGCACAGGCTCTGGACGCGCTGGCTCAGCAGCCATGGCTCACGGGCCTAGCCGCTCCGCAGCATGTGGGATCCTCCCGGACCGGGGCTCGAACCCGTGTCCCCTGCATCGGCAGGCGGACTGTCAACCACTGCGCCACCAGGGAAGCCCTAGGCTCAATTCTTTAAGCAGCAGGAGCCAGTTAACAGTTGGTATCAAAGGACTAACACAAGCTTGACAGCCAAGTCTGTGTTTAACCTTTGCCCCTCCCGGTGCCTTGTATCAGGCGCTTATGGTCAGCAGAATAAGGGCCCCCAGAGATGTCCGTGTCCTAATCCCCAGCACCCATGAATATGTGGGGTTATAGGCAGAGCAGCATTAAGGTTGCAGACGGAATTAAGGTTGCTAATCAGCTGACTGAAGCAGGGAGGGTCCTAGGTTATCCAGGTGGGCTCAGGGTAACCCCCAGGGTCCTTAAGTATGGAACAGGGAGGCGGGAGAGAAGTAGAAGGGTGGGGTGTGAGGAGACTTGGCCCAGTGTTGCTGGCCTTGAGATGGAGGAGGGGACTGTGAATGGAGTGATACAGGCAGTCCCTAGAAGCCGGAAAAGGCGAAGAAAAGGATTCTCCCATAGAGCCTCCAAAAAGGAACCCGGCCCTGCCCACACCTTGGTTTTAGTCCATTGAGACCCGTTTTGGACTTCTGACCCCTAAGATGCATTTGTGGTGTTTCAAGCCACTAAGTTTGTGGTCCTTGGTTATCTGATACAGCGGTCAGTACTTGTTTGCTGAGCTGAGTGAATGAGTTGTGCTTTAAGAGATCAATGTGACAGATTCATGCATTAGATGGACTGGATGAGGGGAAGTTCTGGAGGCCAGGGAGTTCATAGAAGATGGTTCTGGCAAAGAGGTGACGAGGCTGAGGCAGGCCGCGGTGGGGGAGTGGGTGACTGGAATTGCAGGGCCTGTTAACAAGCCTGAAGCCCTGGCTGGCCTGGGATCCACTCTTGGTGGCGGGGTGGAGTGTGCTTTCAGGGCTGGGTTCCTGGGAAGGCAGGAAATCACCTGGAGTGAGTCAGGAGGAAGGGAGGCTTGGCTTGGCTTGTTGGGTTTAAGGTTCAGAAGCACCTCATGTATGTAGGTGGAGAGAGCAGATGGAAACTGGCCCTTGAGCGTGGAGTTGGGGATACATGATTGGGTGTCATTGGTCATGATTTATCTGTACCCTTTCTTTAAATTTTTCTGGTGAAGAGACTCAGCAGCCCTTTTGAAGAATCCAGTATGTCACATTCCTTAAAATTAAGAAGTTTTTCTTAGTGTTTTTTGCCTAAATTTTTTTGCGGCCATTTGAATTCTGTGACTCTTTTCTCCCCCCCTCCCATTTATTTATTTATTCATTCATTCACTTATGACTGCGTTGGGTCTTTGTTGCTGTGTGTGGGCTTTCCCTAGTTGCTGCGAGTGGCGGCTACTCTTCATTGTGGGCTTCTCGTTGAGGTGGCTTCTCTTGTTGCGGAGCACGGGCTCCAGAGCGCAGGCTCAGTAGTTGCGGCTCACGGGCTTAGTTACTCTGCAGCATGTGGGATCTTCCCAGACCAGGGCTCGAATCGTGTCCCCTGCATTGGCAGGAGGATTCTTAACCACTGCACCACCAGGGAAGTCCAATTCTGTGAATCTTTAAAAAATTTTTTACTAAATAAAAATAAGTTAATACTAAATAATTGTTTTAAAAAACTAAAAATAACATCATCCATGACCCTTCCTTGCATATTTCACCCTGTGCTGCAGGTCATCTTCCCAGAAGCCTCTCTGGCTCCGGTTGGTCTATCACCCAGCTGGTCATCAGGGTCACACGCTTACCTACCCACCCCCAACCTGCCCCCGGGTCCTGGCCCTATCAGATCTCACCCACTGAACTGGGGAGGATAGAGCCCTAAACAAAACTTGGCTTGTGTTGGAAAAAGGGAAATGGATGGTACTTGCTAGAACATTTCCACGTCTGTTTTTTAAAAATATCAATTTGCCACTGAACTATATATGTACTTATTTTAGACTTGGTTACTGAAAGTCCTGAAAGTTCTTGGTTTTTGAATTCCTTTGTTCTTCATAATGAACTTGGTTGTAATGACTGAAGTTACAACCTGTCTCCTGAGAAATGGGAGAGGGACCATTTCCGAGGAGCTGTGTAGAGTGTATTGACATTAGAGGTGTTTTACTTTGGCACCACGTTGCCTTCCTACCTGTCTGTTGCTGCCGTCTTAGCACTCTGATCACTGTCCTTCTACTTGGTGGCAGTGTATCGAGTAATATAAGTTTAAAAGTTTTCAGTGAAGTTGTACTGAATATAAGTAAAAAAAAAAGCCTTTGAAGATGAGTTATGACTAATAATGATGTCCATAAACCACACATGAAAATCAGTTTAATTTCAGTGAGTTACTTACATTTCATTCTCAGAAAAAAATAAGATTAACACGAGATGTCATTCGTTCTAAGTTAACCAACTAAACTTTCTGTTCTCCCTTCCCTTTGCTCTTTGATTTGATTAAATAAGATTTGTGGGTGCTACCTGGTGAGTTGTCTTTCGCATCAATTGGTATCCCTGTAAGACAAAGGCCCCACAGTATCCGGCAACCAAGTGCAGCAGGGTTAAGCCGTGTTGAGCAGGAGGTGGGGGAGGAGGTGTTGGTCTGGACCCCAGTGCCCATTATTGACATTTCAACTGTGCTGTCCCCAGGAAACAGTCATGATTTTTTTCTTTCTTGAAATCAAGTTGTTTCCGCTAATGAGACAGTCCGCTTGGCCTACAGGCATTTCTCTGTAATGTTTTCCAAACTAAGAAAGCAAATAGAGAAAACATGTTGTAGAGAGAAGCCTGCAGATAACTGCACTGTGGCCGTGACCTAAGGTGAACACCCTGAGCTCTTGTTTGAAAGCACTTGGTTTCTTCACAACGGATGGGAGGACATAATACACCTTTATAGCAAGTGAGTGTTAAGCTTCGCACAGGATTTGTTCTCCCGTTGACACTGCTCTCTGTCAAAGGAATAAATGATGGGGGGGTCATGCTTGGAGCTCTGAAATGTCACCTTCAGATTCCTATTTTGGAGAAGGGAGTGTCCTGTAATTTTCTCCCTCTTATTCATATTCATTCTGTCTGTCCCTGCTGACCTGCTTTTCTTCCTCCAGTGGGGACTCTGCTTTCCTGTTGGTAATTATATTTCTTTGTCATGTCAGGGACATACCTGCCACTGACACCCCATTTAGAGGGAGAAGGAGGTGAGCCCCTGACCGGGCAGATGTGCTCCCCTGAGCAGGCTGCATTTTAAGTTTGGGGAAACCTCCTGCCTGACGCTCTGTTGGACTCAGAGAACGGAGGACCCAGTGACAATTGGACAACTGAGGCGATAGTTAAATGGAAAGTGTGGTGTTTTAAAAGATGTTTTGTGGTGGCCGGAAAATGAATTTTTGACTGATTCTGAGCTCTCTCTCTCTCTTTCTCTCACGTGTACGTGTATGTATGTATATATATATATGTACATAAGCACTTCAGCATCTGTGTACTGGCTGGTGAGTTAATAACATTTTAGCTGCAGTACTACCTAATGTGACTTAGCCACAGGGTACTTAGGTCTTATTACTTATGACTTAAAGTTTTAGGTTTTGGTGAATAAGAGTTTCCACGAGGAGGATCTTCATTTGAAAGGGAAGTATCATGCTAAAGAAACGTTCAGAGGTTTTAGCCCACATACTAATGTGGAATTCAGCTCATCCTGCTGCATATAATTTGAGTTACTGGGAAAGCGGTAAGAATGTAATTATTTCACAGAGTGCTTTAAATTAAAATATATTCATTGTACGTTTTATTCATTACTGCTAGCTGGCTCTTTTTGAGGTATATTTGGGAATTTTGCCTTTAAGTTGAGAAGCTAAATTAACGTCTTTTTAGAGATAAAACCTTACAGAGGGGAAAAAATTCTGTATGCAGTTTTTAATACAGCAACTCTCAGACTTTTTGGTCTTAGGACCTGCACTTCTAAAAATTACTGAGAACCTCAGAGCTTTTGTTTATGTGGGTTATATCTATTGGTATTTATTCTATTAGAAATTGATTTTAAATTATTTTTAAATAATTTTAAATAGTAATACATCTAAAAGTAATAATTAGCCCATTATATGATAACATTGTCTATATTTTTATGAAGAATATTCTTTTCCAAACAAAAAGAAATGAGTGAAACCAGACATTTGACTGTTTTTGCCCATCACTTTGGTATCTGGCTTAATGAAAGACAGCTGGATCCTCTTCTCTGCTTCTGCATTCAATCTTTTGAGATATCACACATTATGTAGCCTCTGGGTCACTTAACAGTGAAGAGAGAGATGAGATTGAAAAAGTAATCTCTTAGCAACATTACAAAAATAGTTTTGATCTTATAGAACCCCTGAAAAGGACCCAAGGACCTTCAGGTGTCTGGCCTACACTTTGAGAACCCCTCTTCTAACTAGAGCCTATTGTATTTTTAAATAAGGACCAACCTTCTACTTGGCTATGAAAACATCCTTCATGGGGGTGGGTGGTGGTGTCTTATTTCATCAGCTATTGCCTCCTGAGTCCTTCTGCCTGAATAAATTTCTTGATTTATGTCACAGGAGGATCTCTGAATGTCACCTTTGTATGTGAACTTCATCAGGTGGACTGGTTTTGGTCATTTTATCAAATAAATGTATCTGTAGGTCTGTAAGTACCATACTTCGGTAGGATAATATTTAAAAGTAAATTTATGTCGTCTGAATATGCTGGTTGCTTGCATAGGTGCCCTACTGGAGGACTGTAGTGTTCAGGGGTTTTTTGTTGTTTTTTTTTTTTAATTTATTTTATTTATTTGGGCTGTGTTGGGTCTTTGTTGCTGCACGCGGGCTTTCTCTAGTTGGGGCGAGCGGGGGCTGCTCTTCCTTGTGGTGAGTGAGCTTCTCACTGCAGTGGCATGAGGGCTTCCGTAGTTGTGGCTCGCGGGCTCTAGAGCGCAGGCTCAGTAGTTGTGGTTCGCGGGCTTAGTTGCTCCGCGGCATGCGGGATCTTCCCAGACCAGGGCTCGAACCCCCATCCCCTGCATTGGCAGGTGGATTCTTAACCACTGTGCCACCAGGGAAGCCCTAGTGGTCAGTTTGTAAAGTAAAAATCTAGAGCAGAAAGGAGTTAATCAAGAGTAAGGTCTCAGTGTGGCGTAAACACCTTTTTCAAAATTTTTATTTATTTATGTATGCATGCATGTATGTATGAATGCATGCGTGCCACATGGCGCGGCATACAGGGATCTTAGTTCCCCGACCAGGGATCGAACCTGCGCCCCCTGCAGTAGAACATGGAGTCTTAACCACTGGACCGCCAGGGAAGTCCCGTAAATACCTTTTTAGATGTTCGAGATGTTCATTTCTTCCCCCCCGCCCCCCGCCCCGCCATTCTCTTTGCCATCTATACATTATTGTATTTGGGCCTTCAGATTGGCTGTCTTTTGGAACAGTTTTAAAAATAGCTAATTTCCTTTTTGTTCATGCCTGTTTGATAGATACTACTTAACTTTCTTTTTAGTTACTGCTGATTTTGGACAGTGCTTTTGCTTTAATAAAAATTTGCTGCATCGCGTCCCCACATCACCTTGTTCTCTTTAACCATTTAACCTTTACATTCTTGTGTTACACAAAGGTTCTTGTGGCATTTTTTGTATGTCTGATCATATAGAGTTCTGCTCTGGGGACTCGTCAACCCGGCATCTGCCTCCCCTTTCCTTTACTCTAGGGACTTCTTTCAGGATGTTTATAACCTCAGGTTCTGTGATGTCTGAATGAGGTGCCCGTGCACACTGAGCTGCTCGCTTCCAGATGCTGAGGTGTTTATCTGGGATATATTTTGCACTGTCCAGTATAGTAGTCACCAGTCACAGAGCACTTGCAGTGTGGCTAATGCAAGTGAGGAACTGAGGTTTTTCATTTACTTTTACTTAATTTACATTTAAATAGCCATGTGTGGCTCAGGTCTCTCTAGACCATGCAGCTCCCAGGGTGTCTGACAGCTTCCTTTTACTGACTCATGCCCGGCTTAGTCTTGACCTCAGAGTCTCTTGCAGGTTCGTCTATTCATTTTTATAAGTTTTGTGTATATTTTATCTGTCAATTTTAAAAGTAGCACATAGGTTTCAGCATCTGTAGACTGCGTTACTGCCGGAAACAACTAGAGGGAATATTGGAGCTAAAAAAGTGAAGGCTGTTTGATGTTGGCTGCTTTTTATGAGATCTTGAGGTGGTTCTAGGTGAGATTCAAGGGTAAATAGGGTTAAGGGGAAAGATTTTAGGTTGGGGAGACTTGAACAGATTTGTCAGCTGATAAAAGGATCCTACAGAGAGGAAATTGAAGGTAAAGGGGGAAGTGGAGTTGAACAGTCAGTTCTTGAAGGAGGTAGGAAAGTAGGCGATGCTAAGCCTCCCTTTATGAATTGGGAGGGGAAAGAGTAGGTTGTTTTGGGGGGTTTTTTTTAAGTATTTGATTTTTTTTTTTCCAAGCAAAAGTCTACGAAATCAACCTTTTTTTTCTTTTTTTTTTTTTTTGTGGCCGTGCAGCACGCGGCATCTTAGTTCCCCAACCAGGGATCAAACCCATGCCTGCTGCAGTAGAAGCTGGACCATCAGGGAAGTCCCTGAAATTAACCATTTTGAAGTGGACAGTTCAGTGCATGTAGTTCACCCACAGTGTGGTGCTCCAGCCACCTGTGTCTAATAATGAAACATTTTCATCCCCCACAGGAGACCCTGTGCCCATCAGCCGTTCTCTGCCCGCCCTTTCCCTGCAGCCTCTGGGCAGCACTAATCTTTCTATCTTTGTTTATTCTGCATATTTCATATAAACAGAATCATACAGTATCTCGCCCTTTGTGTCTGGCTTCTTGGCATAATGTTTGGAGTTTCATCCACTTGTAGCATGTAACAAGCGCCTTGACATTTGAGGGCGAGGGAGTTTCCGGGAATTCATATTGACAGCCTGAATCTCAGCAAAACGAGTCAGTTCGGCCAGTTGGATTTACCGAGGATTAAGGCTCCACAGGGGCAGATGTGGCATAAAGAGTATTTGTGGGATGACCGACTGAGGTCCAGGCTGAGGGGAAACACACCCCAGGAGCCAGCGCTGGGGGGGATGGACATCGAAGTTCTAGATCAGGTGATGGTAATCGCCACAGCGAATTGGCTGCCAGTGGGGGCAGGCGGGGGAGGACCCTCCTTTAAGAGGGGGAGGAATGTCCTATTTCCGAGTGGGGTAAATTTGGGGCCCTGAGTTAGAGCCTATCTGCAGCGGAGGGAGCCCCTTCTGCCTGCAGATCAGGGGGCACCGTGCCACCTGCTGCATGAACCGACCAACCGCACGTCCGAGGCAGGTGAGGTGGAAGCCGTGTCCTCCTGCCCCGCTGGGTGGCGAGGCAGCCCTGCTGCGCTGGGGACTTCCTCAGAAGCGGGGGGCGGTGTGGGGTGGGGCGTGGGAAGCAGCCCCAGCCTTTCTTGCTGCTTCCTTTGATGAAGGTCATAAAGGGAGTCAGCCCCCCTGGTTGGTGCCGGGAGCAGTGATGGAGGCAGCAGCGTTGCTGGCAAGGCTGCCTGGGGCCCCGGCTGTTTTCACCCACTGCTTGTGGAATAAAGGTCAGAGGACTTTCAAGGTCTTCCCCATCTTGTCCCCATTCTGCTCTCCAGCCTCTTGCCCCTGCAGCACTCATCCCCCAGATATGCAGTGGGCACCCCCGTGTGCCCAGCACCGAGCTGATGGTCCATGTGAAGCAGACACACACAGCCCTTGTCCTCGAGGACTTAGGTCCTCAGTGTTCGTTCATATCTGGGCTGTGATTAGAGTGTAAACAGAGGGACCTCACCAAACCTGGGGCTTTGGGGAAGAGGAGTCAGGGAGGGTTTGTCTGAGTGAAGGACCTTTATGCAGAGGTGAGGTCAGAGGGACCTTTATGCAGGAGGCTGAGGGAGCTTTCCCTGCACAGGACGTGCCTGCAGAAAGGAGAAGGTGGAGGGAGGTGGGTGTGGTCGGGGCAGTGGGCACGAGGGGAGGGTAGTCTTGGGCTGGAAGCAGGTGTGAGCCAGTGATGGAGGGGCTCTAAGCAAATGAGGGATTGTAGGTCGTATCCAGAGAACAAGGGACACCATTGTTGAAAGTCTTCAGGCAGGAGCGGGCCTGCAGATTTGGGTGGCTCTGGTGCAGTGTGTGGGGATGGATGGGAGGGGACAGGGCTGGATGCTCGGGACTCACCAGCTGGGAGTCCACATGGAAGAACACGGCCTGGGCTAGTGGTGCGGATGGGAGAGGTGGATGTATGTAAGGTACTAGGGGAGAGCATCCACGTGCTCAGAGATGACGTTGCTGCCCAGGTGCGCTGCCCCCTACCTGCCGGATCCTTCCACGCTTCCACGCCTCCTTTCATGCTGTGCTTCAGCTTGAAACACCCATCAGCATTCTGCCTCCTAGGCCTTCCACCTGGTAAAAACCCTTAATAACCTGGCCCCACGCCACTTGTGTGAAGTCTGCCCTGATCCACTGCTCGGAATAAATTCGTTTAACATTTATGGAGCATTCACATGTTTTAATGTGTTTTAAATCATTGCCGACACTTTTCTGGTGAAGGCGGAATCATATCACATGCCAGTCAGGCATGTGACCGCTTCATTCTTCCCAAAGTGTGGCGACCCCCTTCTCCCTCTGCTCCTTGGATGCTGTCCTTCATTTGGAATACCCTTCCCAAATCCCTTGGCCTACCCATACCTACTGCTCTTTTAAGGGTTGGTCCAAGCCCCACTCCTCTGGGGAGTCTCTCTGGCCATCCCAGCCCCAGATCTCTCCCTCCTCCCCACAGTGCTCAGTGCTTTGCTGCTTCTTCTCTTTTACTGGGTGCTCTTGTGGCATTAACTTTCTATATGTGTGTGATTCCAGATAAGTTAGACAGTTGTGGACTGTTTCCTGTCCACTCCATCAAGAAGAGTGCTTGTGCATAGTTGGCACACGTACGTATCCGTAGCGGGCTCATAACCACCCTAAATTCCTGTAAGTGATGGATAAGATACGGGTACTGAAATGGATAGATGTGACACTTGGATGTAAGTAACATATGCTGGTTTATGACACAGTAATGGGTATCTTAACCTAGAATTTGTTTTGGATTGAAGAGTAAATACCCACATGATTCTCCTCTGCTGTAGCTTTCCATACATTGTTTTGTTCTTGGACAGGACATCTGGTCGGTGATAAATAGAGTGCGAAGCAAATGGCATTTTGGAGGATGAGCTGAGCACTGACCTTCCTGATGGAACTTAACCCCAGGATGGGATCCTCACCTTGGAACTGGGCCTAGGGGCGGGGCAGAGTCAGGAGACCCAGCGACCTTTGGCACAGTGCCTTTCTACCTTTTTCAGGCTGTGTGGGAATGGGGTTATCAGCGTCCAAAAAAGGTCCTTGGCCTCAGGTTAATCTGTACTCCCAGCTGTTGGGTGAGGGGAGGTGCTTATTTATGCAATATCCCCACAGGCCCTCTCTGGTGTTTGTACTCTCTGAAAGTTCTATGTCAAACCTCAAGCTAATGCTTCTCCTTCTTGATACTCTTTGGAGTTGGAGACATTCTGATTTTATGATAGCCCATTCCGTAACTTTCTGTCTTGGTTTAAGACTAGATCGTTATCCCAAACTCATTGCCATGGGTCTCTTTATTTTTTTAATCTTTTAACTATATATCCATGTTCTAAAAAAAAATTGTGTATTTTTAATCACATCAGTTGATGTAATATCTAGAGATAGAGATAGATCCATACTGATTTAATTATATGCTGCATATCCATATTTTAAAGGGATTTGGGAGCTCATTTCATTACTCATCCTGGCTCTAGAAACTGACCAGTGCTCTACTTGGTGGACACATTTCTCGTTCTGTATCATGTTATCCTCCAGGGCACTTAAACCAGAAGTTTCCACTTGAGATTCTTTTCAGCTTATAGCCTCACTGAAATTACATTATCACCATTATTTGCTTTTCTGTCATTTCTAAGCAGGCTTGCCACCTGAGATTTAATATGACTTCATCGATGCTGTGAGCAGGACACCAACCTTCTTTCTGACTCATTTGAATGGGGAAGAAAAACCAAATCAAGTGTATGTTCCATAAACATTGTAGCCAGTAGTAACCATGGGTCCAGTGACATTCTGTTTTGTACACCATTGTCTTGGTGTTAGGATGCCTTGGGTGTAAATCGTTCCTTACAAAACCTTAGGTTGTTTGTTACTTAGAACCCAGTAGTGTGTTATAGGTATTTGTAGGTGGCCAGTTGGATGTACTTTCATTTTTCCTAGCAGAGTTAAACTTAGTCAGGTTTTAGCATGAGAGGCAGCTAAGAGCTTAGTTTGTTTGAACCCCCTGAACCAAGTACAGGTTCTGTCATCGTGTGCAGTACCTTCTAGTACGCGAGCCTCCATTTCCTTCTCTGTAAAGTAGGGAAAAGACCCTTTACAAGGTTACTGAGAAGATTGAATTAAGTGGTGCAGTGAGGGTGCCTGGAGTGATACTTAGCACACACTGAGCGTTCAGTGTTAGTTACTATTCAGATAATCATCATTGTGTTTTCGGTTTTTAATGATCTTACCACCCTGAAGCCAGGGATTCTCTAAAGGAAGAATATTATGATTTCATAACGAAGTCTTCTTAACTCATTAACGAGGCATTACAGTCTGTAATGATCTGAGATTTGTTTGATGCTGGGATAAATTGGGCCAGAGTTAATGCCATTTCATCCTGTTGGACTTTGTATAGCTTATCTCATTGCCTGCCTGACATTTTGCTGATCAAAATTTCCTTTCCCCCGATGGTGGGCCACTTGTCGTTATGAGGATTTTTATGATCCAAGTAGCAGTTGGTTGATTCTAAATTGAAGCTTTGGGTTCAGCCTTTTTTGTTCTGGATGCAGGTGACTGAGCTGAAAAGTGCAGGCGAGAGGACACCTTGGGGTTTCTCATTTGTATCTTGTGAAATGCATATGAACTTTCTCTGTGAACAAGTCAAAATATTTTTCTAACTGCTCACTCAGTGCCTCCACAGGGGATTGGAAAAACCAAGCTGTTTTATGATGCTTTATTGATAGTAATACTAATGACGTAAACTGGATTTGGCCGACGTGGCTGCTGCTGAGCAAGCAGTGCCCTGTCTTCTGCAGAATGTTACGTACACAGTTAAAAACCACCTGGAAGCATCATCTTAATTCAAGTTCTTAAATACAGAAAACGTTTGGCTTTTAAAAGCTAGTTTTATGAGCCTCTGTTACTAGAACCGGATTTACTGTTGCTTTGCAGGGCTCCTTCCTTTGTGGTTGGGTTTGTAGAGTCCACTTTTTTAAAAATAGTCCATGGGCTTCCCTGGTGGCGCAGTGGTTGAGAGTCCGCCTGCCGATGCAGGGCACACGGGTTCGTGCCCCGGTCCAGGAAGATCCCACATGCCGCGGAGCGGCTGGGCCCGTGAGCCATGGCCGCTGAGCCTGCGCGTCCCGAGCCTGTGCTGCACAACGGGAGAGGCCACAACGGTGAGAGGCCCGCGTACCGCAAAAAAAAAAAAAAAAAAAAAATGCTTGGACTGTGCTTTTTAAATGCATGCTGTCCTCAAGGATCACTATTGTGTATGTAAGACGAATGCTTCTCTTAGAGGTTCAAAAATTGGTAACTAGACCGAGTTCCTGGGTTTGAGGGGGGATATTTGTGGAATGCAGACAATTCCATTTACTAATAACCTGAGAGGAGGAAAAACTCTTAACATAAGTGACCAATTAAATTGCGGCTTATATTCACAAGTCAATTCTTAAGTAGAGGATACACAGAATTTATTATTCATTTTTCTTTTATGACCATTAGCCAGAAATGACTCTTTATACATTTATTCAATGTTTATTCAGCTGTTGGGCTTTCTGTATGATTTATATTTCTAATATATACATAGAGCATTTTGTATTAGACTAAAAAATAAAATCTCTTTTTCCTTCATGACGTTACCCAGTCCTGGCCAGGGTGCAGTTTATATAGGCTGTTCACATAGTCCCTGCTGGTAGGAATGTTAATCAGTGAAAATGTTTTGGAAAGAAATTTTGCCATATATATTATATGAAGACCCTTAGACATGATTGGCCAATTTCTGGGAATGTCATTCAAGGAAGTAATTTAATATACAGCTAAAGTTTTATGTGCAGAGATGGCCATCACAATATTATTTAAGAGTAGTAAAAACTTGGACGTCCCTGGTGGCGCAGTGGTTAACAATCCACCTGCCAGTGCAGGTGACACAGGTTCAAGCCCTGGTCTGGGAAGATCCCACATGCCACAGAGCAACTAAGCCCGAGTGCCACAACTACTAAACCTGCGCTCTAGAACCCGCAAGCCACAACTACTGAGCCTGTGTGCTGCAACTACTGAAGCCCGCACACCTAGAGCCCGCTCCGCAACAAGAGAAGCCACCACAGTGAGAAGCCCGCGCACCGCAACAAAGAGTAGCCCCCTCTCGCCGCAGCTAGAGAAAGCCAGTGTGCAACAACGAAGCCCCAGCGTGGCCAAAAATAAATAAATAAATTTATTAAAAAGAATAGTAAAAACTTGGAAACAGACTAAATGACTAATAATGGGGGAATAATTAAAGCATTTATATAAATGCTCCAAAACTCAGATTAGGTTCATGAAGATAGTAATTGCTGCAGTGTTGAAATGCAAGATTATACAAGTATATGCTTTTTAAAAGCATATAGAATAGTGGAATATATTTTATTTATATATTTATTATATACTAGCATAGCTCTGTGCTAAATGCTGTACACGAACCACTTCATCTGAGTATATAGGTATTATTTTTACTCCCATTTGAAGGGAATATTTCAGGTGAGGCAACTGAGGCTTTCAGAGGTTAACTTGCCCAAGATCACACTGCTTGTAAATGGCAGGAGGAGGGACATGGATTCTGCCACACTCTCAGAGGCTTTTTGTTTTTTACCTTAAAATGAAACCAAAAAAAAAAAACACCTCTTCTATTTTTTCAAGTTCCTGCAATAAACATCCCTTTTTATTTTCAGTGTAACATAGGAACTAGAATGCAGCGGTTAAAAGAGCAGGCTGTGGAGTGGCTCTGCCTGCTATTGGCGTGACCTTGGATAAAGGACTTAGCTGCTGTCTGCCTCAGTGTGCTCACCTGTGAAAAGGGGACGTGTGAAAGGGCTGGTGTGAGGGTCAAGTGAGATCATCCTCGTATATTCACAGCAGAAAGACTGGCGCGTAGTGAGGACTGAGTGTTAGTTGCTCTTGCTATCATCGTGATGCTCTTCAAAGAAAAGGACTTGAAAATAAGAAAAACCATTTGAAACGGTGGCCTGCGCTGTCCTAAGTGGTTTTCAGATTCTCGCAGAGAGATGTTGTGATGGGAGAGTGACTTTGGAAAGCTTTTTCGTGGCAGTCATTAGCAGACCATTTAGTGAAGGGAAATAGCAATTTGCTGAATAATTCAACCCCCTGAAGTGTGTAATTCATGTTGGAGTGTAGCTGGCTTAGTGTTTTCTTAGGACAAGAAGAGCATAAATCCCTAAACAAATGCGTGGCTCAGGTCCTAGCTTAAGCTTGAACTTCTTATACTTAACATTACTCACTCAGTGCACAGTTCATCTTGCAGATTTTTCCCTAGAAGGGAACACATCACTACAGTGAATGTTCACTAATTTGCACTCCAGTAATTCACAGCACATGGCCTGCCTGTTGACTCAGCAGGCACGATGCGTCTATGATGGACAGAATCGGTGGCCAGGCGGCACATTTCTAGATGGTCAGAACCTTCCCTATTCCCTTCTTCCCTCCTACTTGTCCCTGTGCTCCGTGACTCATAGGATAGCACTGCGTGCAGGGTGCAGAGTCAGAACCAGAATTGGGGCTTCCTCCTCTCGCTCCCCTTGCCTTCCTGCCACCCCTCCTGTGGCCCCTGGTTCCCTCCCCTGCCGTGGCCTCACGGTGTCCTCCATCTCCTGTGTGGACTATTGTGGCAGTCTTCTGACTTGACCTTGATATCACTCTCTTTCCAGCCTCCCGCCCACCCTCACTCTCACCCCCCACCCCCAATCTAAAATCAATCAGTAGAGCCCTTAGCTGCTTCTCCAACATGGGTTTTCACTTTTCTCTCCCCCCCGCTTCGTCCCGTCCCCCACTGGCAAGCCTTACACGTGACTGTGACCCACCGGTCCCTACGCAGAATCGGTACGTCCTTTGTCGAGGCATCTCCCTCAGCTTGCTAGTTATCATTTCTCCCTAGTGAGACTGACTTCTCCGGAGGCAGGTGTGTGTCCTGTGGCTCTGTGTCCCAGTGCCTCCCACGGTGCGGTGACTGTGCTCCAGGATCATAAAAGCAGCTGCCGCGAATTGAAGTGCCCCTGCATTGCCCCAAGCGTGTCATACCATCTCACAACAACCCCGTGGGGTGTAGGCATCATTACACACGTGTTTAAAGTCCAGGGAACCAGGGTCTGTACAGCTTACCAAAGATCATATTACAGTGTTAAGTGTCAGAGCCCAGAGGGTAGTAGCTCACATTATACATATTACATGAAATTATTTTCGTGTAGAAATAGTGAGAATCTATACTCATAGGCAGCACTTCATTATGAGTTAAGTAGTTTAGGGCCCATCTGGAGATCTGTCAACTACTTATAGCTAGGGTTCTTAATTTGGGGATTGAGGGTCCCTAGGATTTGGGGGAGTTTGTCAATTTTATCCAAATTCTCTGTCATCTGGGGATAGAAAGAGGGTCATCTTCACTTTTTTCTTTTTAACCTTTGCTTTAATCATATTTTTACAATTGGAGTGGGATCCCCAAAAGGTCCAGAACTGCTAATTTCACATTATTTCTATGGAAAATAGAATTTTCCAAAGGCCAGATGACTAGTTTACAAAGTAACATCTGGAACACAACCCTTTTGTAAAGTAGAGATTATATGTTTTGATAACTTGAGGGAGTAAATGAATGAAAATGATTCACCTTAGAGACTAGGTTTTCTAAAAGTAGCAATTACGGTCATTCCCTTTCCCTCTCAAAACCACCCTTCTGTTATACACTGAACATTTGTGTGCCCTCACCCCCCATTTCATATGCTGAAGCCTTAACTCTCTGTGTGATGATGTTTGGAGGTGAGGCCTTTGGGAAGGGTTAGATGAACCCTGACCTTGGTCTTGCCAGCCCCCAGAACTGTGAGAAATAAATGTCTGTTGTTTAAACCACCTGTCTATAGTATTCTGTTACAGCAGCCCAAGCTGACCAAGACACTCTTCCTTTCCTTCTCCAACCTGAGGGCATATATGAAATTGTTCATGTATATGAAGAAAAGTATTGGGGAAAACCGTAATACATTTTAAACATGTCACTGCTTCTGTAGTCCCGTTAGTTTTCTTCAAGTTAAGTGTGTTTATTTGGTTCTGCCTAGGAATATGTGATAGCTTTTCCAAATCAAAGTAGGATATTATGTATCCTTTTATATCTGTCACCCCCCAATTAAATGTTCTTGTCTTGGAACATTTGTGGGGTTTCTTTGGGGGGGTTATTTATTTTTATCGGAGTATAATTGCTTTACAGTGTTGTTAGTTTCTGTTGTATAGCAAAGTGAATCAGCTATCTGTATACATATCTCCCCTCTTTTTAGGATTTCCTTCCCATTTAGGTCACCACAGAGCATTAAGTAGAGTTCCCTGTGCTATACAGTAGGTTCTCATTGGTTATCCATTTTATACGTAGTTTCGGAACATTTGTGTTTTTAAGTGAGCTAAGAACGTGGGTTCCAGCTGGGTGATAGATTTCTGAGTTTAGGGGGCAGGACCACATTCCCTATCTCTGCCACCTACCGTGATGCCTTAAAACACATTTGCTGCTCACTAAAGGCATGTTGTTAAACAGTATATGCCGGTTTATATGCCTCAATTCTTTTCCTAAAATTTTCACCTGATAGACTTCTTCAGGAAAGATACCTTACAAGTTCTTTTTTTTTTCACACACGCACACTGTATTTTATTTTTACAAGAGATAAATAGACTGACACCAAGCATTGTAAATGGATGTCCACAACAAAAGCAACGATTGCAATTACCAAACACGAAACACACTCATACTGTGTCATAATATTGACATTCAGTCCAGGAATCCTCCATGGTAACAGCTCCTTTACTTTGCAGTGCCTTACAAGTTCTGTACGTAAATATTTTTGCTCCTCCTAACTGTGTCCTTAATTTTCATTTTCAGATCTGTTAGTGTCTCTCCCTCGGTGATCCAGCTGTAGGTGGGCACCTAACTTTCATGCTAATTTGATCACTGGCTTGCCTCTCTTCGTTTTGTTATGGCAAAATGGCTTTTATGACAGCTTGGAGTTGGATATTGGTACTTGGGGAGAATTGAAATGAAGGGAAACTCTTGTTATCAGCCAGTCAGAATATTCATTTACATTAATGTGACTTGCTAAACTACTTGGAGTTCCACTAAAATGTAATCACTTTAGGGCCTGATTCTCAGCTATTTCACCTTTAATGGTTGTCAAGGGGGTTTTAAACACAGTGGCACAGTTGTTGAAAGTAGCACTAGGTGAAAAGGAGAAAAGCTTTGCTAGGAAGAGAGCTAATCTTACTGGAGAATTTTGAGAGAGGGTTACAGAAGTCCCCGCAGCCCTTGCTAGACAGTGTCTGTGCTCTGGGCAGCTGTGGGCGTGGAAGGCTCCTTCCCGTCCTGAGGGCAGCAAGGCCCCCTGCAGGGCACAACTTGTGCCCACACTGCACACACCCAGGAAACCGGAATCACAGAACGGTAGGACTCCTCCACTTTATAAAAGTGCTGCTTCGCCACTTTCCGTTTTTCATTGGGTTGACAAGAAAGTGACCCAAAAGGTAGAAGAAAACAGTTTTTATTTTTCATAATGAAGTAAGCTTTTCTTCATATTTTTCATTTATCAAAAAAAATCTAGAATCTGACAACTCAGAACTATTGATGATGCCTAAAGTTTTCTATGTTCTGTGTAGAATAGAAAGCGGCACGGAGATAACGGATGGCAGGAACTTCTTATTTAAACCAGAGAGGCGGAATAGATTTACAGATTTATCCCAATTATCTATGCCTGCTCCATCCATGGTTCTGTAAAATGGGGTTGGTTCAGACTCTGGAACACTTCAAGATCACAGAATGCCCCTGAATCATCAAAGCTTTGATTTTATTCGGGAAGATTTTATTTGATACGTTTAATGATTTTCTTACTCTCTGAAAACTGGCCTATGTGAGAGGTATGGTCCCTTGAAGTCAATCAGAACATTAGGCTGGTCAAACAGTATTCCTGTCGCCTGAGTAGTCTGGGTAAATAAGCGTTTACTGGGAGGCTAAATCAGACAGCTCTGAAAATTAAAGTAGTGAAAACTCTAGCACTTAGGTGAAGGGTTAAGCTTTCATGAATGAGGTTATAGTTCACACTATTCCTTTCCAGCAGAACTCATTAACAGATGCCAAAAAGTCACAACTGTGTGTTAGTGGGAGGTGCAAGGGGGGCGTGAGGAGATTGAATTTTTTAGAAAGTCAAATGCTTAGTCTTGTTTATTGGTTTGTTTTCCACTTCTGTGGATTTTTTTTTAATGTAACTTGTTATTTTGAGGTAATTTCAGGTTCATAACTAAGAAATAACACAGAGGTCCCAGATCCCAAGTACCCTTTACCCAGTTCCCCCTCCCTGGTAACATGGTGCAGAGCTGTAGTTTGGTACCACAATGAGGTTGCTGACATTGTTACAGAAAAGATACAGGACGTTTCCATCAGCACATGTTGCCCTTTTATAGCCACATCTGCTTCCCTCCTGCCTTCACTACATCTCTAACCCCTGGTAACTGCTCATCTCTTCTCCATCTCTATAATTTTGTCATTTCAAAAGTGCTATATAAAGGGATTGGCTTTTTTCCACTAAGTCTCATCCAGGTTGTTACATGTATCAGAAATGTGTTCCTTTTGTTGCGGAGAAGTATTCCATGGTGTGGATGTACCACTATTTGTTTAATAATTCACCTGTTGAAGGGTATCTTGGTTGTTTCCAGTTTGGGGCTATAATAGATAAAGGTGCTGTGAATATTCACGTATAGGTTTTTGTGTGCATGTCACTCTTTTCTCTGGAATAAATGCCCAGTAACTTTATTTTAATGATGGCATACTGTTTGTATGCCTGTACCATAATTTGTTTAGCAAGTTACTTTTAGATGGGTATTTTTCTGCTGCTTATATCACTGATGACAATCTTATAATTAAATCTTAATGCACATCTGCGTTTATTTCCTTAGTATAAGGATTTCTACAAGTGAGCTTGAGTGTGCAGAATTTAAAAGCTTTTTTTTAAGTATCTCTCATTTTTTAATGTTTATTTTTAATTTAAGTGCATCTGATTCCAGAGCATTTTCATTACCTCAAAAACCCCATACACCTCAGCAATTACTTCCCATCCTCCCCTCCCCCAGCCCCTGGAAACCACTAATGTACTTTGTGTCTGTATGGATTTGCCTATTCTGGACATTTCCTATAAAATAGAGTCGTGTAATATGTGACCTTTTGTGTCTGACTTCTTTAACGTAGCATAATGTTTCCAAGGTTCATCTATGTTGTAACGTGTATCAGTACTTCATACCTTTTTATGGCTGAAAAACATTCCATTGTGTGGATGTACTACCTTTTATTTATTCATCAGTTGGTGGACATGTGGGTTTTTACCCCCCCCCCTTTTTTTGGCTAATATAAATAATGCTGCTGTGAATACTTGGGTACAGGCTTTTATTTCTTCTGGGCATATACCTAGGAGTAGAATTGCTGGGTCATATGATAGCTCTGCGTTTCACTTTTTTAGGACCTACCAAACGATTTTCCACAGCAGATGTACCATTTGACAATCCCAAATGATGTATGAGTGTTCCAATTTCTCCATATCCTCACCAACAACTGTGTCTTTCTTTATGATGATAGCATTCCTAGTGGGTGTCATATGGATCTTTCTAAAAGAGAAAGGGCCAGAGCTGTTGGGGTAGCACTACCTTGCTGATAGGTGGCCACCTGACCTACCAGCTACGGAAAGCCCTCGGGCACTGCTAATATGGAGTTTCCCAGTGGTGTCAGTGGGCTGTCTCTGGGCTTCTGTAGAGGAAGAGGAGATTGTAGCCCTGCCTGTGCCTCATGCCAGAGCCCCTGACTTGGATGCAGTTCAGCGAGGGCCCAGGAAGCTGGGCGGAGTGGGGGTTTACCTACTCATCCTTTGGGGACCCAATTGCAGAAACTCTGAGGCTGAAAAATTTCCTTGCTAGCTTTTGTCATAACAGCAATTGTTTTACTCATTCTCAGGGGGGGAAAAAAACACCCTTTCTTGGATACTGTGGGTAAAGGCTAGAAAGGCTTGTGGTTTCCATTTTCATAGGTGACATTTCAAAAGTCATTGCAGGGCTTCCCTGGTGGTGCAGTGGTTGAGAGTCCGCCTGCCGATGCAGGGGATGCGGGTTCGTGCCCCGGTCCTGGAGGATCCCACATGTCACGGAGCCGCTGGGCCCGTGAAGCCATGGCCGCTGAGCCTGCGCGTCCGGAGCCTGTGCTCCGCAACGGGAGAGGCCACGACAGTGAGAGGCCCGCGTACAGCAAAAAAAAAAAAAAAAAAAGTCATTGCAGATCACAAGCTGCCAAAATGATAGCTTTAAAATGTACTTAAAAAAAAATTCTGTGTAGTAGTTTGCAGAGAGCACAAGATTTGTACATAGTAGGGTAACTAACTCTTCCCAGTGTGCCTGGGACTTTCCTGACTTTTTTTTTTTTCCCTGATATTGAATCCCAGGAAACCAAGTTCCAATAAATCAGGACACTTGGCCACCCTAAGACATATAAACCTGCAGATAACGAAGTGGACCTGCTTGTTGTTTGGCCAGGTTACTTAAAGTCTCTGAACTTTAGTTTCCTCATCCGGAAAATCGGGATAATTCCTTACTGAGTCTTTGAAAATCTGGTATGTAATAGACGCTCAATAAATGTTAGCTCCCTTGTCTTAAGCTTCAGACTAGCAATGAAAGTTATATTCTTTTTATAACCAAATTCTGTATTTTCGATTACAAGCCTTTTCATTTCCTTCCCCGTTCCAATTAAATCAAGGCGGTGTGTGTGTGTTTATTTTTTAGGGCCGTGCTTCTAATTGGTGCCTTGGTTGAGTGTAGTAACCAGCAGGAAAGCCAGCAGGGGAAAGGGGAGTTGGCTTTGAAGAACCCCCTCTAACCGCCCCCAACCTGTTAATTTAGTCTGTTGCTAAGTAACAGATTACTGCAAAATTCAGCAGCTTTAAACAGCAGACATGTATTATCCCACACAGTCCCTGAGGGTCAGGAGACCCAGAGAGGCTTAGCTGGGTGGTCCTGCCTCAGGGTCTGTGCTGAGGTGCCGGTGGGCCTGCAGTCCACTTCCTCACTCACTTGGGTGTTGGCAGAGGCCTTGGTTTCTTTCTGCCTTGGCCCCCCCATAGGATGGCTCACGACAGGGCAGCTGGCGTCCCCTGAAGCTAGTCATGTGAGAAGCATACTGACCATGATGGAAGAAGTCACAGTGGCTTTTATAACCTCATCCCAGAAGTGACACACCATCCCTTCTGCTGTGTTCTACTGGCCCCACACACAGCCCTGGTCCAGTGCAGGAGAGGATCCCTGGGGACCACCTTAGAGGCTGCCTTCCACAGATGCTAAGTTCACATGAAGACACCTCTGTCCTCTAATCCAGGGACTGAAGCCGATAGGAAGTGGCTCAGTGTAGGACTGATAATAACGGGGCCTGAGCCAGAGCCCACCTCTTGGCCAGTGCCCGGATGGATGCTTCCTGTCGTCCACCTTGCCTCCTTCCAAGCAGTACGTCCAGTTGGCTGTGGGCAGGTATGTGCTGTGAGTTCTGGCGTTGGCAGCCACTTGGTGGCACCTCACACGTCCCCAGCTTGGTATGACCAAGCCTGCGGTTACTAAATCCCTCCTGTGTCCCGAGAACAGCTGCTGGGGGTGACACAGAGCAGGATAGACCCTCCCTTGCTGCGCTTTACAGGCCTGGCCTCCATTGACACCTGTCAGCCTGGGAAGTGCTGACAGAGGGTAAGGGGTCCCTCCTTATATTATGTTGTATTCCTTACAACAACATTCCAGAGTGGAGGAAGGGCTTACACTACTTAATGCCTGCTGGCTATATGTTATATGTGCTATGTAACACTGTGTTTAAAAGGTAGGAGAACTGATCTCTGACTTAATGAGGTTTATTTCAGCTTAAGAGATGATTCCCCGCCCCCCCCCCCACCCCGGCTGATGGAATTAGAGCAAACAGGGAATTGTAACCTAATTTGTAGGAATGAAAAACATTTTGTCCTTGACCCCTGTCCTAGTCTAGACTCTTGTCATTGTAATACAATACATGGATACTGTCTGCAACAGATTTCATTAGTCCCAAAGCCCAGCTTATGTACACAGCAGTAGTTCCCAAAGAAGCCTGGCTGCCCATCAAAATTACCTGAGGAACTTTTCAAAAAAAAAAAAAAAAAAAACAAATTTCTCAGCCTCTTGACTACTGAATCAATTTCTAGGAGTAGGTCCCAGAAATCTGTTTTTTAAAGCTTCTAGGTGATTGTGAGATGCGGACAGATTGGAAGACCCATTGATGTGAAACTGAAAGACGTGAACGCATTCATTCATAGTTTCAGCCAGTAATCGGCAGTCTGTCAGGCACAGATCCAGGCTCTGAAGGCACAGATGGGAACATCAGAGGTGCTGCCCTTGAAGGCTTGGAGCTTAATGGGGCTTATGAACAAATGAGCAGATAATTACAGTATAACTGACAATCACAGCACTTTAAACATAAGCCTATAATTTTATCACTGATTGAGATGGTGGAAGTGATGATGGGCGTATGAAAATGAGGCCAAGGAGGATTGCCACCCTTTTCCCACTGACTTCCCAAATAGGTCTTAATATGGAGATTCCTAAGGTCTCTCTTACCAAGCATCATGAGTGAATACAACTGGTTGTTTTTGGTTTTTGTGTTTTTTCATTTTGTTTGTTTTTGGCTGCATTGGGTCTTCGTTGCTGCGCAGGGCTTTCTCTAGTTGCAGCAAGTGGGGGCTACTCTTCATTGTGGTGCGCGGGCTTCTCATCGCGGTGGCTTCCCTTGTTGCAGAGCGTGGGCTCTAGGCACGTGGGCTTCACTAGTTGCAGCACACGGGCTCAGTAGTTGTGGCACTCAGGCCCTCAAGTAAGCATGCTTCAGTAGTTGCAACGCGTGGGCTATAGGGCACGCGGGCTCAGTTGCTCTGCGGCATGTGGGATCTTCCCAGGCCAGGGATCGAACCCATGTCCCCTGCATTGGCAGGCGGATTCTTAACCACTGCGCCACCAGGGAAGTCCCTACAACTGATCTTTTAAAATTTTAATTGAAGTATAGTTGATTTACAATATTGTATTAGTTTCAGGTGTATAGCAAAGTGATTCAGTTATATATTTTCAGATTATTTGCCATTATAGGTTATTATAAGATATTGAGTATTGTTTCCTGTGCTATATAGTAAATCCTTGTTGCATATCTATTTTACATATAGTAATTTGTATCCGTTAATCCCGTAGTACTCCTAATTTATCCCTCCTCAGCCCCCCCTTTCCCCTCTGGTGACCATAAGTTTGTTTTCTATGTGAGTCTGTTTCTGTTTTGTATATAAATTAATTGCTGTTATGTTTTAGATTCCACATATAAGTGATATCTGATATTTGTCTATCTCTGTCGGACTTACTTCACTTAGTATGGTAATCTCTGGATCCATCCATGTTGCTGCAAATGCAATATTTCATTCTTTTTTTATGGCTGAGTAATATCCCACTGTGAATACAACTGGTTTTGTTTTTGTTTTTTAACCTGATAGTGTTATTTTAAATTAATTCTGCATTTATTCTCATGGATAAAGCTGTGTGAACTCAAAACCACTCATACATATTGTCACCATCCTCTTTACAATGATATTATGAACGTGCCCCTTGAAAGGCCATACCGGGTATTTTAAGAGAGGTAGGTTGTGGGGTGGGAGACTTGGCTTCAAACTTTGGCTCCACCCAAAGTCTGTGACCTTTGGCATCTCAGCCCCCTCTGCACCTGTAGTAAATGAATGAACTCATTGGGCATCTACCATGTGCTAGTTGCTAGGAGTACAAAAGGCATGTCAGGTACAGACTGACTTCTGCTCTGTGCTGATGGTATGAACACTGATCTTCTCTTCCACTCGGAAGTCAGTGACCAGTGTCCCCTTAACATTCCAGAGAATTTATCTAGAGACTTAAAAGTCTCCTGGATTTGCACATATTATGTCATCCCATCCAAAGTAGAGAATGCCAGAGCTGTGAGGTGTGGATGTGGGCAGGTTTCATTGCCCATGGACTTGCAGGGGACCCCAGTCTATGGCTTAGCAAAAACTCTCATGAACATTGAATGTGAAATTGGTCAATGCCAGAGGTCTCTGTAATGATGATGATAACACAGATATGTTTGCACCTATTGTGTGCATGCATGATTGTAAATATTTTACATATATTATTGACTCATTTAATCCCATAGAGAAGGCACTTTCAATGGCCCTTCTTTTACAGGTGAGGAAATTAAGTAGCTGGCCCAAGGTCACACAGCTAGTAAATGGTGGAGCAGGGGCTGGAACCCTGGCTGTCGGGCTCCTGCCCAGTGCTCGCCACAGGGTCTTTGCACACTGCCAACCACTGTGTTTCAGGAGGGCAGAGTGATGTCTGTCTCCGTCAGTCGTTTTCCTAACGAGCAGTACTGTATACTGCCTGGCACATAGTAGGTGCTTGTTAAATATTCAGCTGCCTTTCCGACGACTGGTAGCATGAAGGGCAGTCACTCTCAGCATCACCAGGAGCACAGAAGTAAAACCAGTCATGGGAAGACCTGATCCCGGCACTCGGGTCTTTCACCTTGTCGCACCGCCTCGTGTGGATTGATGAGTTACTGTCAGCAAAGCTCTTCGTGGGAGCAGAGCTCTCCATCCGTCCACAGCAGTCTGGCCTTCATCCAGCGGCAAGGGGCTTTCTGTGTCTATATTCGCTTCGTCTTCTTCCAAATGACAGTGTGCTTCAACCGAAGCCAAATGTCACTGGTTTTATTCTTCTGATTTCCAATGAGAATTGAGTCGCCCGAGAGTAATTTTCTACAGTGAACCCCTCTCCAGATGCTTGTGGGGTAAGTGGGTTGGTGTGTGGGGTCTTTACTGGGGAAGAACTTTGATGATATGTTCTGTTCCTTAGCTCTGAATAAGAATTCCCCTAGAAGCTACTAGAGGCCAAGGGGGAGTCACTTGACACCTAACCTGGGACTTGGAGAAAAGGTTGAAGACAGAATGAACAGGGAGGAAGGACCACAGATGATTCATTTAAGAACAGAGTGGGTGTGACCCTCCACCGCTTTAGAAGAATAGAATGTCCTTCGGCAATGGTTAGAATAGTGCTTTTCAGTTAACTGGTGGCAACCAAGGAGTTGGAGGTGACGTGGGCTTCCCTTTCAACCTGTCTCATCTAACTTTTGGATAAGGGAAAACTTGAGTGTGGCAGCATTTACAGTCCCCGCCCCCCCCCCCCACGCCCCAGTTGTCCATTACACCAGAACGAGGGGCTCAGCCTTTAACCGCAGCGCTGACCTATAGCAGGACTTGGTGGTGCCTGGCGGTGCCCCAGCTTTGCAGTGACTGGCCTGAAGCCCAGCCAGAGCTGTGTCCTTTCTCACGTGCTTGCTGTACAGTATGTACAGTAGGAGAGAATGACTCCATCAGAGTATTAACGAGAGTTGGATGTGCCCTTAGAATGAGGGTAAGAAAGTATGAGAAGCTTTTGGGGGAATGAGAGTAAGCACAGATTTCTGGATTGTCGGAATGAGGGGACCACACCAATTATCTATTGATGTGGCAGATAATTTCTCCTGAGCCAAGATTTAATCCAGAGTTATCTTTTTATTTTATTTTATTTTTTTTTGCGGTACGCGGGCCCCTCACTGCTGTGGCCTCTCCCGTTGCGGAGGACAGGCTCTGGACGCGCAGGCCCAGCGGCCATAGCTCACAGGCCCAGCCGCTCCACGGCATGTGGGATCTTCCTGGACCGGGGCACGAACCCATGTCCCCTGCATCGGCAGGCGGACTCTCAACCACTGCGCCACCAGGGAAACCCCGGAGTTATCTTCTTTTTAAGTGCCAGCACTCTAAAAGGATTCTCTTGTCAACTTGCTTTCATATCTGGAGGCTTGTTAGTGCTTAGATGTTTTTCTCCTTAGGGTCTCTATGACAGTTGTATATTTTAACATTTCTGAGCAGATGTGGTCATTTTCCTCCTCTTATTCCCAAGCTGATTTTCTCCAACCAAGAAAAACCTTTTTAAATTCAAGAAACAGTGTTGTGACTACCAAATTAAAGCACCATTTAATGTTTTGTGTTATTGGCAGCAACTTGGAATGTTCCCATGCCTGCTTAACAGGAGTTGACTGTTAAGGGGATGAATGGGTTGGAGAATACAAAGTGGAGAGAGATTTCCTCCTGACCCCTTGGAGCTGGAAGCTCAGTTTAGCTGACTCATTTTTAGACGAACTGTGACAATTCTAAGTGAATAAATAAATAAAACAGGACACGATGAGGAAGCTAACAGTAGTTAAATGTCTGCAGTAAACACATCTTTAAACCAAAAGCAATGTGACTTGACTGATTTCACAGGAAAGGGGGCTTTCAAAGCAAGCTGACTTCTCCCTGCCACCATGGCCTTGGCAGCAAAAAAAACCAGGGCTTGACCCTGAAAATCAATCGTCACTGCTAAGCTTGAGAGTCAGCAAACAGCCTGGTTGTGGGTTTAGGTAATTAACTTCCTTTAGGTAATTCACTTCCTTTATACTTTTTTTAAATCTTACTATCCTTTAAAACAAATTTGCCTTAAGATCTCAGTACTTTTCACGTGCTCAGCACCTCTCTCACTTTCTTCTGCTCCAGGTATAAATGGCCAAGATGCTCAGCATTTGCGTTCTTACCAAGACCAATAACTTCATCTTGAGAATCGCGGTGGGAGCAGCTTTCCTTAACCCCAGCGACCTTCCCTGTGGTCACCCCACCACCCCATTGGCTCACAGTTTGTTGTCTCTCTTGGGGGCCGCGTGGGAAGGGGGGGGCACTGGTTTGCCATAGAGCTTGTTGTGTCTTGTTTCAAGCCTCCAGCAAATTCTGTGTGATACTAGATCACAGTGAAAACGAATGCTTGTTCGGCCTCACGCAGATGACTCACCTGGGCCTGCTCCTGGGGAGAGCCAACTCATGGACAGATGGATCTTCCACAGGAGCCCGGCTCTCTTTGGGGGATTCGGGTTTTGCCCTTTTGTGCCCTGTTTTCATCAGTATTT